>NC_084787.1:1684813-1992313 GCF_028858725.1 Colius striatus
ACGCTTCCTTTACCCCTGATTTTTTAGTAGCTATGCCTGACCATATTTCCTTTACCTCCTCACACTCTCCTGAGATGTGCTGGGAGAATCGTTGTGGTGGCTTGGACGTAACTGTTGCCAGGAGAGCTGAGGAAAGGCTCCATAAATGCCTCACTTGCTTGTGAAATATTAAGGCTCACCTTGCTTGAAGGGAGAATTGCATTTACACCACCAGAAGGCAGGAAATAGGGAGCCAGTGTAATGTTCACCTGCATCAGGTTTTCCTTTGGAAGCTGTGGCCATCAAACACAGCAAAAACACAGTGTTTGTATAACATCCACTACTATGAAACATTTAGGATCTCAATCAGGGTCTGGGCTTTCCTTTTAACACCTTAATTAATGTAAGACACCAGTCATCAAGGGTTACCTCAGCACCAGTGGGCTGTAGATTCAGACACAAATAAAAGCAGGGAACGTGAGATTGTGATGCAGGAAGGATTTTAATGCAACTGACAAATGGGATTTATCAGACTGTAGCAATACTCAGGGAACAATGCAGGGGTCAAATTTACACAAAAGCAAACAGAAACAAACAAAAGTTGAGCACAGAAACAGAACTTTGTGAGCAGAAATCTAACACATGGGAAATACAGCGCCTGGGCTTGTTCCTGGGCTTGTTTCTCAGGATGGACGAGCCATCAGGGTCCTGAAGACTCTTGTTGCCCTTCTGAAGGCAAAGTCGTTCCTCTCACTCACAGTTTGCAAATTTCCTTCTGCTGGGTCTTGCCATTCAGGGAAATCTTGCCAAGCTTCCCATAGCTACGGGAGTAGCAGGGGTAGGAGTATCGACCACCCAGGTAGGTGCTGGAACCATAGGAGCTCTGGGCACCCAGGGAGCTCCCATAGCCAAAGGAGCTGCCTAACTCCAGAGGGGCTGAGCTGCCCACAAAGCTCTCCTGAGGGCAGGAGCTGAGGATGGGGCCTGGGAAGGTGATGGCCACGGGGGGTGGGTAGACCACAGCCCGGGAGTCCCCGCAGGAGGTGACACAGGGCTGGCTCCAGGCGTTGGCGATGGGCTGGCAGCAGGACACCTCGCAGGGTGAGTAGCTGCCATAGCTGCAGATCTGCCTGTAGGAAGACATCTTTCTGGCTGGAGGTAAGCCTGAAACACAGAGGACGGGGAGAGCATGGGTCAAAGGCAACAGTGCAGCTGAGTTTGCCAAGGGGAATCCTCATCTATTCAAACCAGTGACAGTGGAGAAATACATTCAGAGGGCAAGAGGTAAATTGGGTTAGAATTAAAGATAAGAAGAACAAAATGCGTTTTACTCTATTCCTATTATTTTGTCTCACATCTTGAAACAGTTCTTACAACACACCTTACCTGAATTTTCAGAAGTAAATTGAAGCCCTCCCCTGCCCTGCAAGAACACAACTTACTTGAACAGCAGAAGAGGAATGAGGCTCCAAAAGAAGTGATTTGGAGACTGGGCTGCAGGTGCTTTTATACAGTCTCTCAGTTTGCCCTGAGGGAAGTGATCCACTCTTCTCCTCATTTGTTCTGATTGTCCATCGAATGCACTTTTTTGCTTATGTCACTCAATCCAGGTAATTGTGCATATTGTTGCTCCTTAGAAACTCCACCTCAGGTGATTTAACATCTAGTCATAGCCAGTGGACTTCTTGCATATCGTGGAGGGGCTCAGCTCCCATCCTTGTTATAACTCTGTTGACTTTGTTGAGGACAGAGGGAGATGAAGATTTACTTTGCTATGAATCTGCAGCTCTTCCAATTATGTTGCTGTCTCTTAAGCAATATCTCTATGTGAATTGGCCATATATTGGTGTTTGCTCATTTTTACAACCAGTGTCATAAACACCAAGAGCTGGAAATTGAGTTGCCAAACCTTTCTACAAAGCCACAGGAGTCTGTTTGATCCTCCTATTACTGTCTCAGTTTAACCCTTTTGGGCTTTTTTCTGGCAGTTCATTTCCAGAGAAAGAGAATTTGAGGTTTGGGAGCACAAATTGTAAATCCTTATTCTAAAACTCAACCCCCATTTTCAGCATTGGAGTCTTGGCTACAGACTGCCATCGTGGCAAAGACTTTTGCAATACCCAGAACCAAGCACTGCAAAGTGGGGAAGTCGATTGTGCCCTGTTTAATGACAGCTCTTAACTTTTACGTGTGAAACATAGAAGTTAATATCCAGCTCTCAGCTTTAACAAGGCAGAAGCACTGTCATGATGACCAGCCTTGACTTAGGGAATACCTGTTACGCACCAGCAGGCGTTGCTTATCGTGTTTGGAAACAGAAAGTCTGTGTCAGTTATCTTTGAGGGCAGTGATTTCACAGCCTGAATTCCCTGTACATGAGTTTTTCTTCTGTGTTGTGTAGACAGGAGTTTTTCTGCCCATTATGTGTATTTATGTTGTCAATGCCTTGGAGCTGGACAGTCTTTGTTTCTTACACTTCTCCAAACAATGGTGCTTGACTGAGTGTCACAGTGGAGGAGATAAAAAGAATGAGGACTTGATGTGCTGACTCTGCTCTCCCACTGAATCAACAAGTGTGGCTGACTGCATTATTTAGCCACAGACTTTTAGTAATCCCATCAAGAACCCAACAATAAAAAATTACCCAATTGGTTTGGGTGTTGTACAAATGAGTGGTTGTGTATAATGCAGAGACAAAAAAAAACCCCAAGGGTTTTGCATCCTCTTGAGATACAAGAAAGAAAAAGACTGAGATTGAGAAATAAGGATGGGAGAATTTAAATGGGCAGCAACTCAAGGTGGTGTGATCACAAAGCAAATGTGATTTCCAAGAAAGGAATTTAAAAGGGCTCCATAGAGTGCATTTCCAGAAGCTGAGGAGGAAGAAGACTGTTGGGTGAAGATGAAGAAAAGATAATGAGATCATGATTCAGAAGTGCTTAGAATAACCAGAATAATAACTAGAATAATGACCATCTGGTTATTGCTTTCCATTTAGAAGGGTAACTGGTCACTTCTAGCTCAAGCGATCTCTGCCTAGTGTAGACCTGCCCTCATAATGGTGCTGAGCCCACAAGGCACATACTAGAAACCAGACAATACAGAGTTATTATTTCCCATACCCCACTGCTCTGACACTTTACCCTATTCGGTCTGGCAGCAGGAACTGAGACTTGGCCCTGCTCCTCAGACCTTCAAGTGCCATGGCAGCATGGGCATGTGTCACAATGTGCATCTCAGAGACTTGCAGATGGTCAGTTTTCACAGCCTTTTCCATTGGATAGTGTCCACCTTGTAAACACAGAAAGTAAAGAGTGTAGATGTCCAGATTATAGATGTCTTTCATCACCCCTTGCTCTTCCACCATGCCTTTGAGAGTTCTCCTAACTCAGGTGTGTTGCATTGGCAGCCTCAACTCTCACCCATCTGGCTTGTTAAAGATTTCAATCCCAAAGGTATTTCACAGGACCAAGGAGAATGTGTTGCAAGATTTTGACAGTCCAGTGTGAGGACTCTCTGCTGCTACCTGAGAGATCCTGGGGGGTTACCCATGAAACTCATTTCATTTAAACTGATCTCACGGATCAGCACATGCTTTGTGTGCACCACACAGTGCCACTTTCATCTGATTTCTTTTGCCTCCAAGTTAATCTTTCCCTTTTTGCCATTTTGTGCTATATTAAAGGTTTTTTCCCAGCAGATAAAACACTGTTCTGTGCCTCTGCAACACCCACGTGAAGTGGGAAATCACTACTGATGATTTCTAGAAGAGATGATTAAGACAGAGGGCAAATAATTTACCAAACATCTCTTGGCAATTAAGTGAGCCTCTGGGAGGAGATCTTGGGCATGTCTTGTACTTGTTAGTGTTATTACTTATAATTATGATTCTATTATCTCTTAGCTTAGGTAAACCAGGTTGGCGCCCAGATACCATGAAAACAGGGAGCTCAGACAGTCACTGCTGTCGGGAACCAATCAACAAAACCAACTAGTTTTAGGGATGGTGAAGGGAAGGATTGCTAGCCCCACTGGAGAGAGGTCCCTGCAGCAAGTGCAGAGGGTGAGTTGTCCTCACCCTAACACATACAGGTCTAAAAATCTCTCCCCAGACCCTTGGCAAAGCTTATGCTGGAAATCTGCTCCTGCACGCTATGTCCTGGTTCAGACACCTTTACCTTACCCTTGAGTCTAGGCTCAATGTTGGTGTTTCTCACATTGTGGTTTCCCTTGTAGGTTCAGGAGCCAGAGCAAGGTAATGTCTCTGTTTATAACCATCAGCAAAAAATTTGGAGCATTTCCATCCTGCCTGATAAATCCCCAGGAACATAAACCAGAGCTCACTATAGGACAGGGACACGGTTCCTTAAAATGAGTTTTGCTCTCAGGAGGGAGTCATCATGTGTAATCCAATTCAGCTCTACAATTACTGTATGTTATAAGATATATTTTTGACATATAAATCCTTTAAGATCATCAAATTTATACCTAAGTGCAGGAGGCTCCCAGTCTGTGGCCACTCACTTTCACCTGGGAGGTGAAATTCAATTCCAGTTGAATGGAACCAGGTCCAAAGTGATGTTTCAGAACAAAAGAGTTGTTAAAAGCAGTACATGTGGACTAACTAGTGCATGAGGCTAATTCCTTCCTAGCATCTCTAAGCAAGGGTTTGCTTGCCCTTTTTTGTATTGTTTTTAGCAATAAATAACAATGTTCACCAGGAATGAAGTGGGATAAAAAGATTTCTGCAGCGTCTAAGTCCCATTTCCCCTCTCCACCACCAAAATAGGCTGTAGAAACTCACTATCAATATCAGAAAGGTCCTTATAGCACAGAGCTGCTTCTCTGTAGCTATGAACAGGTTGAACATAGTAACTGAAGCACCTCAGGGCTGTCATCTAGACATTTGAGGGGTTTTTTCCCATATTGAGGGAAAAGAGTGGGGATAAAGAGGGAGCAGAAAGGTCTCTTGCCATAGTGATCTAAAAGTCTCTTAAGTTTCATCTCCCTTTGAAACTAAGAGACTTGAAAACCCTCCCACCAAGCATCAACATATCATATAAGCAAAAGGTGTATTTTGTCAAATCAGCAATCCTCTGTTCTACTGGTCCATCCAAGCTAATGTGCTTTGAAGTTCAGACAAAGGGAAGAAGGAATTTGCTTCCTGCAATGAGTAGAAATAAACTCAGGGTGAATACTGCCCCTATTTTGAGATTAAATATTCCTGTAGGCTGCAACATGGATGTGATACCCATTCGACTAATAATTGCTCTAACAGCAAACAGTGTGCAAAGATTCCTCCACCCTTTGACATGACAAATGCAGGAAAGTTTGTTTTGTAACTGGGAAGGACTGCATGCCCAAAGCATGGCTCAGCCCCTGGAGCTGCTCTGAGGAACCGTATAAAAGAGCTTGGAGCACAGAGCTCTTCAAACCACTCTTCTTGGCTCCTCCTTGGTAGTGAACTGAGTAAGTCTGCCTTTCAGTTATATCTGTTCTGTGGGTTTCAAAGCCACTTTAATAAGAGTTTTCATGTATTTATGTCTGAGTGCTGAACATGTCTTTGCCTATGATTGGAAGGTTGTTAAAGAAAAGATTCTGTAACTTCTTTCAGCTTGACAGGCTTTGAAGAGGGTGGGATTTGGGTGAAGATCATGGGGCTTCAAGAGGTGCTTGCATGTTTCAGAGAGACAATGCCTAATGACTTTCTCTCTGCCTGGTAGTGCTTTGCAAATGAAGACAATAGTTTTAGGAACAGTTTTAAATAAGCATTGCTATGTTAACCCTCAGCTGTTCCTGATGAAGCTTTGCTGACTTCTAACAGGTTATTTATATTTATTATGATTATTATTGTTGCATATGAACTGCAGTTGTGCTTTATACTCAGCTACAGAGGAGTAACTTCCTGAATGTTGTATGGTTGGAGTAAATGAGGATTCCCCTTTGCAAACTCAGCTGCACTGTTGCCTTTGACCCATGCTCTCCCCGTCCTCTGTGTTTCAGGCTTACCTCCAGCCAGAAAGATGTCTTCCTACAGGCAGATCTGCAGCTATGGCAGCTACTCACCCTGCGAGGTGTCCTGCTGCCAGCCCATCGCCAACGCCTGGAGCCAGCCCTGTGTCACCTCCTGCGGGGACTCCCGGGCTGTGGTCTACCCACCCCCCGTGGCCATCACCTTCCCAGGCCCCATCCTCAGCTCCTGCCCTCAGGAGAGCTTTGTGGGCAGCTCAGCCCCTCTGGAGTTAGGCAGCTCCTTTGGCTATGGGAGCTCCCTGGGTGCCCAGAGCTCCTACGGTTCCAGCACCTACCTGGGTGGTCGATACTCCTACCCCTGCTACTCCCGCAGGTACACCACTTACCGTCGTGGGAGCTGTGGGCCCTGCTAAGTCCTACAGCAGTTCCCTGGGGAGCTGGACCCAGCAGGGACCAGAGCAAGTGAGTGAGCAGAAGGATATGGCTTTCAGAGAGGCAGCATGCTGGGCTGCAGTGGGGGGGTCCTCAGGAGCTGGGCACACTCAGCCACCCTGAGGAAGATGCCCACACACTGCATTTCCCTTCCTGTTGCATTAAGTACCTGCTAAAAAGATCCCAGCTCTGGTTTTGAGGGGCTGTTTACTTGAGAAATATTTAAAAGGCCTTAGCTTAAGATCAAGTGGTTTATAGAAGGCTAAACATCAGTGCAAAATGCATCCTGTATGTTCTGGACTCTCACATTGGACTGACGTGTCATCGCTTTTGAGGTACAGCAGGCAAACTTCTCAAAGCTCCAGTTTGATTCTTGGAGCTACCCTGTTTCACAGAGCCTGGGCTTTAAGAAAATTGATCCAAAGCAAACTACAAGCAGGTGAAAAACCAAACTTTAATGCTGCAAATGCAACAAAGACAGAAGATTGTTTGCAGCCTCCAACGAAGACATCCAGCCCCAGCAACCCCTGCAAATGTCCTCTGTACTCTCTGGATTGTTATGTTCTGCTGCTATGAAATCCTTGTCCTGTTTCCATTAAAGTTCATGTTGCATCACAGTGGTTGCCTTCTAGTTTTCTTATCTCCTCAGCTTAAAAGTATGGGACTCAGGCTTCTCTTGACAGCAAAGGACAACATGTCCTGCTTGCTGTGTGGGTGTTGTCCCACTTATCTACAAGGTGGGCATGGGGAGCTTGGCAGAGTGAGGTTAGTGGTTGGACTCAATGCTCTTACAGGTCTTTTCCAACCAAAATGATTCTATGTAGAGATCCCTAAAATCTTTTGTAAGCATTTCTGTTGACAAGAGAGGGCTTAAAGAATCATACTAAACTCTTGGGGCAGAGGTTATCTTCATCCTCCCACCAGCTTACAAAGAGAAAGGAGTTGCCCTTCACTACATTTTAACAGAGTATTTGCAGCTTAAAGTCTTTTGTTGATTTCAAGTGTTGTATTAGGAATAGATTTCCATTTCCACCCTGGGAAAGCAGCAGCTTCAACCCCTGCATGGAGCTGGACCCAATCAGAGCAGCAGCGTGCTGTGGGTGTGTAGGTACCATGGCTGTTAATTCTCTTCTTGCTAAAACTAAAGAGCCAAAACTCTTATTTCCAAAGTAACCAAGTACTTGTGACCAGAAGAAAACAGCCATTTGTTGACTCCTGGAAACTTCCTGTATCACCTGGAACAGAAATAATGGAGATGAGAAGGAAGAGAAGTCTGTTCATTGAGACAGAGGTAAGTGGAAAACCGAGGTGGAGTGAACATCAGGTGAGTGCTATGGAATATGGCTTTTCATGGGCAGTAGAAGCAGAGGTTACAGTTGCAATAATACATGAAATAAAGACAGGCCCTTCAGGATCCTTTATATCACAAAGTTGGTGATATTGTCATGCTTTTCTCGTTACAGCTGTGTAGCTTGAGTTACATGTCCTGGTTTTATCCCTTCCTTTTAAAGCAGACATAGTAAGGCAAATGAGGTTTACATTGTTCTGGTACTATAGCAACCCTGAGAGTAACAGAGCTCTATACCAAAACTAGAGGTGTAACAGTCAAAAGAATGAGCCCAATGCAGAAAGTAAGTTGGGAGAAGTACACGCACAGCCTTGAGCTGCAAGTGCTTTTGTGCAGCTCCTCTAACTGCCTGGAGGCTAGAGGAACTATTTGCTGGTGATTATCTCATTTACTTGCAAATCAGATGTTGTTGCTTGGATCATTCCTTCCACTGCTGCAATTACCTTTCTTGGGGTTGGTTGTTAGTTCTGAGCCCTACAGAGTTTGATATGCATCTGACAACCGGCTTAGGCTCCTTCATGATCACTAGTTGTAGCTGACAACACAGAGTGTTTCTTTTCAAAGTGAGCCTGTGAAATTCCTCATTAGGGTTTGAAAAGCTTTGCTTAAATTCCTTGCTCAGTGTGTTGATGAAATCCAAATCCTCCTTCTGGAAGCAGAGCTGAAGACTAAATAAATCTGTGGACTTGGTGTTTCTATGGAGAATTAGAACTTTTTTACATAATGAAGTAACAAGCAAAGTTATCACTGGAGAAGGAGGGCTTGTGTCATTACTACTATGTATCTAGTATATCATTACTACTTATATCATTACTACTACTATATTACTACCATTATCTATTTAATTAGCTTAATTTAGAACACCAAAGAGCTGGTTTTACAACTTCTTTTAAACAACATGAGCCCAGATTTTATGTAGGGTAACCCTCTTAGGTAATTTTTATAATTGATAGAGCAAATTTACACCATGTAAAGACCAGAAGCTTCTTCAGGACTGATTTTAGTATAGCAGAGGGAAAAAAAAGTGTTCTGTGGCAAAGAAAATGACCAGAACCTGCAGAGCTCTGAAAGGTCTTCTCAGGAGGATGATAAGATCATCTTTTAAAGTGAAACTATTACTCATTATGAAGACCTAAAACTGCAGCAACATGT
Source organism: Colius striatus (assembly GCF_028858725.1). Taxonomy (NCBI): domain Eukaryota; kingdom Metazoa; phylum Chordata; class Aves; order Coliiformes; family Coliidae; genus Colius; species Colius striatus. Next base: position 1,693,698 of record NC_084787.1, read on the forward strand.
CATTAGTTTTATTGCAGTCAGACTCTGTGTTAATCACACAGCGGTGCTTTCAAGTCCTTCATTCTGTGGAAAAAATTTAGAAAGACCCAGATAAATGTTGCCTAGAGCTTTCTCATCACCATCCCACAGGATTTATGTGATCTATGCCATAAAGGGCTCGAACTGTTGAGGGTGTAAACAAGCACAGGAGAGGAATGATTTGCAGCAAGGCATGTTTCTGCTGCCCAGCCTACACACGAGGCACTGTGTTTCATCATGCCAAACCTAAGGGCAAAATGCCAGCTCAGAAAGGTGTGTTATCTCACCCATCAGGGTCAGCAGTGCTTCTCACAAGCCACCATGGCAATGGAATCTCTGTATTCTCATTGTAACCTAGAGATCATTTTGACACACTGTCAGCAAACTGGTCAACAAAGAGGAGAACATGAGCAGGCTAAGTGTGAGGAATGAGGAGTAATTCAAGGGCACATAGCTCCATCCTGAGTTTTCTGGGGAAGTGCAGCCACCATCACCACAAACATTGCCACCATCCTGGCTTCTGCACCTTAACTACAGCATGTCTTTTTCTCTGCCCACAAATTGATCTGCATGTATGGGATGTGTCGTGCACAGATGTGAGTTTGGATGGTGCTCAGCTTCAGACATGCATATTCCAAAGAATACTTTCAAATTAGGGCTTCCTAGCTTTCTTAGTTGGCATACATGTCACTTTAGACCAGGGCAATTGGCTACTGTAGGCTGGCATAGAGTTGTTATGGGGAGGGAATAGAAACTTGCATCATTGGAGGATCAATTTCTTATGCATTACCTTTGCAAAATGATATCTTTTGGTCTATTAGCATGTCTTGCTGACTCAAGTTTTGGAAGCTAAAGAGTATTGCCTTAAAGATTTGCAAGGCTGATTCATGTGCCAAGATTAAATCTTGATGAAGGATATGGCTTTGTGCATGGTGAAATATTCCTAACTGCTTTGAGAATGTTGCTTGCTCAGAATGGGATGATTGTTGATACTTATCAATCTTTTTGGTACATGCAGTATTGGCCTTTGTATTGCATTTTGTTGCAGCTATTCTAAAGAAAAGCCATAGGCACAGATAACTGAGTGTGTTGCTCTGGGCCAGGTAACCCTGAAGAAGAGTGCAGGAAGGTGAAGGCTTCTGCACTCACCCCATGGGGCTTTTGTGAGGCCTCACACAGATCCACAGGGCCCAGACTTTCCAAAGATTTCACCTTTAACAACCTGTGCTGAAAGTTTGCCCCTTAACTCAGTGTTTTTCCTTTCACTTTTATCAGGGCAGCCAAACATTAACACTTATCCGTGGTGTTTAGGAAGTCCTGTCACCTGTTAGACATTCCAAAAGCTAGCAGCAGTTGTAGCTAATCCAAGCTGCTCCATGGAAGCACGTTTAGCTTTAGGGCAGTGATTATCTTTTCTATTTAAAAAGTGACATCATAACTACTTGCTTTCCATAAAATGTTAGTGATGGCAAAAAGTGTTGAGAAGTCAGACAGCTGGGAGAGTGACAGGCAGCAGACTTGGAGCTGTCTAGTGGTGTAAACACAAAAAGACATTAAGGAAAAGGACTGGCACAAGTTTATCACCGGGCTGATCTTCTTGAACAGGCAATGACAGTGATTCTTCAGAGGCCATGGCATATCTACAGCTCTCCTGTGAGTGACTGGAAGGGCTCCAGACACTAACCCAGTCCACTTTCCTGCTTCATGATGATCCTGGCCAGGAGCACATACCTAGACCTACAGGTAGGTCCTGCCTTCTCATCAGGCTTGAGTCAGTCTGAGCTGATTCCACAGGAGGGCAGCAGCCCCAGCACAGAGGTGAGTGACCAAACCAGCTGCATCCCAGCTGCATCCCACAGCCCCACCAACCTCCCCACAGCCCCACAGGAGAGACCAGCTTGCCCCAGAGCACATCCCCTCAGGCTATGAAGGGAGCTAGGAGTAAAAAGGAATCTACAAACCCTCTGATGGAGGCAGTAATTGTGCCAACAGACCTTCCCAGCCATGGGAAGATGGATTCCTGGCTATTGCCAAGCACTTCTACAATGATAGCATTGGTTGTTCATCTGGAGCTGGCTAATTGCTCAGGTTTTCCTGTGTTTACCTCCCTCCTCAAGTGTCTGATTTATTCAACCTATAGGCTTACTTGGGTTTGTGGTGGGGAGTTAGGGGGGACAACGTTGAGAGTTGTGACTGCACAGCATTTTTCTGGCCTGGTAGCTTGGGTTTTGACAGAGCTGTTGAGTGGTTTGCCTAATAAAAGCACTTAGGCTGCTGGGTTTTTAACCCTTAGAACTACAAAACTCTAATCAATAGAAGGATAAAAAACTTCTTTGTCCTTTTAATGTGGAAAAAAACCTCAAATTGTTTTAAAATGTGGTCACCTGGAGAGTGAACATGCATGCCTGGAACTGCTGGGTTGAGGTGTCTCGTGAGCCCCTCTCTTAAACTTGGGCTGATTGGAAACGGCCCCTAAGTCTTGATCGTTGACATGAAAGGTATCATTAGAAAACAAAAGAAAAGCAACTTGATAGTGAAAATCATCAGTTTACTGGGAGAAAAAAAGTCCTTGAGAAGGTCTGGAGGTAAATGGGTGTGAAATCATGACCTTTTGGTTTTTTTCCAGATCAATTATTACAGAGTCTTGGGCAATGGAACCCAAGTCAGTCATATGCTATTAACATTCTATTAACATACCACTTTACATGTGTAATACATCAGTGCATGTTTGTGAAGCACCTTGACTCCCTTTGTTCTGAGGAAGTCTTGGGATATTTCTGGGTGGGTATAATTGCAAGAATGACATGGTATTTCCCAGGCATCAAAAGAGCAGGACTTCAATAAGCAAACAGATGGATGCAGCCATTATGGAAGAATGACATTAACATAATTTTAAGTATATAAAAAAAACCCCATCATCTGAAATTGCTTGGCATGAGCAAGACAACACCTGATGTCCTAAACGGCGTCTGCCTAGAGGAATCCACTGCTGGCACCAGACAGGCGGACGTGAGTACGTGAGGCTTTGACCAGGACATCCAGGAGCAAGTAAGAAACTGGTGCTCCAGTTCCACACGTGACTGTTAACACTGATGTGCAAAAAAAAACCCAAGGAGAATTCTTTGCAAAAGCAGGCTGGGAAAGTTTCAGTGCAGAAACACAAAGAATATCTTGAATCTGTCTCAGTTTGGTAGGTTTATAGAAAACAAGACATGAAAATAGGAGTGTTATGAGTTAGGACACTCTAAGAAGATACATTTTGCTATAGTCTGGAGTTGTAAACCTAAAAACACAGAACCTCATTTCTCTATGAGCAGGACTTCTGCTCACTGACTCACTGGATTATACAACTGCCATTCCATTTTAACTCATCAGAGGCCTGCAGACCAAATCCTTCATTTTACCTGGGCATCAAGTTTGGAGTGGTCTAAGGAGAGGTGTCCAGGCCATATTCTGTTCCTGTTCCTCTAGACAAGGCTGAGTGGCACCAAGAGAGCATTGCAAATAAGTAGCAGAGGAAAAAGGAGATTCAGAAGGCAAACGGTTTGATGCAGCAGCATTTTAATGTGAATGCAAAGTGGAGTAAACATTTGCAGAAAGAATAATGCAGACTAGAAGGAGCTTATTTCTAGAGACAAGAAAAGCTAAATCCAATGACCCATTCCAGAGTGACACATTTCATCTCTATGCTCACTTTCCTCACACTTGCTGAGCCCGACATTCAAATCCCTGCACATGCACTGTTTCCAAACCATGGTCGATGTCAAACTGGGTAGAGAAAGTCAGAAGCACAGACTTAAGATGCAAAGCCACAAGAATAAAGAAAGCATTAATCTAAGTTAAAGCACCATCTAGAGGTTAAACATAGGGTCCTGGTTTTCAAGAGTGCTTCCCTCTCCGGTAGCCAAGCCTGTAAATCACATGCCATAGTCTTTCACTTCTTTGCTTGTTCTCTTCTCGTGATTGTTCTTTGGTTTAAGCTGATTAGATCTCTAGAAGCCTCTCTGGCAAGGATGCTTCCAGCGGGTGGAATAGGTGTAGGAGCACTCTGGCACGCACTGGGGAGCACTTTGGGGAGCACATTGGGGAGTGCACTGGGGAGCACGCTGAGGAGCACACTGGGGGGTACACTGAGGAGCACACTGAGGAGCACATTGGGGAGCACACTGAGGAGCACACTGAGGAGCACATTGGGGAGCACACTGAGGAGCACACTGAGGAGCACACTGGGGGGTACACTGAGGAGCACACTGGGGAGCACACTGAGGAGCACACTGGGGCTCACACTTGGTCACACACTGTGTAATACAGCGAGTGCTGCAGGGCTCCAGGCACTCGGTAGCCTTCTGCCCTGAAGAAATAGCCACACCTGACTCCAACACACCGGCCAGCTCAGCAGAATCTGTGGAGCCCACGATGGTTTCCTGAGGATAAGTGGTGAGGATGGGTCCTGGTAAGGTCACGACCACGGGCGGTGGGAAAATAATCACACGGGAGTCTGGGCAGGCGATGACCGCGGGCTCGTTGCAGGCAGTGGCGCAGGGCTGGGGGCCTTTCGTGTCACATGGGACAGAGCATGGCTCAGTACACAGAGTTTTCTCACAAGACATCTTTCAGGTGTGCTGTAGACCTGCAAGGTACAGGAAGAACAACCAAATATAAACCCAAAGCAGCCAGGACAGGATCAACACTTGAGGTGAACCCTGAAGAGACAGAGGTCAGTAGGTAAGCTGGTAACTATCCTGTTCTCTGCTTTGCTCTTCTCTGTGGCCTTTCAGAACCAAATTCCTTCCTGCAGACACTAAACAACCACTGTAGGTTGAACTCCAGAGGTGGAGGTCAGTAAAATTAGGGTAACACAACATCAAGCATCGCAGAAATGGAAACCATGAGAGGTTTTACTGCACTGACTTTACACATTCTCTGGGTTAAGCACACAAAAGGCAGACAGAGGTATATAATCCCCCACTTGTGCATGAGGGAGTCAGTTCCATGAGGATACCAAGGACTATGTTTTTAATGCAGGTAATTTGTAACAGGTGGCTTTAATACAGCTTATTTAGCATCAAGCTCATCAGGAAAGTTGAACAGACAAGAGCCTTTTGCAAGATCAAAGTGGGGAAAAAGGTGAAGCGCAGCAAAACCAGGAAAGCAGGTCTCCTGAACTCACCTTTCAGAAGGAGTAACACTGGTTGCAGATCTGGACTGAATTCTACACCTTCTCTCTTTCCTTTGAAGCACATTGAAGGGTGGGATGTGCTTAGAAGATGTCATAAACCCACATTTCAAGATGTCATTTGAAACTTATCCAGATTCCAACCAAAGCTCCTAATGAAGGAACCAGTTAACCTGCTGTTTCAGACTAAATGGAATATTTTGAGCTCAGCCAAGGTGATTACTTGTTTTCTGTCTGAATGAGCTGCATATTAGAAAAGCCTGGGTGGGGCTGAGTTTGACTCAAACCTATTTTTCTCTGATTTCTTTTTATTTTGTTGTTTTAGACACAATGCCAAAGCAATACCTATTATTCACCTAAACTTCTCCTAATCCAGACTCTGCCTTCAAGTTCCCACCCTCTCATTCTATGTCTGTTCTTGACTTGATCTGCAATCCCTCAGCAAAAAGAAAGCCAGAGAAAACGGGCAGATGAAAACCAGACCTGAACACAAAACATACAGTACAAAATGTTTATAGTGAATAATATACTCTTATACAGCCTGTTGAATGTTTTACAGGAGGCCACTGCTTTGCATAAACAGAACAAAAACATCCAAACTAACTTCCCTGTGTGTATAAATATATATATATATATATATATGCCTTAAGTAGGCATCATCTGGGTTCCCATTTCTCCTGCATAGCTGTACTGACAGACAATTTAGCAAAGCCCTGGCCATTCAGACTGACAGTGAGTGTCTGAGAGTCTCAGGTGGGGCATTTCCAAAATCAGACCAGGAGTTCTGTGGGGCCACATGCACAAGTGACACTGCATCCTAATGCCTGGCTCCATTTTGACAGGTGACTGCAGCTATTTCATAGCTGCATTTCTAGAGACCATCCCAATATTTACACATCATACCTCTGCCCAAAACCAGATCAAAATTTGAAGCCACAAGGTCAGAACAACACTGCCAGATGTGTACTGCTGGCTAAGATCTTTTAAGGCTACCTAAAAGCTATATGCATTCAATTCCCATGAAGTAAGGGATGCAGATGTCTTTATATAGAGAGATTTCAAATGTCTTTTGAAACCTGAGACCCTCAGAACCTCTGAATGAATCAGCAAATGACCCTTTCACAAAAAAGAAACTCCTGAATATTGTACATAATGGCAGAATATTCATCCAAAATCCATCCCTGAAGTAAATGCAAAGATTCCAAAGCAATGATCCTCTCTTTTTGTTTCTTTCTTTTAGGAAGAATATCAGAATCCAACTTACTCAGTTCACCGAGGAGAAGTCAAGAGAACCAGCTGGAAGGTTTCTGAATCATGAATGCTTTTATATACCTCCTGGACCACCAGGCTGATGCAAGAAAAGAAACGTCATATTTGTGCATTAAGTTCCATTACTCCCCAAACAAAATTTGGCATGTAATTACAGTAATTGTTTTGCTTACTGTTTGTCTTGATTACCCTATTCTCACCACTACGTGACTTGCACACTTCCCATCCCTGGATTCCTTTCATTTCATGGTTTTTCAGCATCAAACCCATTCCTGCAGCATGGATGGTGCGAAGGCAGCCACAGGACTGGACTCAAAACTTGGATGGGAGCCCCACTCAGTGCTGCAGCTGCTCAGACTCATCCTTGCAGTTCCTCAGAAAACAGGAGTTTGTTTTCCTTGCTTAACACCATGACCTCCAAGAATGCATAAGAGTGTAACCTAATATTAGTAGTAAGTGTGTTTGCCAGTTTAAAGCTTGTTAGGACGTGTTTACAGAAACTGGAGTCACTGCATGACTGTAGTAGCAGAATTGCCTTGGAGAGACACTCCTAGCAGGGCACAGCATTGCCTGTGGTGACCTGGCTCCTCATTTGATCTTCAAATGTCTTCCGAGGCAAGAATATTAAACAGAGCAACAATATATAAGGGCTTGACATGGCAGCTGTAGCTTCAGTTTAGCACTAGAAGTCTCTGCAACAGGATTCTTGGCTAAGCAAAGGAAGAAACCTGGATGGAGAAAGCTCATTTTGGTTAAAGTGGGATCTGTGAATTGCTCAGGCTGGTTTGGAATAAATCACTCTATCCCCAGTTCCTTTCACAGTGGTTTTGGCCACAGCTGCATCAGACAAAAATGCTTATGAGTGTGGTGAAGAGTCCTGTGGGAAACTCAAGGTAAGTGAGCAATGCTCTGGCAAAGGAAAGCTGATCGTTCCTCATTCACCATACAGGTGGGCCAGGGGAAAGAGGAGCAACTGATTTATTTATTATGGCTGCTCAGGAGGGTTTTGGTAACTACAGAGGACTAAAAGAGTTGCAGCACCCATTTGCTGTGATGAAGCAGCAATTCCTGTCCTGTTTGGAGCACAGAACCACCCCCCCTCAGTGTAATACTATGTAAATCAGCAAATACACCCTGATTTGGAAAGGTGAATATTTGGCCAACCTGTCTTAAATAGTATGATTAGGAAAGCAAATGCACAGAAGGCTTTTAATCAAGGTAAAAAAAACCCACCAAAGGGATCCAAATTCCCAAGGGGTTGGTCACTGCCTGATTCAGGGGATCACGTGGCCCTCACACGTCTATTTTAAAGGGACGCTATGATTCAGTCCTGTGGAGTTCAATCCTGGCAGCCTGTTATTAACATCACAGCACCACGATCTTTTGCATATATAAAACATTAGTGGGTGCTTGCAAAATGAGCTGAAAGCCTTTCCTCCAAACACTTCCAAGAGGTGCTTTTGCCTAGAGGATCCTCCAAAAAAAAGAAATCACCCCCAGAGATAATTGACAGAGGGGAAGTTGCAGAGGAATTAGAAGCAAAATATGTTGTATGTGGACGGAAGTGCAGGAGAGGAATTAAACCCAGAAACATGCTCTGGGGAGCGGGTGTGCACATTTTTTGGGGCTGGTAAGTCCCAAGGTCATGGTGGCCAACCAAACCTGTCACCCAAACAGAACCACAGACCAAACTTTTAGCCACTAAGCAGAGGAGACGAGACTATCCACAGAGAGAACATTTGAATAGCATCTGTCAGGTGATGTTCTTACAGGCTCAGCCCAACCTCTGGCAAGTTCAAGTGTGGAGCGTCTGGCTTTTGCCTCCAGCTCCTTTCAGCAGCACAAACCCTGCCAGGCAATTTTTGCCATGACTCCCCCACGCACGCTCAGCTCACATGGCAGCATCCTGTGGCTTTTATTTTGTGCTGCATTTGGCTCTTTAAGAGGTTTTTCCAGTTTCAGATATCCATCCTTTGCTATGTTTCTGACTCAGAGGCAATTCCCACCAAGTCCCATGACAGCAGCAGGGCTGCAGAAGGAATCCCTCTCACCCTTCACACATGAGCTCAATTACCCAGAGAGGCTCCAGAGGGAGCTTTTGAGTCAGCCCAAGTTCCACACACATTTGTGCATTTATTCTATTACATAGACATTTACTGACATGTATAAAACCAGGGATAAGGAAGTAATTGTATAATCACTATTGGTAGAGGATTTTATTTCCAATGGGTGAAGCAACAAATTCTGTTGCAAACATACAAAATAAATCAATGTAATTTATGTGAGAGGGTGAATGTTCCTCAAAAATGGGGTTGAGATTGGCCAAGGGCTTAAAAAAAGGTGTTATTGGGGGAAAAACACCCCCTAAAATTATAGGAAATCATTATGGGGAGAAAAAATGGTGATATTGTCCAATTTATACAGGAATTATTCCTGGAGAAGATTTTTCTAAGCTGTTCTTAAAAGTGTTCCAGGAATGAGATTCCTTTTCTCACCTGCAAAACTGTCAGCACCTTGCTGCAGAGTGAGGGGGTTTTCCCCTAAGAACAGTCAGTCTGCTGCAATGTAAGATTTTTACTTTATTTCCCAGTTTTCCACTTAGTAATTGAGATTTGTTGCCTTTCTCCCTGGAGTAATGCTTTACTGTTTTCTTATTCCTTCATATGAACCTCTCTAAAATAAACAACTCGAATGTGCTGGGTAGTGTCTGTGCAATAAAACCAAGAAGAGACTTAAACCAATGCAAGTAACTGCAAGGGGAGGAGATTTCTCTAATTAAGAAAGACTGTAATTAGAGAAGGATAATGTGGCAAGCATTTAGCTATAACTATAATTAACCATTGAAATAATTTGACAGAGTGATTCCTTCTGACCTTCAATCAAAAGTGGACGTTCAGTCAAAACACTTGTGATTGTTTTAAGAGAAGTTATGGAGTAGAGGGAAAGTACTAGCCAATATCTTCTCATCCATACTGTCCAGAGGATCCCTCCTGGCCAAAAAATCTATAGGCTCCAGAATACAAAATATCTCTTGTGATTTAAGGTACAATGTGGCAGCAGCACCAAATCTCTAAACCTATCTAAATCGAATCTCTAATCCTGTCACTTACATGCTCACATTCCAATCAAGAGGAAGAAAACCTCTGTGCACACTGAGAAAACAAGGTATTGCAAGATTTCTGATTAAATTAAATAGATATAATTGAATATACATATATATAATTCTGTAATAAACTGCATTTATGTCCATATTGGCATTAAGATTGTGTCTACGGTTCATATAAAGACAGATCGAGCTTCAGGTTACCTAGGGTAACTGCTTTTGGCATTGAAAGAGTTTCTGCCCACAGTTTTCTCTCCCTGTGATTCACCTGCCTGGCACAGTTGCTTTCAGTAAGCAGGTGAAAACTGTGAGGACTCATTCCTTTCACCTTGCTTTTCTCTCCCTTGCCTCTGCAGAACTTCAGATAAATGGAAGAGATGAAAGAAAAGAATATTTGTTAGCTTTTTAACCTGTTTTCTGTCTTTTAGTCCCATTTAGGTTTGATGCAGGAATATCCATCTGCTTCATGTTAGTCAGCAGAGCAGTTCATCCAGATTCATGTTGTGACAGGAAAATATCTACATCACAATTAAGAGCTCTAAGTCAAGAGAAAGCTGAAGGGCATGTGTGCACACAAGTCTAAATACTCAGTGTTTAATAAAAACCTGAAAACCAGAGCCCTCCACATGAAGGAATCGTTATGTTACAATTAATTAAAACTGGTATTTCATGTTTATGTTTTGAAGAAGATCATGTGTGCCATTAGGTCATATTTCTACAGAGACTTCATCTGATTCACCTGTTACATTCTATGCTGGATGGCACCACTTGCAGACACTGAAGGATGTGCTGCCAAATGTATGGCTCCCCCACCAAACCCAATGTCACAGTGCAATAAGGGATTGATTCTCCTCCAGGCCACACAGGAATATGGCTGAGTTACCTGGAGATGATTTGAAAACATGAAATACAAAGAATAAAAAAAGAAAAAGAGAGTTGAGTTGGAATGCAAAGGAGTTTTAATGAGGGGAGCACAGGATACATTTGGTGAGGACAGGCACAAAGAGCAGAGGGTGGTTCCCAGGGATCTGGGAAGAGATGCAGCTCCACACGTGCCAGCAACGTCAATGGCTTGGACATCACCAGGTTGCAGCTTCCCCTGTGAGGTTGGCACAGTCCAGAGCTGCTGGAGGAGGGGGTGATGCCTCTTCAGAAATAACCATAGCCACAGCTTCCTCCACCAAACCTCCTGTAACCACCGTAGCGCCCCCCACCAAAGGAGCTGCCTCCTCCACAGGAGCCCCCAAAGCCTCCACCAATGGAGCTGGAGCCAAAGGATCTTCCACCTCTGTAGGTGCTTCCAAAGGATCTTCCACCTCCATAGGAGCCCCCAGAGCCAAATGAACTACCACCTCCATAGGAGCCCCCAGAGCCAAATGAACTACCACCTCCATAGGAGCCCCCCAGGGAACTGCTCCCACCGTAGGAGCCCCCTGCCCCGTATGAACCACTTCCCCCATAGGAAACCCCAGATTCAATAGAGCCAATTGGCCCTGAACCTCCCCCAATAGATGATGGGAATGAGGTGCCCACAAAGCTCTCCTGAGGGCAGGTGCTGAGGATGGGGCCCGGGAAGGTGATGACCACAGGGGGTGCATAGACCACAGCCCGGGAGTCCCCGCAGGAGGTGACACAGGGCTGGCTCCAGGCATCAGCACATGGCTCTGGGCAGGTCACCTCACAGGGTGAGGAGCATCCACTGCTCATGAGCTGTCCTCCCAAAGACATCTTCTGTGTTGTAGATAAACCTGCAGCACAGGTTAAGGAGTAGAAGAAAAAACAGATTTGCAGCTGTGTGCCTTCACACGACCCCAGTGATTGAAACAAGCTCTGTGTGTCCCAACAGAGGGAACGATTCTCTCATAAATTCAAGAGTTACTCTTGTAGAGATATTAAACTTTGCTCCACTCTGTTGTTCTTCAGCATGGTTAAAGCTAGATAATACAAGACAACTTCTCTTACAGTCCAGTTTAACTGCCAGCAAGGAGTAAACTTTGCCAAAGCATCTTTAGCCTGTCTTCATTCTGAGAGTGTCTTACTGTCTCCCACCACTACCTTTCACTTCCATTAGTGACAAATCACTAATTTACTCCACTCAGCTTTTAGGTTCTTTTGTAAAAAAATTTGAGAGACCCTGTGGTTGTAAACAGAAATCCACAGTGATTCTTGCCATATACAGGTATATAAAAGCGTGTGTGCATAAAGTTGGTACCTTAAATTAACACCAAGCTGTAAGTTATTCAGTTGTAGCCTCCTTATCAAATTAACAGATTTTATTTGACACTTTCCCTTTGTGGTATGGCAGAACACAGCCTCACATTTTAAAACCTGCATCTACCAATGCTTATTCCTAAATGGCTACAGAAAACTCTCCTGCTAATAAATAAAACACCTCTGGCATTGCTGACCCTTGCAGAGTACTGGCATGGAATTAATTCCCACATTAAACAACAACATCCCAGCTAATATAAAGGAACTCAAAGAAAGAGTACTCACCAGGCTCCCAGAGGAAACAAGAATGAAGGCAAGTTGCTGGTGAAGCTGGAGGAGATGCAGTGCTTTATATACCCCTCCAGACTGCCACATGGGGAGTCAGGCAGCAAAGCATTTTGCTGCATAAGCTGCTTCTAATTACAATAATTGTTTTGAGAACTGATAATGATTAGTAAATCAACTCCACATCACACCAGATGCCCAACACGCCCTTTGTCTCTAATCCTTAAAGAGGTTTTCTATCCATTTTATGAGTAGTGCCATCTCCTGACATCATTTGAATTACAGTGGTAGTGAACTGAGCTCCCTTTGCTTTGTAAGGCAAAGGCATCAGTCTTTCCCTTAAACAAGATGAAAACATCAGTTTGGCTTTGTCAGGAGAAAGATTTTTCTCTTCTGCAGAAGATTCCATCTGAATTTAGAATTGCACAGAGCTGGGAAAACCTCAGATTTAATATTTATGACTCCTCAGATGAGTCATTTTGTCTGTCTCTTTCACATTCACTCAAGTAACTGCTTAGAGAAGTGCTCAATCAAATGCCAGCTCTCAGCAAAATAAGTCAACAGAAGCACCAGTGAGAACAGGGAGTCATTTTATCATCATCTCCTTTTGTCAAGCTTCGGGAGAGCAGTGGTGTTCTGCTATGGTCCAGAGGGCATCACTTGAGAAGAAATAAAGTCTTTTTAGATATGGAACTGATGCACCTGAAGTATATAAAGCTGATTTACTCTAAAACAAGATGAAAGCATCTTTAGAATGGCAAGAAAGTCTTAGCAAGCAGTATTCTCATGAACCTTATCTATAAAGAGATAGAGGTGCCAGGACATAAATAGGAAGAAGGATCTCTGAGCAAAATTTCCTTCCTCAGTAACTAGAAAAACAGTGAAAACATCGTTTGGGAACAAACACCATGTGGATTAGTACCAGTGATATCAGCCCCCCAACCTGAATCTAAGTTTCTAAAGATTTCTGAATCAAAGTCAACTAAAGTCCTTCTAAATGTGGCCTCTCAGTTAGTTATAGCTGTGGGAGGAAAGCAACTGCAGCTGAAGCAAAGTGGATGGGTTTTCAGCCTGTTCCACTGGGTCTATTTGTAATGTTTCTATGACTGTGGTGCTTATGTTTAATGATTCTATCATTTACATCCCCAGATTTCTGGTGGTTTCGAGCCCAGAGAGAAATAGAGCACACGGAGCTTATACGGTTAAGATCTTGCATCAGAAGGCAAACGAGTCATGTCAAGCATCAGTGGGCAGCCTTTGATTTGACAGTTTTGCTAGTCAGCAATTCTTCATCACCTCTACACTTAAAGTGGATCTTCCTGGTTCCCTACAGTTGGGTTGAGAAATACCAATTTACATGAAGAACCCTGAGCACTGCTGCTGTTTCTCACATTTCAGCAACACTGGCGGAGGGTTGCACTTCTATTAGCCACCCAAGTCGTTGCAATCCAGATTTTGAAGCAGAAAAGCAGAACATTATGTACAAAACCTGATTATCAGCTCAATCTAACCCTCACGTGCATCTGTACTCATTCCAGTTTCAACCCCAGTGAGCACCGTGGAGAATATCAGCTGCTTGGTGACTTCGTCAGGGTCAGAGCGTAAAACAAAACATGTGGTGTGTAATGCTTGTAGCGTGACTTGGAATTAAGGGTGAATTGGTGATCACACCAAGAGAACAATTAGAACAATTAAAGAAATCAGGCATACAGCAAAACATAGTTTGGCAATGCCGACGAAGCTCTTGCACAAAGCAAGGCTCACATCCCACCGGTGGTCTGGAACAGTATATAAGAGCAATCTGAACACTTCAGGTTCATCAACGACAGCTCTTCATCTACATTCCTCCACACCTGGTGAGTTGGAGCTCCTTCATTCTCTATATCAACTACTAGAAAGACATCTTCAGTATTTAACTGAGGATTTAGGCTTCTTCTCAAAGCGTGATGCTAGGCAATGACATTTGCCTTTTCTGATACATCAGTCCTTGTGGCTATTTAAATGTGTGCTTTGCAGACACCATCAATGAATTATAAGCCTGGATTTTCATGGACACTTGAATCAGTTCAGTTTTGTCAGTTAGCTCCAGAGCCGTGTATTACAAACCAATAAATCTGGAAGATAAGATGCTTCCAAAGGCAGGTGGAGTTTGACTTTGCTCTCCATGGTTACCAGTATTTTATATATATTACCAGCAGTAGAAAAATGCCTTAGGAAATACCTGATGTTGGTGTGTGCATGTTCAGGAAAACACATCAGAGAGATAAACAGGAACCTTTCTAAACTCTTCTTCCATCTTTACTGAGAGACATCACAAAAACCTTTTCCCCCTCTCTGGCATCTGGGCATTCAACTTATGCTTCATCTCCTGATGCAGGTTTATCTGCAACACAGAAGATGTCTTTGGGAGGACAGCTCACGAGCAGTGGATGCTCCTCACCCTGTGAGGTGACCTGCCCAGAGCCATGTGCTGATGCCTGGAGCCAGCCCTGTGTCACCTCCTGCGGGGACTCCCGGGCTGTGATCTACCCACCTCCCGTGGTCGTCACCTTCCCGGGCCCCATCCTCAGCACCTGCCCTCAGGAGAGCATAGTGGGCACCTCATTCCCATCATCTGTTGGGGGAGGTTCAGGGCCAACGGCCTCTGTTGAATCAGGGGGTTCATCTGGTGCTGGGGGTTCCTATGAGGGAAGTGGTTCATATGGGGCAGGGGGCTCCTACGGTGGGAGCAGTTCCCTGGGGGGCTCCTATGGAGGTGGTAGTTCATTTGGCTCTGGGGGCTCCTATGGAGGTGGTAGTTCATTTGGCTCTGGGGGCTGCTATGGAGGTGGAAGATCCTTTGGAAGCACCTACAGAGGTGGAAGATCCTTTGGCTCCAGCTCCATTGGTGGGGGCTTTGGGGGCTCCTGTGGAGGAGGCAGCTCCTTTGGTGGGGGGCGCTACGGTGGTTACAGGAGGTTTGGTGGAGGAAGCTGTGGCTATGGTTATTTCTGAAGAGGCATCACCCCCTCCTCCAGCAGCTCTGGACTGTGCCAACCTCACAGGGGAAGCTGCAACCTGGTGATGTCCAAGCCATTGACGTTGCTGGCACGTGTGGAGCTGCATCTCTTCCCAGATCCCTGGGAACCACCCTCTGCTCTTTGTGCCTGTCCTCATCAAATGTATCCTGTGCTCCCCTCATTAAAGCTATTCTGCATCAGTGAGTTTGCCTAGTGTTCTCTTTTTCACCTTTTCACCTACAAGCCACTCCAGTTATGAACCACATTCCCATCAAGCCCCATCAAGAAAACTTTCTGTCTTCAGTCTTGAAGTCAAGCCCCTTTAAACTGAGAGCAGGAACTTGGAACAGTGGGAGACATTGCACCCTGTGACATGTTTCAGGATTCATGTTGCTGGACTGGAATCCTGCTTCTGGAGTGTGTGATTATCGTCCCTCCTCGGTGCTGAGCTGCATCATGATTGCAAATAAATCATCTAATCATTTTCAAATTGAGCCTGTTTCATCAGTCCTTTAGCTTGGAGCTGAGGAGTTTCTTGTCTGCAATCATTAAATGAATGCAGATTAAAATTCCTCAGCTCCTTTAAACACAGACAACTTCAGCATCTGCTTAATTGTGTGTCTATCCTCTGCATCCATTTTTTCCCCCTGTCTCCAGAAAAGCTGTCAGCTGAAGCTTTTATTGCCATTCTCACGTTGGTTTTAACAGAGAGGTAAAAGGTTTTTCAAAGTGGGACAAGGAATCTACGACAGGGACGTTCTGTGTCCTGACTGTGCTGACAGTCCCTGGATTTCAGTTCATCCTCGTTGACTTTGACTCTGTAGTTCAACATGAAGTGTGAAAAAGAACCATTAAAATCTTTCTTTGCTTTCTTTTCTTGCTCATGTGTTTTCCAAGTACCATCAAATGGAGTGGAGACAGGTCCTAACACATCTTTAGCATTCAACACACTTGTCTTGGAGACTCAGCCATTGGTCTCTTCTCATTTCTACTTCCAGCAAGAGCTATGGAAAACAGCACAAGGCCTTATTTTTGGTCTTGTGTCACTCATCACTCACTAAAGTCTCCCTTTCACATCCCTGTGATCTGAAAGCACATTGTGCTGTCATATAAATGCAGTGTCCTCAGGTACCTAACACTGCAAGTTCAAGATGACACATCTCAAGAGTAAGGCTTGTGGGGTTGAGTTTCTTTGGTTACTATTCAGTCTCCAGGGAAATGTATTTTTATGCTGGTTTGCATTCCCTAAGAATTCTTCAGCGTGGATTTAAGTTACCTGAACCTCAGACATCTCCAGGAAACCATGAGCATTCCTACAAACTGATTGTGAATGAAATAAGGTAACAGAAGGGATGAACAGACTGCTTCAGAACAGGAGAGCTGTGCCCTGCCACAGAGTGCAAAATAAAAAGGCCTTGTGAATGTCCAGTCCTCACATAACCACGTCTCATCCCTTATGGTTTCTTTCTTTTCCCCCCACATTTTTCCCCCATCAGCCAGGGAGAGGGAATTTTAAGCAGCCTGACCTCTTCTGAAAAGGTCTTGGAGATGTGGCATATGAAATCTCATCCCTCATTTCACATGAAATGAAGCAGCTGCAGCGATGAAAAACAATTTATCTGAGGGTTGTCTGTGCCAAGTGACTTCTGTTTGCTACCAACTTCACATGCCAGCCCAAAGTACTGAGTCATCAGCCTCAGAAACCTCGCTGCCCTATGGAAAAAGCAATGCTGAGCTGCTCCATGTGCTTAAATTTTGAATGCTCCCTTCAACCACCCCTTTCACAACACCTTTTCTACTTAAGCAATTACCATATCACCATAAAAGCAGGTAATTGCTGCTCACGGGCTATGGAACCAGCTCTAGGAAGCCTAAGGAGCTCGTGGAAAGGATAAAACCAAAACAGTCTGGTGAAGAAAGAAAATCTGAACAAAATTTGATGATGCAGAAGGATTTTAATACAATCAGGGAATGGGGTACACTGCAGAAGGTGATGGCACACAACACAAAGCAGCCGCTGCCTCAGCTCCACGGAAGGACACAGCATTCGCTGCCCACCACGGTTCATTTTCCACCCGTTGTTCTTCTCCTGCCAGAGTTTTCTGGACATCTCTGGGAGCCAGCCCCAGCTGTGCAGCTGGATCTTGCTTTTTCACCTCCAAAGCTGTTGTGTGGTTCTGCAGGTCTTTGGGTTGCCTTAGAAGAAGCCACAATTTCCAAGGCGGGGGCCACAGCTGCTGCTGTAAGATCTCCTGCTGTAACAGCCCCCTGAGCCCGAGGAGCCTCCATACCCAAAGGAGCCCCCAGATCCAAAGGAGCCCCCAGATCCAAAGGAGCCCCCAATCCCTGACACGCCCCCAGAGCCAAAGGAGCCCCCAGAGCCATAGGAACCTCCCACTCCCGAGGAGGATCCATACCCAAAGGAGCCTCCTGACCCTGAGAAGCCCCCAGAACCAGAGGAACCCCCTATCCCAGACCCATAGGAGGTCACAGCACCATAGGGCTGAGGAAATGATGCTCCCACAATGCTCTCCTGAGAGCTGCTGTTAAGAGTTGGGCCTGGGAGGGTGAGGACAACCGGTGGGGCATAGACCACAGCTCTGGAATCCCCACAAGTTACCACACAGGGCTCAAGGCTTCTGCTGTAGGCACATGGCTGGGACCAAGTGATCTCAGAGCCAGGCAAGCACCGGGAGCTGATGTTACAGGTCATTCTTCTCAGGGTTTGAGCTGAAAAAAAAGATAACATGAGCTTGGTAAGCTCAACAAGGAGTCAGAAAACTCTCAGAGTCGGGAGCCAACAGGTGCTCATCTCACATATGACAGTGACAGGGTTAGGTTTGCAGATTAAATCCTTGTTCGCGCTCCCTATTCCCCCTTCAAGTCCTCCTGTCCCCTTGACCTGTGGAAGTTGCCTAGGACTCTGTTTATTCGATCTGGTTGAGCTTTATATTTGCACCTCACGTTTTGAAAGACACAAGAAAAAATAAAGTACCTCTTCAAGATCTAAATTGATTCTTACCAGAGCCTACAAGTTCCTGCAGTGAGTCTCCTGTGAAACAGTAAGGTTTCTCATTTTTAAAATCACAAGTGACACAGGCACAGACAAGAAATATCTTTCAAAGCTACCACTAGAGAGATGTGAGAGGTATAAAACTATTAGCTCAAATAAAACTCACCTGGAGAACCAAGACAGGTAAGTCAGGGCTTTTTAGGAGACTCCTGAGATGTTCCTGCTTTTATACCACTTTGCAGGCAACTGTAAGGATGTGAAGCAGCTCGTAAAATCTCTTGCACTTATCAAACCATGGGCTCTCTTCTCTGGGTGACTCCTCTAATAACAGCAATTATTTTTATGGTTTCTAATTAGTAAATCATCCACAGACCTTTCCAATATGACTCTCATATAATAAATTTGGGCTTTCTGTTGTGTTGAAATTGTGCAGCCAAATTCCTGTGCAGTATCATTCTTCTGACTAATGGAAACTGGTTGAGCCCTGCTTATTTTTCTTTGCTGATGATTTATCGTGAAGGGACCCTCAGAAAGATCAAATCTGCTGCTTTCAAGAATGGCCTGACCCTGAGCAACATCTGAGCCACCCTTTTTGCAGGGCCTTGGTGCTGGACAACACTCAAGAACACTTTGTGCCACCTGACTGTGGTGATGCTGCATCATCCCTTCAGTCATTGGGTACAGGTGGGGTTGCCAAGGATGCACCCAAGGTTGGGTTGGACAATTCCATTTGGGAGGTATTATACCTAAATATAAGGCTTAGCAATCAATTGTGGGACTGACACATCAGTAAGCCACCTTCCTTTAAGCCATTAAAGAGAAGTAAACAGATCACTCATGTCTCAGTCGGAACCAGAATGATGCCAAAAGGACCTGCTGTTTCCAATTAAGTCTGAGACAAAAGGAAGCTGCTGGGTGGTAGATGCTGTCACCCCAAGTAGGGTTGTAAATGGATCAGTGACTATGAATTGAAATGAAAACAAACAGAGGGTTTAGAAGCTTACCTTTTTCTTGGGGAATTAGAGAATAATGGATGAGCTCATGTCCTTCCTATTGCCTAAGAAAGGATATGCAAGGGTAGAGAACTTAAACAATCTTCTGTTCTTCTACCTCCACTGACTTATTGCTCCAAGACAGCAGTAAGTGTAACCAGCTGTAGAATACTTAAAGCTCACAGGTTTTTGTATCTTGCAACACCGCAGAAACCCTGGAAAAGCTGAGGTAAAGCGTAAATTTAGTAAGAACTCCTCAAAAAGCTGGAGGAAAGGGAAGAAGAGGGCAAGGAAGATTCTGGTACTTTCCTCTGGAGACTTTCTGAAGGTACAGGCAAATCTTCCTGTAGGTCTAAAGCATGAATGAGACTTTTCTGAACCAGCAATTGTATGAGGATCAGGTAATTCAGTCCCAGAGAGAAGAGGGGTATTATTTGAGAGACTCAGAAGAAGGAGATGGGGAAAGGAATAAGAAGAACTGAGAAGGCTTAAAAGGGGTCAGGCAGGAAGGAAATAGCAGGGAAAATGGAGGCTGTGAGAGAGGGTTGAACTGGGACATGATGAGCAGCTGGAGGAGAAGGTCAAGGTGCACCTGACTATGATGATTTCCTGACTGCATGGGGGCTTGTCAGGGACAGGGGGCTTCTTTGGATCTGGGTATTCCTTTGGGTATGGAGCCTCCTCAGAGATGGGGGGTTGCTTTGGATCTAGGGGTATGTCAGGGATAAGGAGCTCCTTTGGGTATGGAGGTATGTCGAGGGTGAGGGGTTCCTTTGGATCTGGGCTCCTTTGGGTATGGAGGCTCCTTGAAGGCAGAGGACAGCGGGAGGTCCTACAGCAGCAGCCGTGGCTCCCGCCTTGGAAACTGTGGCTCATCCTAAGGGAGCCCAAAGACCTGCACAACAGCTTTGGAGGTGAAAAAGCAAGATCCAGCTGCACAGCTGGGACTGGCTTTTAGAGATGGTGAAAGCCCATTGCATCAACAGGAGCCACCCTTGCTCAGTACCTCTGAAACCTGGGCCCACACCTCTTCCATCTGTGTTGTGCCTCATCTTCTCTCAACAGCAATACAATACAAAAGCTTCTCTCCTTCAATTCTTATTGATCTTGTACTGCGTCCTGTCTGTTGAAGTGGAAATGCTACAGAACTGGCAAGTGAGACTTTGCTGCAAAGATTCAGCTTCACCTTGTAACGTGCAGTGCCCGTTATCACCAACACAGATGGTCTGGCTGCACCACTCTGTTCTGTAGCACTTGTTTCACATCATATTAAAAGCCTTGTTGAATCTTATTGAATCTTCTTATTAAGGTTTTCCTTTTCTCCCCTTCTGCTTTATAAACCAGTTTTAGGGAAATGGAACTCAGCGGGAATTAAAATAGAAGGTCCAGCTGCATGTATGTAAAGGGAAGTAGAATTCAATACCCTCATGTGTGGCTGCATGAAAGCACCAGTCTCACTGTAGTAGGGAAGTATTTCTACCCACTTCTGTATCTGAGCCTGGAAGGAGTCCTTCCTGATCCTCCTTTCCATTTGAGAACATTTTGGATGACATGGTCTGCAGAGAGTGAGTGGTAACTGTACCTCCATCCAGCTTCGTGCAGTTGCACTCACAGTGATCAGTCAGCTATTTTGAGGCTGAGCCAGTCTGTATAAACTACCCACACATGTGACTTCAGTGAAGGTGATGCTGCACGATTTACAAAGGAGAGTTACACCTCCACACAGCCCTTACTTAACAGGCTGAGGAATGAAACGTTGGGTAATGAGGGCATAAATTGCTGGGGCATTGCTGCCACAATATTATCTGCAGTGCATTAGAGCAGTCAGATGTTCCACAGCTGAGGCTAAAACTTGAGTCACAATAGCTAAGAAGCTCCATACTTTGAAGCCTTAGTGTGTACACACACATCTCTGCACTTGTCTTCAAGCAGCTGAGAAGAGCAATTCTGCACTGGGGGAAAGAATTTATACCCCAATAAAAGAAATTCTGCTTTTTAAACAACCAAAATAGACATTATACCTAAGTCTGAGGGTTATGATCTATCACATTTACTTTAGTTGATAGGGCTTCTTGTAAAGCAATGCCATTAGCCCAGGATCCTTAATTCAAGCACCATCCTGTTATGATGCGGCAGAGTCCCTGCATAAACCCACATTGTGAGTAGAGCTATTTGAATATTCCTCCTCAGATTTTCCTGATTGAAATTCCAGTGTCATCCAAAGGTTTGCAGATACATTATCTCAGTGATCTTGTGTACAAAGATATCGATGAAAACAAAACCATTAAATCAGACACAAAGATGTGGTGGAAGAATCTGTTTCTCAAGCACTTTTGGCAAGGATTGCTCATGAGCTTTAATTCTGAGAGAGCACAAGGGCATCTATGTAGCTGTTGCCTGAGGGATCTCAGGGTGATGCTTAACAAGCTTAGACCATTTACTGCATAAATGCTTCAATTAAGTTAACAAACCACAAGGATTAAGACAATCAAAGGAAGGAAATTAATGTTATGCTTGGCACAACAGAACTTGCTCAGCCCACGCCCAAGCCCTCTCTCCTCAGAAACAGCAGCACAGTGGAAACAGCTCCTACAGAAAAATATCAATACAGCTGCTGGGGTGGATTTCTCTGCGTCCCCGAGTGCAGGAGTCGTAATCTGAGTCTCAATTGCATACAGATTACTTCTCCCCGTTCCTTTTGGCCTTGCCTCCCCAGGACACTCCGATCTAGGCTGACCCCATTTCCCTTTGAGGTCTGTAATCAGAGAAACTATCTTACCATCAAGCCTAGATAAATCAGAGCACAACTTGACTTCTGATGAAGGCAGCATCTATGCCTTTGTTTCAACCCTTGCTGAGGCTTAAGACAATTTCCTGAGGAATGATTGGTAATGACTGAGTAATTGCCTCTCTTCAAAGTTAGCTTTGGTTTGAGAGCTGTGCCAGACCATCTCCAGAGGTTATTTCAGCAAATGCTTCTGTTCTATTTATTCATAGACACCCTCATATGTAGCAGAAAGGGGGAAAAATGCTTTACTGAAGAATTTCTGACCAATTATGTTGGCCACACAGAGGAATTAATTGTTCAACGTTGATAATCCTTGATTGATGTGTAAGAATCAATGAGCAAAGCCAGCTTCTTTCTGGCTGGTTTGTAACCATGAAGCTGCAGTGAAATGAAAGCCAGAAGACAAGTGCTATGATGCAAGAGGGCTTTAATACAAACAAAAAGGGGAATGCATTCTTGCAGAGTGAGGCAATGCAGAGACAAAGAACATCATTTCCATTTCATCAAGGACTATGGTCAATCAGTCATTCAGATGAGCACAGGTCTCCCTTTCTTCTTTCAGCTGGATACTTTCACATTCAAGTCCCATTACTTGTTTGACTCTCTTGAGGTTTGCAAAGAACAAAACATAACTTGAGCAAATGACAAAAGTGAGGCAACATTGGGATCATAAGCCTTAGGTAAAGCGCAACGAGGTCCCAAGCAACCCGTGTTCCTGCGGACATTGGCTGAAGCAGAGGCTGCTTGGCATGTCTGATTTCCAGCTCTATGTGTCAACTAGTAGTTTGTATTTGATTGCTCCTTCTGTCAACACTCTGCTAAAGGTTTTAAAATGGCCCACAGCTGCCATAGCGATATCTGTAATACCCTCTGGAAAAGGGGAAATAATTTCTACCAAACCCTGAAAAGTAGGAGTTTCGGTAAAAGTTTCCCAAACGGTACATTCCACCACCACCACATGAGCCTTCACCACATGAGCCTCCTCCTATGCCACCATAAGAACCACCTGAACCATGGGAGCCCATCCCATAGGAGCTGCCTCCACCACAGGAACCTCCAGAGCTTATTCCTCCACCTCCACCTCCAGAGCTTATTCCCCCACCTCCACCTCCAGAGCCAATTCCGCCACCTCCACCTCCAGAGCCAATTCCCCCACCTCCCTCAAGTTCAGGGATGGCAGTTCCCACAAAACTTTCCTGAGGGCATGAGCTGATGATGGGTCCTGGGAAAGTGACAATAACGGGTGGTGCATAAACGATGGCTCTCGAATCTCCGCAGGAGCTGACACACGGCTCGTTGCAGCAGTTGACGTAGGGTTGTGGACACGTCACTTCACATGGTGCAGCACAGCGGGAGCTAAGCAGCTGTCCATAGGAGGACATCTTTCCTGAAGGCAAGTCAACCTGAAAGGCAGAGGGGATGCTAGCCTGGTAAAATTACAGCCAGAGGTGGGAAAGAACAAGTGATGTGAGAGTAATGTGTGTGAGAATCACAGAATCATTACAGGTGGAAAAGATCTTGAAGGTCATCGAGTCCAACCACTAACCTGACATCACCAAGCCCATCACTAAGCTAAAACACATCCCTCAGCATCTCATCTATGTGTCTTTTGATTATCTCTAGGGATGGGGACTCCACCACCTCCCTGGGCAGCCTGTTCCACTGCCTAATAACCCTCTCAGCTATTCTGACCATTCTGGTCTTAAGTAGAGGTCTCACCTATCAAGTGAGATGAAGTCCTGAGTAGAGACTTCTAAGTCTATTCTCACTCCTCTCAAGTGCTCCGTTGTCCTGTAGTCTATTCCCAAAAGGAGTTCTGGGGAAAAAAATGTCCATCTGTCCTGTTCTCACATCGTTGCCTTCACTGTGCTTTTTTATGCTACCCCAGTAATGATTTTGGAGTGTCCTGTGTCCATAGACAGATGCTCAGTTCCTAGGAATTGCTGTCAACCACCTTTTTGAAACTCCCATTCACTTTTTCTCCCCTGCACGTGGCAGTCCCTGCTTCCACCCCACTCACAAGTCACAGTTTGGAAGGAAAATGGGTTTTTTTTAGAGCCTCCCTAAAATAGAGTAGGATATATAACCACATATTACCACAACCCATAAAATCCACATCTATAATTATGAGCTGATTCAGTTAAATCAGACTTACCCAGTCACCAAGAAGAATAAGTCAGCAGAGGCAGCTACAGAGGGCCGAGTTACGAGCACTTTTATAGGCTGTCATAGAGAATAGAGATTGGGAGCTGCCTTTATGCAATCAGCTGCTACATCTTGTGAAACACGATTGTTTTCCCTTGGTGATGCCTTCCTTTGTTGCAACTGTTTCGATAACAGCTTATGATCAATAGATAACCTCCAAGCCCACACAGCGTGATGTGCACGCTTCACCCATTTCTTTTTGGCTGAAAATGTCTTAATAAACTGAGGTTGGTTTTCTCTCTCAGACTCGCTGATACTCATGGATGGAGCTCAGAGATGGATGAACTAGATGCTACTAGTAAGCACAGGGTTCCAGTTTAGGGTAATAATAATCAATGGCCTTCTAGATTTTACCTCTTGGAAGGCAGGAAGCCTTTTTACATTAGATAGCCATTAGTCCATGGCCATTGTGTAGTCGCTCCAAGGGCTTTGGGACTGGAGTTTATGGCTTTGGACAGTCCCTTGGGCAAATGTTCTCCTACAGGACTGTTTCACTTCTCAAGTAAGCAGGAAGAGGTACCAAAGCAGTTCACAGCTTCTCCTGTGAGCACCAGGATCAGGCACAACACTCCAGTTATAATTTCAGCTATAAGAGAGGCAAGTGGCCAAGCTTTTACAACCAATTCTCAGCTCCTCATCTCAAAGAATCCTCCTCTTCTAGGGCACCTGCAGAATAAACAAAACCAAGTTCTACTAACTGTGAAGAAACCCAATTTTTCCTCTCTGATTATGCTTGTTGGAGGCCAGCATGAGGAGAGGAAACAATTCACATTACCTGTGGGACCAAAGGATCCAGAGGAAACATTACCTGAAGTACAGGTCCCTCACTTCAGTTAGAATAACTTCACAAGGCCTGACAAATGCCAATATTGGGGTTCACATAATTACATTTACATTAAAAAACCCCTCTTAGGTATGTCCTTGTGGCAAATTCTTAAAGCTAAAGCTAAAAAGGATGACTTTGTTTACATTTCATGACCATTAAATCAATATACTGGCCAAAGGAATGCATGCAAGCTGCACAGAATAGTGTGACTCACATAATTTGTGGGACTGAGAAGTAATTAATAATTACAGCTATTGACAGCTGAAGCAATTACAGGAGTTACCAAACCAAATATTGTATGAAACTTCATAAAGACCTCATTGTTTTTTGAGGCTTTTCCAATGTATAGAACCCACTTCCAAAACAATAGCTTCTTAACCCACTGCAGAAGTCACACTGGCTCAACTACAGTTTGCTCTCTGTAACTGAGGCTTTGCCCTGGCAGCTCTAAGTAAAGGGAATTCATCTTTTACGTGAGGTAAAAAGTCAGTTTCAAGCTAAAACCGTCGTCAGCCCTCATAGTCTACAGATATCCCTTGTGAAACACAAGATACAAAAGGGCAAAAGGTAATTGGCAACATCTCAATATCCCTTTCCACAACACCTGAACCTCAGCTGTCTCATCAAAGGGTTATTTTAAACAGACAGAAATGGATATCCTCCACCTCCAGGATAAAAGCTAAATACTTCTAAAAACATGAAGGAGAAACATCAGGGAGTTGACATTTTTCTCTAAAGAATCTGTTGCTTTTATACAGAGCAACAAAAGTACCAAAACCAGCAGCCTGGCCTGGTTGAAAGATCCCAGGCTTGGTGCTTACAGCTTTAAACTCACCTCCCATGGGGCAATTGTGGAGTATTATCTGAAAGATTCCTCATCTTGTTTTTTCTAGTATGCTGCTGTTGTTGTTGTTGTTGTGGTCGGCAGCTTTATTGATTTTGGGGTTTTAGAAACCCCAGCACTGTGTGCTCTGGTTCTTACACAGCTGCTTTGCATGCTGAGATTCAATCTCTCACAGGAAGCTGGTTTAATTGCTATTGCTCTCACCTGTGCCATGCTATAATTTACTAAATGGGTCTGAAAGCTTGCCTGAAAGGAAACAGCCCCTCTCATTATTACACATTGTAGCAAAACATTATCCTCAGCCTTCATTTTCCCCCAGATTTTATCAGAGCAGTTCCTGGCAGAGGGTGCTTGCAACAAAATAACACCATGCAGCAAAGAAATAGGTTAAAACACAGGAATCCTTGTGCAAGAGTGCCTACTCAAGGTTGCTCGGGGTCCTGGACATCCACGTTTAGGATGGGTGTCCAGGCTTCCAGTGTGCTCTAAGAGCTGTCACCTGAACATTTTTTTTCTCCACCACTAAGCAGAATGTGCTCAGAGCTCAGGAATAATTACACCACTGCCATCTTCCCAGGCTTCTGTCATCTTAGAAACAAAACAGAACTATTGCTCTTTAATATATGAGTGCTGTTTTCCTCAAGATGTGGAACTGCAGCCCTAACTCCAGCTTGCATGGCTGTGTATCATTTAGGTCTGTATAAAACCCTGGCCAATGGATACTTCTTTGGCTACACACAACACATCCATCACCCAAACATGTTTTCCAGGTCAGAGCTACCTTACTTGACCAGCATCAGGGTTGTAGGACTCTGAAGGCTACTGGGTCACCTGAGTCCTCAGGTATGGGAAGAGCTGATGTAGCAGCATTGATAACACTGCTGGGTTGCTCCCATAAATCAGCCCAGCCCTGCCTTGCCTCACCTCACCCCCACCCCATAAGACCAAGGCTTTGAGGAGGACGCTTGTACCCTCTTCTCTGCGTCTCAGTTGCAACAAGGTGAAGGGCCTCAGTAAAAACAAGACATCTGTGGAAGTGAGGGGGACATAGTGATGTGCACTCACTGGAGTGGCCACTGTGTAAAGACAGCCTGGAATCACATTTTTTGCCCTATGACAAAGTGTAGGGAAGGGGTGTGATGTTAGCCAGGCCTTCTTAAAATGCAAGTGCACCAGATACATATCTAGATCTGTTTCTTAGTAAGGTGGATGCTCCTGAGTCCAAGTTTGGGGTTATTTAGAGTTTTGCCCTTGCAAATAATCCACTTTTAATACTTTCTTAGTATGTGTTGATGCTGCCAGAGTGGATTCATAGTCCTGTATCACATTGTGGCTCACAGAGGTGTGGTGCTACTATGCAATTTAATAATCTATTAGTTCTAAAGCTATTAATTAAATCCTCATTGTGGTTTATTACTTAATTAAGCCTGTTAATCTCAGCAACAAAAACTGACAGCTGGCTTTCAGTTCCTCCAAGGCTATTAGACTAAAAGAGTGCTGATCTGGAGGCACAGAAAGCCTGTTAAATTAATTTATAGTTGAGATTAGAGACAGAGAAGGCTCTCAGAACAGGAAAAGGGAAAGCAGGGTTCTGCCATCCAAGGGAAATATCTGAATTATGGTGCCAGGTCCTCTCCTGAAGCAAAGGTCTCTGCAGCTCTGCTTCTCCCATCTCAGGTCAACCAGGCTAAAACTTGGTTTGAGTAGAAAGCTGCCACAAAGGCCAGTGCATTTCCACCTCACTCCCAGTAACCCACGTCACAACTGGAAAGGGATGGAAACAGTAAAAGCAGCTCTGCACCAACACCTTTTCTGGGCATTGCATGCAGGATTCGTTCTGCCTCATCCCCTGTGTCTGTTCCATGCACTGATCTCCCTGACTCCATCATAAATTCACCTAGTGTGTGGTACTGGAATTCTAATGATAGGTTAGAAGTAATAAGGCTAATAATAATTAGGTGTGTCTAAGTCTTAGATCCACCCTTACGCAGAGAGTGTCCTTAGCTTAGGTAACTTCTGGGCATCAGTTATCCTATAATAAGATGATAATATTCTATGCCATACAGGTATAAAGAGAAAGAAGCAGTGGGAAGATGCTGTGGCATCATTTATATCGACTAAAACAGTAAAGGGAGGTAGAGGAGCAGCTGGGCTCCCACATGCAAGGCAATATGAGTGGCAAACACTGAAACAAGCAGGGCAAAAGAGACAGAAGAATTTGAAGGAGGTGGTTAAATGTCAGGCAAAGGAGGAAAGACCAAGAGTGAAGGCCAAATTGGCTGAAGGATGCAGCATTATCAGAAATGATGAGGGGGTTTTGCTAGGCTGTTAGTCAGAATGTCCCAAGATATGGCTTAGGCAGATGAGCAGAGAATGCTGAAGGTTCTTTGCAAAGGCAATATGTCAACCCACCCTGAATGGATCCAGATGACATGTCCACGTTTCAGACAGCAGAGCACTATGGTGCACACCGTGGATATTGCACACAAACCTCTCCAAAGGGCATCAGACTCTAAATTCCCAAGCTGAAAGGCTAATGGCTCTTCCCTTAAAAGCCTCAGGAAGGCTCTTGGAGGACAGATTGCCCTGTGCAAGCTGCTTCACTCTCAGGAACCAAGAAGTTTGCTGTTTTCAGTCATGTCTTTTGTTTTCAAACAAACAAAAAGCCCCAAAATGGAATAACTTGGATGTGAAAATCACTTCCTGAATCCCCTTGTGCATTGTGGTTAAACATCTCAAACTGTTGGACTGGATGGAGTGTAGACACTGAGTCAAGACTGGATGGTTTTGGACTGGAGGTTCCTGTGAGCTCCACCTTGCCCATGACCTCATTACCACCACGTTTTTCACAACACTTTTTGCGTGAGCCAGGCAATCATCACAGCTTATATCTCTGCCCTGCCTTCCAGCTTATCTAGGGTGTGACACTGAGACACAGTTCACAAACTAATCTTCCAAGATAGAGTAATTACATCTTCATATTGGATCAATAAAGTAGGGCACATGCTAATGGCTGCAGGATAAACAAGAAGATTTAGAGGAGTTCCCACCCTGCAAAGGGAAAAAGAGTCTATCTATATGTATATGCACCAAATATTTGAGGGGCTTGTTTTAGAAAGAGCAGGATTACAGCGGGCAGGGAGCATGTATAGGCTGCTCATCTCATCTCCCAGGCAGGTGTCCAGGTGAGCCAGCTGAGCAGACAGCAGATGCCAGTGAAGGTGAAAGCCTCAGGGCTGCAGCAGACAGATGAGCAAACTGTCTTTTCAGAGGCTGGCAGCTTCCCAGGGAGACTGGCAGGAATCCAGGCTGCTTAGCATGTTTTCACATGATGTTTGAACATTGCTGTGGAGTTCTCTGCAATCCCTTTTCTCTTTGAAGAAGACTCTGGGAAAACAACTGGTTGGGATGTGGCTGCTTGCAGAATAAGGTGCACACCCTGATGTTCATGGCCATCTGCCCCCACAAGTGAGGACAAATAGCTAAATAGCAGCTCTAAAGACACACCAGCCCAATGCTGGGGAATTAGAGCTCAGCCAGCTTCCAGATTTCAGTTTTAGGGACAAGTTTACCTATGAATTTCATGTAACTTCTGTTAAACTGGGCTTTTAGCTTGCAGAAACTGAGAGATGCCCAGTTGTAACTGCAGCAATATCACTCAGCACCAAAAGGACAATGTCTGCACTTAAACTGGGTGGAACTCTTCAGAGGAATGAAAGTTTAGAACTTGAGGGTGGAGGGGAAGAAGGGAGTAGGAAATAGCCAGAGGTTTTTCCTGCACTGGTGTAAATAATAAGATAAAAATCCTCAAGGTGTCATTCCCTTTCATCTGCTCACTGCTTTTGAGTTGACACATGAAGCCATGAACTCTCAAAACCAGGAGCTGCACTTAACAGGATGAGGATCGAGTGAAAGCTGGGAGATGAAAGTGAAAATGAAACTGTCTTGTGCAAAGGCATGTGAACAGAGCTGAGGAGTGCCAGAGGGAGTTGATTGTTTTCTCACTTCACAGGGAAGCAGGACTGACAGATTTGGGGTTGATATTTGCTATCTAAATTCACCCAGGAGGTACCTGAAAAATCCAGAGTAGAAGAGAAAGAAAATGAGATAACAACCAGGATGATGCAGAACAATTTTAATGGGAAGGAAAAGGACGGAACAAGACTGCTGGAATAAATAACAGAGTCAAAGGGGCAGCT
Source organism: Colius striatus (assembly GCF_028858725.1). NCBI lineage: Eukaryota > Metazoa > Chordata > Aves > Coliiformes > Coliidae > Colius > Colius striatus. Next base: position 1,723,626 of record NC_084787.1, read on the forward strand.
CCAGACACAGATTCTGTCACTTGTACACTGCATTCACTCCTGTATGCAAGTGAGACATCATCAAATACTCCCTTCTTAAAATTACTTCAGTAGAAAGAGAGGATCAGATTCTTTTCCCCCCACACTTCCTTCCTGCAGTGAAACTGAAAGGCAGAAACAAACGATGTGTGTGTATAAATATACCTTTATCAAAAGGAAAAGTGAATTTCCTGGTGGCTAATTATCTTTAAATGCCCGGTCCAGACTAATTAAGTCTAGCAGTGAAAGGGTTTGTCGTGTCTCAATTAACCACATTTGCTGCTGCCCTCATTTTGGTGGAAAGCCCTGGAAAAACTCCTCCTGAGAACCAGACCCTGTAGGTTTCAAAGGGCAGGTTCACACTAATTAGTTGAGGGGGCATTTTATTACTCCAATCATCTGCCTGAGAATGTATCTGAGGGGAAGAGCAAAGCCCACTATGAACTTAAGGTAAAGCATAACTTAAAGAAGACTTGGGTTGATCTACTTTAGAGCGTGTTGGACTCTGGACTCAGTCACTGGGGTTGGTATCACCGTGTTGTGCTTCAGAGGTCTCTTTGTTCTAATTTGCTTTATCTGTTTCTTCAGTTTCTGGCTTCTCCTTCTCTGGAGTGTGATCTTCCCTCTCGCTCTCAGATGGTTGGTAACGTCTGTAGCTGGGTCTGGTGCAAGGATGCATCCAGCGGGAAGAAAAGACGTAGGAGCAGCGCGGTGCACGCTGAGGCACGGATTTTGGGACGAATCTCTCTGCAGGTGGCTCTGGGCACAGTACTCCTGCTCTCAAAGATGTCAGTGGGGCTGATGCACCTTCCTCTGGGACTTGAGAACTTCCCACGACCGCCTCCTGCGGGCAAGTGCTGAGGATCGGCCCCGGGAACGTCACGACGACGGGAGGAGGGTATATAATGATTCTGGAGGTGGGGCAGGACACAACACAGGGCTCATTGCAGCTGGTAGCAAGAGGCTGCGGGCACTGCACATCACAGGAGGAGAAACAGCGTCCTGCATCCTCCTCTCCACCGAAGGACATCTGGGAGAAATGGTGGCGAATCTGCAGCACATAACAGGGACCACATGTGTGTTTCTCAAAGGGTTTGCAACCCACCCCCTGCCCTTCACCCCACAGACCCTTGCACCTTCAGGGAGGGGACTGAGGCATCTCTCTCAGAAGGAAAGGATGTGAGACCTGGGGCTGAGACCCTTATACCACAGGCTGCCCAGGGAGGGTGTGGAGGCTCCTTCTCAGGAGGTTTCCAAACCCAGCTGGGACATGTTCCTGTGCCTCCTGATTGAGAGTAACCTGCTTTAGCAGGGGTATAGGCTGGATGAGCTCTGGAGGTCCCATCCATCCCAAACAATCCTGGGATTCTGTGCTTCTGCTATTGAGACACGTGCCACAGCTGGGAACACACTGTGGTGGAGAAGGAGGTGCAAGTGGATAAGAGTGCAGCTCAGGTGATTTAGTTGTAGGAGCTGTGCAGGTAATGTAGGTACTGCAGCAGAGACAACATGACTCTAGGATTTCAGGAAATGAAGCTCTCAGTTCATTTGGGCTTGTCCTCTTGTTCCACTCATCCCATCCCCATTACCCTGAGTCTTTTTCATCCTGCCTCCACTCTCTTAAAAAGGACCCTTAGGCTTTGGAGTTTAAGCAGCCTCCAACCCATTTTATCACTGTTATCATACACAGGCCATTTCCATCTCTGCCTCTATGCAGTGCTTCTGTTCACTCTCCCAGTTACAGATCCTGCTTGGGCAGCTACTAAGGACAACAGCAGAGGTACTGCAGCTGTGGCCAGTGACACCAGCATGGCCACTGCTGGTTCCATAGGACCACTGGTCACACAGGAACAGGTATTTTATATCCCTGTACTGGAGAATGTCCTCAGCTGGGATTGTTTGTTTACCTTTAAGGTAGAGCATGCCCAACCCTTGTTAGAGCACTTATGCATAATAGGATTCCTGTGCCTCTGCTGAGATTGCACTAGGCACTGTATCAGAGTCCTGATAGAGTCATGCAGACTAACAGGTCCATGTCAGCCAGAACTGGCAGGAAAAAACACATTATTCCAGCTCTGCAAGCTGAGGACTGCTGTGCAGGAGGTGGAAGGACCCTACTTTGGTGACATTCTGCATGCTGAGCCCATGAGCTCCTAGGAAAGTCTTGCCTCCAGGTACCTCCAGATGGTTTGCAGAGACCATTCATAGCAGTGCCAAGAACTTCATAGAGACTTTTGGTGCCTGCTTTTTTGCCTAGACCTGAATTCATCTTTTGGGTCATTCAACTGGAGATGACAGAAACATATGGTGGGATTTATCTGTCAGATTTTTAAACTGCATGCTGTAGATGATTATCTATGAAGTTGACATTTTCTTTTTGTCCCTGGAGGAAAAAAAAAGGCGCTTTCAGAGCACAGCCAAGCTCATTCAGAGGTAGGTGTTTGAAATGCCTGTGTCTGACCACTGATTAAGTTTAAGAGGGATCCCATTACTTATCTTGTTTAGCTTTTAATGTCTGTCAATGCTCAGCATCAGAAACACCCTGAAGTCATTAAGAAAAAAACAACCTGTCCTTGCAATCTTGATGATTTAGGAATAAAAGCTTTTGAAAAACAAATTTGAGCACCTCAGATCTTCTCCAGCCTTTTTAATGGTAAAACATTAATGTTACTGAGCACCTTGACCTAGGAGAAGTTGTCCCTGCACATTGCAGGGGAGTTGGACTAAATGACCTTTAAAGGTCCCTTCTAACCTAAACTACTCCTTGATTCTATGATGTTATTTAAACTCTACCTGAACAGAGCTTAAAATGCCTTTCATGTTGGATACCTGATCTAGGTGAACCTGCTTCTGCAGGGGAGTTGGACTAGATGATCCCTAAAGGTCCCTTCCAACCCCTACCATCCTATTATACCATGTAGCTATATACAGTTCATTGATAATAACAACATCCTTCTCCTCTTTTTTTCTCCAATAAGACTGCCAGTCCCCATAGATAATTTGTTTTAAGGCTGCATGTGGTCTGAGAATACAAGCCAAGAATTTCTAGCAGGCTTTTAGAGAAAGAATCTCACTCTTCTCTTTAGAAACCACACAGCAACTTGCTCTTCAACCCCCAGCTCATGCCAAAAGCAACGTTTTACTCAATAGCATTAGATTGAGGTGAATGGGACTTACCAGCTGCCAAGGAAGAAGTGAAGAGAAATGGACAGAGGACCCCTGAATCCTTGGAGGTTTTATATACTTTCTTGAACTTCCAGGAAGCTGAGACAACCTTTGTGCATGAGGTCTTAATTACTTTCCAAACAATGTTTCCCGCATGTGTAACGCTCCTAATGACTGTAATTATTTTAACACTGTTTACCAACACTATTCCATTTTCTGTGGCACACATTGTTCCATGCTGTGGGCTTCCCTTCCTATTACAGTTTGATGGTCTAAATTAATTGCTGATGTGATTCTACCCCTTCTATGTGTATTAAACGTGGGGATGCAGCTCACACCAGCTTGTTCAGCTTTGTCTTAAACACGTTTGCAAACAGAAACTGATGTATTGCAGATATATTGGCTTTATCTACTGTTAGCTGTGGGATTTCACTTCATTCCTCTAAACCCACCGTAGCCTTTGAGTTGTCAAAGCTCAACAACAAACATCCTGTTTATGAGATCCATCAGAAAATGCATCTTCTCAAGTTGCTATTAGCCCTGAGGTGCTGGTCTCAGATAACATACTATTAATATGACAATGATAGAACACTTTGCATGCATAAACCAGGAGTGAATACCTCTTTTAAACACTTTTGACGTTCCCTGTTGTGTAGAAATCTCACCCCCAGTCTCTAACAGCCAGGATGATCTTCCCCATCCTCTTACAAATAACAAGGAAATGTTCACACACAGAGTTATGCCAAAAGCCAGGCCCCAGAATTCGTTGTTCATGATGGAGGCTAAGCCATTGAGCTCTGTTACTAGACATTGCTAGTAATCTATGTTAAAAGTCATGTTTCACATTGTTTGGCAGTTTCAGGAAGCTTACAGAGCTCCTGGTGACCTCTGGACCAATTTCTGCTCATATCCTTCTTCCTTAGAAATGAGAAAAGTGTCTGGAAAACTGGAAATTTCTCTTTCTGTGCTGCTTTACCTGCAAAGCATCCAAATACCTCCAACTGGAAACTCATTCACACCTCCCAGATTTCCTTGTAGGAAGAGAAGACAGAAAGGCTACCATTTAATATCTAGAAGTGATGATGCCTTCTGCACAAAAACACCTTTAGAGATGGAAACCCTAAACATCTCACACCTCTTACTAACACAGGCAATGTAGAATTTATGCAGCTGTAGGGCTCCTGCACTAGAACCACTTTGGATAGTGGTTGTACAGAAGAGCTTTGCAAAGTAAGCCCAAAAAAGAATAAATCACTTTGTAGGCCACCCTGTCACTGCCCACCTTAAACTGGAGCCCATCTGAACACTCATTTTGTGGCTGAAGGAGGTAACAAACTGCTCCTTCTCCAGCATAAACGCATCCAGCTCTCCCAGCCTGTCTGCCCTTGCACTCAGGGCCCTGACCACCCTGCATCTTCCATGGCACTCACTCTTGGCTGTCCATAGCTCTTGTGGTGAGCACCCAAAACCAGTCATGAAGGTCTGAATGTGGTTTCCTGAATGCCAGCTGGAGGAGAACCGACTTCTTTCTCCTGCCTCTGGCTATGCCCTGGCACAGGCAGCCCAGCTTGCAGTTGGCTTTCACCACCACAAGGAAGCAGCACTGCCTCACCTTACCCTTTAGGCCATCCAGGTCCTTTTATTTGGCCTCACTCATCACCATGAGCAGATCCCACCTAGTAATCCGTTTGATGAAGGAGAGCAGGTAGAAGGAGGAGAGAGGGAATGAGAGCATAGAAACCATCCTCACTCAGAGAGACAGAGTTCAGACACCATTTAGTGGTTGCTTTGAGATCTCAGGGTTTTGTCTTAGAATCACAGAATGGTAGGGGTTGGAAGAGACCCTTAGGGATCATCTAGTCCAACCCCCCTGCAGAAGCAGGTCCCACCTAGATCAGGTCATATAGGAACACATCCAGACAGGTCTTGAAGACCTCCAAGACTTCCATTATATCAGCATAACCCCTTTATCAGGAGCAAAACCACAGGAACAGAAGCTCTAGTGTCAAAAGTAAACCCTTTGCTGGTGATCAATGCCATCTTCACCATGTGAACTTGGTCTCTTTTGAAACCAAGAGCAACTGAGATCAGCAGAGCCTTTTAAACCATGCAGGTGGGAGAGTTATCCTGAGCATGAGTTGTGAAGCTCCATCTCCCAATGGCTGCAGACCTCTGGACCTCACTACCTGTCCCAAGCTGGTGCCTGGAATGAGCAAGGGGAGAGAACACCCAGGTTTTAAACAGGCCTGGTATAAGAAGCAGATTGGTCCCATGTGAGGTCGTCAGGAGGCGGCTCCTTGTTCAGGCCTTTCCCCTCTCTTTCATTTCATTTCCCCAGAGTTAGTGATTTACCAGAATCAATTACCTCTCCCCATGGGGAACAAGATTCTTCCTAAGCCTGGACGAGTTCTAATAACAGGAGTTCTAGTCTCTGTTTTTACAGTCAAATCTATCACTTTACTAGAAAAAGGAGTATGTGGAAACCCTGCTTGGTCTGTTAGAGACCTGGCAGAGGAAGCCAAGGAGATGGGAGGTGCTTTTCCTGCTGGAATCTGCCCAGGGAACTAAGTAGAGCAAGACAGCAAAGCAGTGATAGGTGAAGCTGCCAGGCCTCCCACTGCACCTTTAGGTGGTGGCAGAGAGCTTCTGCTTCCCAGGTACTGCCCCAGGAGCACCTCCTCGAAGAATCTCTGGTGTAGGGCAAGTATGTAGACGTGTGCTTTGAGACTCTGTCCCTTACATATACACTCCAGGAAATCAAAGCATGATAACTATTTCCTGCTGTCTAAGAACATGTTATTGTCAAGGAACAGCTGGACTTGAAAGTTAGCTTTCCTTCTGGTTGCAACTTTATAAACTAGGCTGTTGATGCTGATCACTGGTCCAAACAGAGACAAAGCCAGCTCAGGCTCACAGCATCAGAAGAAACCTTCTGCAGCATCCTCTCTGCCTCCTGCTATGCCAGGGACTACCCCACACAACCCATTGCACAGTCTTCTCAGTAGTGGCTTGTCCAGGGACAAAAGCTCTCCTTTATGACCCACGTGCATCTGGGGTATGTGACACTGCTATGACTGAGCTGAGCCTGGGTAGGCTGTAAACTCCAGACTGAGGGCTGCTAATATGTCTCATTACTTCAGCCATCACCTAAATACCATCCTTCACTTCTTCTTTTACTACGTCACTGGGTAACACTTCAACACCAAGATGTGTTCCCACAGATGCTAAATCTTATCCTAAAAGTGTGATTACTGCCATTGTTTTACTCAAAGGAGTGGATTAAGTTGGGGGTTTTTTACTGGTAGTGTTAGAAACAGCTTTGAAAAGTAGAAAATGAATCAGACAGAGGAGGAATCCAGCAGCAACCTGAGTTTATTGTGATTGGTACAACCAGTGAATAGAATAGACCCAGTAACAGTAAAAACCTCTCAGGGTGCAAACACTGGAGCAGAGTTGTAGTGGTTTGAAGTTCAAAGTCTGAGCATCTGCTCAGAGCTGCTCAACTTCTCACTGACATCTTTTGTGTTGCAGGAGTGACTGTTGTGTGGTCAAAGAAGAAGGGCAACGCACTCTGTGAGGTTTAACATGGATACAATTGGGGTAAAATAAAGCCAAAACTTCTCTGGGGGTTAGGAATGGGAGCAAGGAGGGGTGTAGGGAAAAACAACCTCAGACCTCAGCTACATCTCTTGCTGTCTGCACAATTGCTTCTTGATCTCCTCTAGCACAGCCACTTTGAAGCACAACGGCTCTTTTTGCAGTGGCCCGAACGTTTTGCTCCCGCTGTGTGATGCTGGGTCGAGTGCTGGGTGGCCCGTGGGTGGAGGCACTTGGACTTGCTTAGGTGTTGTGTGGATGAGCTCTTGTACTTGATTCCCTCCTGTGGCAGGGAGCATTTGGTTACGTGTTGCTGGGAGGAACACTCCTTTATTCTCTGCCCAGGGAGGCATTTGGGCACCTGGGGCTGCGTCAGGCGCTTGGTTTCACATTGCTGCGAGGAGTAAGTGGTGACACACTCCTGAGTGGGGTAGCCCTTCATGCACTTCTGATGGGGGAAGCCACTCACCTGCTCCTGCAGGAGAGGCTGAGTCGTGCATGGCTGTGGGGGACACTCAGTGACTCCTCTCAAAGGTGGGGAATAGCTGCAGGTCGTCCCCTGCACTCCCAAGCCCTTGGACTCCATGACGTACCTCTGTGATGAGCATTTAGACACCTTCTGTGACCTGCACTCATCCTTGCACGAGGATGAGTACCTGATCCCACACGGTGGGAACCTGAGTTTGCCTGGCTCTGGGCACCTGGGTGCACATGGTGGGAGGCTCTTGGCTGTACGTGTTTTCTCAGGGCGACTGGTTTCACAAGGCTGGAAACTCTGCACCGTGCTCATCCTCACGCTGGGCTTCCTGCAGGGCAGCAGCCGAGTGGTCTCACAAGGCTCTGGGTACAGCAGGACACGCCGCTGTACGTAGGGCTGACAAGACAGCAGAGATGCCTGGGTCACATTTGGCTGCTGGCACACGTAAGTAATAGGTTGCACGTAGCTTTGCCATCTTGGCATCGGGCTCTTGATCACGCTCACTGGGTGGCACGTGGTACTGCATGCATCAGGCTGGGAGGTGCACTGCTGGATGCTCTCAGTGATACACCCTGACCCTGGCAGGTACACTTGTTTGTACCTCTCCCCGTAATAGTGCATGGTCATGCAAGGCACTTATGCCTGAAAGAAGCAGGAAAAAGACAGACAGTTCACATAGGCATTGGCTACTTCTCGTGATACAGGGCCTGGAGTTTCACCACAGGCATCTCAACGTGGCAAGCCCACACCCTCCTGAAGGTCAGAGGTTCTCAGTGACTCAAGACCAGGCTGTGATTACCCAGTGAAGAGTCTATTCTCAGCTCATGTCCTCACACCCTTCTCTTAAGAGCCCAGAAGGAATCAGGGCATACTGGGGAGTCTTCATGGCATCCCTTCAAAGACCAACTAAGTCTTTATTAAAGCATTTCACGGAGAAGTGACATCATGACCCTCTGCCTTACTTCCTGGAAGCCTTCCTCTGTCTCCACTGGGATGTCCTTTTAAGTTTATGTCTTGCAACTCCAAGGCAGCAGAGATGAAAGGCAAGTCAAAATTAAAGGTGTGCCTATGCTGTAATGCTCAGGCGTGGCTGCAATTCACTCAGGCAAATCCAAACTGAGGTTAACATAGGCTTATGGCAGCACAGAGCTCAGCACATATGAGCTGCCTGTCTGCTGATTCACAGTCCCACAGGTGTCTGATGGGCTGGCAGAGAGTAATTACAGGCTCTGAGCTTGCTCCCTGTGCAAGCCTTGCAGTCCCAGCTTCATACTATTGTGCAGACATCTCCAGCAAAAGAAAAGAGGCTTGTTTCTAAGCATTTGGCAGCAGAAACTATCAAGGCAAAATCTCAGCTGCTGTGAACCGCTCAAGTTTCACTGAGTTGAAAGAATTACAGCCATTTAAAGCAGCCTCCAGTCTTGCACTATGGACATACCAAGTCATATTGTCCCTGTTTTGTTAAGGGTACCTAAAGATTCACTATCAAAATGCCTGTCACAGCAGCTCTGATAGTGAAACCTCACCCTGGCAGCCCCTGTGTGAGCAGCAAGAAGGGGAGTGCAGCCAACACCACGTCCCTGGGGAAGGAACCCGGTGCCATCATCTGAAGGTCCCCACTTTCCTCCTGAAACCACTGTGAAATGTCTCCCTTTGCCTTAGCCCTGGGAGCTGTAGGAGAAACCATTCTGCTTCACGTCCCACTCTATGAAACATCCATTTCAGGGAGTTTTCTGAGGTTTTGATGGGATTATTTTGAGCACAACAGCTACTGGAACCACTGTCATTTCACTTTCATGTGAAAGGTACCCTGATAAAATGGGTTTTTTCATCTTAATTTTGTTTGGCAATTAAGGCATGTAATTAACTGCAAAGAAGCTGCATTTTCTGAACACCCCTGCCTCTGCCTATCATTGCATGAAGTTGTTTTATCTCCCAAAAGCCTGTCACTGGGTGACTACCAGCAAAAACAACTCTATGTGTTACTATCATTAGGAAAAACACTTATCACTACAATTATAATAATCAACTAATAAAAGCAACTCATTGAAAAACAATGACAGCAATTACTACTACTGCATGTAAGGTGCTAAAGCATCAGGTGATGCTCATCAAGATAAAACCTTCTAAAGTAGTGAGGATGATTTGCTTCCAGGGGGTTCTTTGCATCTGAGACTTACTTTTATCATTGTTTCTCCTTAGCCTAGACAGATATTTTAACACGTTCAGACCTTAGCTAGAGTCTTCCTGCTGACTTTCACATCGGCACCGAGGGCAGTCAGCTTCTTACTATTGTCTGAGAAGCTGCTTTGCTTAAATGCCATCAAAGAGCAGCAAAGTTCTCCGTGCCACTTCCTTTAGAGGAGCTGCTTTGTCACTTCAGGCTCGTATCTGCCTCCTGCCACCATCTAGCCCTTTAGTAGTCAACCAGCTTCCTTCAGTCTAGGACTAACAGACAGTGTAGAAAAGCCCCACAAATCCCACTCTTGACTTCACAGTCCATCTGGAAGTGCTTTCCCAATACTCTTCTGTTCAGCATGGAGGAGATACTCCAGCTGTTAGAGCTGGAGCTGAGGGCAGCATCCCTCAGAGGACGCATCTCTGCGAGTACACAGGCAACACCTCCTGCATGCTCCGGCCACCCAGGAAGAAAACAGCATTTCAGGAGCTCCATTAAAAGCCAGACTTACCCACTTCATCAGTGAGAACAACCAGGAGAGAAGTGCCTAGGAGAGCCCTGAGATGGCAGAGCTTTTATACAGTGAATAAGTGCCCTGGGGGAGTGAGGTGGTTTGGCTGGGCCGTGCTCTAATTGCCTGCCAGCCCTGGCCGAGCCACGTGCAGCTTTGTGCCGGCAGGAATGGCTGTCCTTGCTCTGTGGGACACTTCTGGGACGTTTAGTTTACCTGTGAGCTGTGGGAGAGGAAACCTTCTGATCCAACAAGACAAACTTGTGAAGCCCCTGGGAGGCCAAGTCCCTTGCATGACGAATCCCTGGTGCAGATCCAGGATGGGCAAAACACACCTTTCCACCTAGAAAAGGACAATGGTTGACACCAAAGGGATTGCTCAAGGAATTCCTCATGTCCAAGAGATCTGCATGGTAAGTTGGTTTGGTGCAGTCCAGAAGGGACTCAGCTTGATGCAGACCATAATTACTGTGGCACGCAGCCTTCCTTCACTTACACAGGGAACCCAGGGAAGAGAGGGATGACTGGGACTGAAAAAGCCTTGGGCCAAAGGCAAGACAGCTGCTAAAAAGGACTTACCACGAAGCTTTTCCAGCATAACAAGGTGGGAAGGGACAAGCAGGAGGCCTGGGGAAGAGCGGCTCCATCAAACCAGACACATGTCCCTAAAACACAGCTCCCATTTCCTGCTCTGCTGCACTCAGCCCTCCCTTTCTTCCCTGTTTATGCCACGAATCAACCCAAGGGGAAACTGAGCAGTGGCATGAGCATTAAACACTGACAGGGAATCTATTTTCCCATAGCCCTGTCTACAGAAGAGAAGGCCCTGGCATTTATTTATCCTTTAATGTGACTCTGACACCTGTGAATTGGGTTCAAGCATGTCAGGAATTCAGGTGAGGTCTCACACATGGATATTTCACCTGTAAAAACAGGTGAAATAAGTCAGTTTCTAATGGAGTAGGAGGGAAAAAGCCTCACTGGTATGGTGCTGAGGGGTTGCCATCCCTGGGGCTGTTTAAAGTCTGTGGATGTGACACTTGGGGATGTGGTCTATTGGTGGGCTTGAAAGTCTACAGGCACAAGGGAATCATAGAAGGGGTTGGAAGGGACCTTTACAGATCATCTAGTCCAACCCCCCAAGGTGTTTAATTTATGATTGGACTTGATGGTCTTCAGGGTTTTTTTCCCTAACCTAAATAGTTATGTTTTGAAGCTGGAGATTGATCTCTGACTCGTGAAGCTCTGAGTGTATTTTCTGTTTCCATTGGCAAATCCAGAAGCCTGAAGGCAAGGGGTTGATTGACGTCTCTGATTTTCCAACAAGAAGAGGAGCCTCTGTCTGTGTCATAGAAAAATAACCACCAAGTGCATGTTTTCCTGGTTGATGCCAACATTTGGAGAGCTACAAAAAGCCAAGGGAGGAATATTGTCTCTCAGCTGATGTTATTATCTGCAGCTGAAGACAAAAAGCACTGATTCCAACCTGGGCTTCTGTTGTGTTTCATTCCTCTGAGCTACAACACCCTTCTTAAAGTTCAATCATCTGACCCAAGACTTTAAGGATCAAATTGACGTCAGAGACCATGGAAGCAGATTAATACCAGTTTTATAAGCTCCATAAATCCAGTTCCAGAGGAAGCTCTGGATCATGTAGCCTTCAAGTAATGCTAAAATCCAGTCGAATGTTTCCAGGACAGGTAGCAAAATATTAACCTGATGATAACACCTTGCCCTGTGATCCAAATGTTCTTAATTAGCATCTATAAAGTCCTTTCATCTCAGGGAGACGCTCAGTGCCACATGGGACACTGCTGTGGGGGCTATTATTATTCCAAATGGAGCTCAGGGGAAACTGAGGCACGTTGCACTGTGGTCACTTGTGGCACAGTGTGAGTCAGAGCCATGGTCAGAACCAGGCTCCATCATAACCTCCTCCAAAAAACAAGCCCTGTGCTCTGGTGGCTGCTCCAACCCTGTGAGATGTGGTCCTGTGTCATCTTGCCACCCACCAGACTTTTCCTAATGGTTTCTGGCTCCTATGGGAAAGCCACAAAGAAGTGACAGCTCCTCAGGAGGCCACACTGTTGCTCATTTCATGGTATCGAGGGAGATACAGAACATTGAGTTGTGAGAGCATCTCTGGCTCTACACGGTAGAAGAAGGGTCACAGTCACTTGCTCTTGCACTCTGCTTCTCCAGACCAAAGCATCACCCCTGGACATCCAGGAGAAGGTGTGAAAAGCATCTGCTCCTCCACAACCCACCAAACACCCTGGAGAAGCAGCCAGATGCCACCTCACCATTACTTGGACGTTTCCTTACCTTCATAGTGTCAGCCCAAGGTCACCCAGCCAAGGTGGAGCAGGGCAGGATGCAGGGCAGCGTCACAGCCTCCGTCACACCCTCCTCTTGGTCTTGCAACACTTGTTTTTGCCCTCCAAATACCCACTTAGCATGAGCTACTGCTCATTTGCCTAATGATAGGGCACCTTACAGGATTTTTGTGTTTCTCAGACACGAGTTCACTGTGTTTAATAAAGAAGAAGCACCAGAGGGCAAAAAGACAAGAGATTTCATCTGAGGTCAGGTGACTAGATTTATTTAACTCTATATATATGTATAATATGAATATACATATATATATATATATCTGGTTTGTTTTCAGTACAGTGTAGAGTACACATCTTCAGGCAGCATAAAGAATGGACTTAATTGCTTTTACAGCTCAAACACTTATAAAACAGTCGTGCTACGACTTCCAGCCTCATTTCAAAGACTCACTTGCATTTCAAGTTGTGTTTTCAGCACTCATGAAAGCAACCAAGTGGATAAAAACCCTTCCACGGGTAACACTTCAGCAAGGACCCGCTTCGCTGAGCCAGAAATCCTGTCTTGTTTTGGGGAGCTCTGCTGCAGTCAGGGTTTGAAAGCAGCAGGGATTGATTTCTGGCTGCCTTCTGAAATGAAGGCCATCAGAGTAAGATTCCTGTACTTGTTTGCTCAGCAAATTTATGTTTGGCTTCCAAATCTGTGAGGGAAAGTGGCTGTTTCAGAGAACTCCCAGCCTCGTGGAGTCCAAGTGAACCTGGACATTGTTTCCCAACATGTTTTCCCAGCCTTCCACTGGCCTCCAGTTGATATCATCATGATCTGGGCTCCTTAAACGTTTTTTTTTCTCTGTTTTTTGTTTGTTCTAATCACTAGTCATTTCAATTAGGCCAGAACTCAATAGCATCCCACTGAACTATGCCTTGTAGCAGGTTAAGGCACAAGCCACAGGCACCTGGAGTGCAGCCATGGAAATAGTTTTACACCCTAGCCCAAAATAGAGCTGAGCTACAAGGGAAGCACTGGAAAACAGAGGTCAAGTAGACTTAAGCAGTAGGAACAAGTCAGCAGGTGGTACATGGAGATAAAGAACCCCAAAGCTGTGCCTCACTCTTTTTTTCCATGGACTTTCCTTTCCCTTACTCCTTTTCTACCAGGGCCATTTGGGGGCAGAGCAGTACTTCTTAGAGTGACTCGAAATTTTTACTCCACCTGACTGACATTGTGGGACACACTTGGTGGCACACTGCTGGGGGACACACTTGGTCACACACTGCTGCTGTGGGACACACTTGGTGGCACACTGCTGGGGGACACACTTGGTCACACTCTGCTGTGGGACACACTTGGTGGCACACTGCTGCTGTGGAACACACTTGGTGGCACACTGCTGGGGGACACACTTGGTCACACTCTGCTGTGGGACACACTTGGTCACACACTGCTGCTGTGGGACACACTTGGTGGCACACTGCTGGGGGACACTCTTAGTGGCACACTGCTGCTGTGGGACACATTTGGTCACACTCTGCTGCTGTGGGACACACTTGGTCACACACTGCTGCTGTGGGACACACTTGGTGGCACACTGCTGTGGCACACTCTTGGTCTTACACTGCTGCTGTGGGACACATTTGGTGGCACACTGCTGGGGGACACACTTGGTCACACACTGCTGTGGGACACACTTGGTGGCACACTGCTGTGGCACACTCTTTGTGGCACACTGCTGCTGTGGGACACATTTGGTGGCACACTGCTGTGGCACACTCTTGGTCTCACACTGCTGCTGGGGGGCACATTTGGTGGCACACTGCTGTGGCACACTCTTGGTGGCACACTGCTGCTGGGGGGCACATTTGGTGGCACACTGCTGTGGCACACTCTTGGTGTCACACTGCTGCTGGGGGGCACATTTGGTGGCACACTGCTGTGGCACACTCTTGATGGCACACTGCTGCTGCGTGGCACACTTGGTGGCACACTGCTGGGGGACACAAGCTGTCTCACACTGCTGTGGGACACAGATGCTGGCGCGCTTGGTGTCCCGCTGCTGTGGGACACACTTGGTCACACACCTGGTTGCACTTTGCTGTGGGATGTGGGTGGTGGCACACTGCTGTGGGGCATGGGAGGTCACATACTTGTACGAGACGCCCTTGGTGGCACGTTGCTGCGGGACACACGTGGTGACACACCGGGTCGTGCACGGCTGCTGCAGGCTGTACGTGGTCACACACTGCTGTGGGATGCACTTGGTCGCACACTGCTGCTGAGGGATGCCCTTGGTCAGGTAGGGCATGCATCTGGAGGCACACGGCTGCTGTGGGATGCATTTGGTCACACAGGGCTGCTGCACCATTCCTGTGGTTGCGTGCTGCTGCTGTGGGATGCATCTGGTCACAAAGGGCTGCTGCACCATGCCTGTGCTCACATGTTGCTGCTGTGAGATGCATCTGGTCACAAAGGGCTGCTGCACCATGCCTGTGCTCACATGTTGCTGCTGTGAGATGCATCTGGTCACACAGGGCTGCTGCACCATGCCCATGGTCGCATGCTGCTGCTGCGGGATGCAGGTTGTCATGCAGCGGGTGACGTGTGGCTGCTGGAGGATGTGCTGGGTCAGGAGCTGCTGCTGCTGAGGCACACACTTGGTTGCATGCTGCTGCCTTGGCATGCACTGGGTCACACACTGCTGCTGGGAGAAGCTGGAGGATGTGGTCTGCTGCCGGGGGACACAGGGGGTCACATACTGTGGGATGCACAGCGTCGAGTGCCAGGTAGGCACTGGCAGGTGTCTAGTAGTGTACATCGGTGGGTACTTGATGGCATCCTGGTAGACTGGAGGGCAAAACTGGTGTTGGTAGCACGACATTTTGGTGAGGCTTTGGCAGGACTGGAAAGACAGAGAACAAATCTGATGGGAAGCAGCTGAGGGAACTGGGGGTGTTGAGCCTGGAGAAGAGGAGGCTGAGGGGAGACAGGAGCACTCTCTGACACTCCCTCACAGGAGGCTGCAGCGAGCTGGGGGTTGATCCCTGCTCCCAAGTTAACAACAGGAAACAGGCTCCAGTTGCCCCAGGGGAGGTTGAGGTTGGAGCTGAGGCACAACTGTTTCCCTGAGAGGGGTGTGAGCCCTGTGCCAGGCTGCCCAGGGAGCTGGGGGAGTGCCCAGCCCTGGAGGGATCCCAAAGCCTTGGAGCTGAGGTGCTGAGGGCTGTGGGTCAGTGGCGGGCTGGGCAGGGTGAGGGCAGGGCTGGGACTCCAGGAGCTTAAAATTCTTTTCCAACCCAAACAATTATCTGATTCTATGACATGTGAGAAAGCAGAGCCTTTAGACAGGCATCCAGGTGAGTTTCTCATGGTCCCACTGCTGCCTGTGCCACAGGACTGGTTCACTTCACAGGCTGCCAGATGCAAGTCCCACCTATGCCAAGGTCTCAAAACCCTGCCAGCAGCATCTGAAGACCCATTCATCATTTTTAACTCAGAAACATGGCACCAAGTCCAACAGTGGAGAAATTCAGAGACACGTATCATTAAATATCTCCCCAAAGGGCAGCTCCCTCACTGTCTCTACAGGGGAGAACTGATCTTGGAGGTCAGCAGAGCAATGGCTGATATCACAGCTGTCTTTCAATCATTAAATGCAGTTTTCCTCTCCTGTGTTCAGTTGGCAACTGCCTCTGACCTCTTGATGATGCATTAAGAAAACAGCCCAGCCCAGAAACAAGCTCTGAACCTCTGGCCACATCTGCCACAGCAGGAGAGGCAAAGAGCACGCAAGGCTCTGCTGCTCAGGGATCCCATCACACCGCGGGCAGAGAGAGGTTCACAGCTCAGTCCCAGCATCACAGAGTTCACACTCATTAGGGAACCAAAGCCAATTAAAGGGTAGCAATACCACAACTGAACACAAACCTGCTTACAGCTCTTCTAGCATTGTGTTCCCCAAGACACTAAAACTGCTCTGGCTGTTGCCGGGCACCCCCAAAAGCAAACAACAAGAGCAGCAGCACCCCAGTTTTGCTAATACAAATACTAAACAAGCTCTCCTAACACTTCCCAGGACTGTCTCGACTCAGATGCCTGGGTGCAGAGACTGAGAGCACATTCCCCCTCCGACACAGCAACTCAAAAAAACTACCTTGAAAACTTTTCCCACAGAGCATCTTTTTTAATGTGTCTTTAGAAAAGCAGAAATAAACTTGCATTTCAGCAGCTAGAGGCTCAGCACAAACCAGACTTACCCAGCTCCCTGGAGAGAACAGCTTTGTGATGTGACCAGTGAGCTGTAATAGAAGGAGATCTTTTATATAGCTACTAAACATGCCTTGAAGGTATGAGGTACCCACGACATATCCTATTGGCTCCTGTGCAAAAGCTGTCCTGTGTGCAACACTTGTAGTTACTAGCATCAATGTATTCATCCCTGAGGATGAGTAGTTGGATGTCAGCTCCCCATAGTAAGAGTAATTAGCTTTTGTATAGTCCTCCCTGGCATGGTAAGACTGAATGGTATTGGGAGAGGCAGCAGCAGCGGCATCCCCTGCCTCAGGGGTTTTGCAAGGCAGAGGTGCACCCAATAATAGTCAGTGATGGCTTTGCAGAGGTCTCACTGGAGCAAGATGTCACAGACCTTGGAAATCACAGAATGGTGGGGGCTGGAAGGCACCTCCAGAGCTCATCCAGTCCAATCCTCTGTTAAAGCAGGTTTCCCTTGGTCAGGTTACACAGGGGCACATCCAGGCAGGTTGTCCTGACGATCCCCCAGAAATGGGGCTGTCCCATCACTCAGCCTATTTCCCTACACACATGGCATTGGCTTCATGCTGTGAGATCTGCCCTGACTGCTCCAAATCCTTCTCCAGCTGTAGTCCCTGGTTAGAGCAGACAGTGCTTCTCATCTGCCCTGTAATGCCCAGCAGCCAGGGTCGGTTGTGTGTGGAGGCTGGACACGGGGCACTGGCTCCTCAGAGGAAAACCAGGAGTTTCTAGTAAAGAATCATACAATCATTTTGGTTGGAGAAGACCTTTATAAGCTGATGGAGTCCAACCATTCCCCTCACACTGCCAAGACCATCACTAAACCATATCCCTCAGCGAAAAAAAAGCCCAAATCACCCTCTTGGGTGGGTGCAGTTCATCACCCATAGAGAACCTTGCTCTTAACTCACATGGCTCTGGAGAACACCTGGCTGTTGGTGTCCCAATGCTCCCATGATCCCAACACAATCACCCCTTATCAGAGCTATGGGGATACACCATCCAGTGACTCTCAGATGAGCAGAAGAGATGAGCCACAGTCACACTTGACTGCAGCCCTCACACAACCAGCTCAGCTGTCAAAGCTGTGACTGGCAGCACAACAGACCACATGAAGCACCAGGAGCAGATCAACTTCCTCCAGTCCTGAGGGCGACTTTGTCAGTGAGTCATCTCCTTATCACACACTGCAACCACATTAAAGAAACTGGTCAGAAAACTGGGAGGTGAATTTGTTTTTTGAAGTCCCTGAAGATGTGATCAATGCTTTCATGTGCATGCTGTCACGTGAAACAGACTGAAAAGGGGACAATTTCTTCTTGCTGACTACAAGGAGAGCTGAGGGGGACCAGCACAGAGGAGTGATCTGCCCAAGCGATGTCTGGCACCGGCTGAGATGAAAATCACACCAAGGGGCTCAGTTCCTGAGAGTGTTTGTTAAAAGCCGTGGTTTCTTTTGAACTAGAGAAATGGTCCTGCCCAGGTGGGTTTTTCAGGCAATGGAAAAGGTTCACAAATGATTTGAAATGAAACTGAATAATAAAGTTTAGGAACTCTTGGACAACTCTGCCCCACACCAGGCAAGAACCCCGAGGGTGAAATGCTCCCTTTACCATAGGCTTCTCCAGCAAGAATGAATCCTGAGCTTTGCTGGTCAGCACTGGGCATGTTCATCTTTGCCCGAACCACAAGATGGTTTTGTTGTGGCATCTCTCCTGCAGAAACTTGTTCTTTGATCCAAAGCCATAACTCTTGATTGCTTTTTAGCTCCAAAGGTCACAGGTGTGATCCTCTCTGTTAACCAAAAGGAGCAGTTCACATCCTTTTTATTCCAGTCTGGATGCAGGCACTGCCCTAACCTTCAAACATCTCTTTGTTTCATTCCTTACTTGCCTGAAAGCCCAGAGGCTCCAGCCTAACTTACTGAAAAGCCCAGGTGAACTTGCATTTTTTGATCACAGCAATGATTTACCCTTCATGTCAGTACCCAGTTGTGCCTGCAAGGCTCTGTAGCTAAACCCTCTTCACAGTGCTCTCCAAAACTGCAGTAGCAAAGAAAGAAAGAAAAACCCCAGAAACCCAATTAAGCTCCATTTTTTACTTTGGCAACAGAGACTTTCACTGTGTAACAACTGAATGACTCTTTCACTTTCATGTGGCAATGCCTGTCAAAAAATGTCTGCTTCTGTTGTCATCAGCTGTACATATCCTGGTAGTCTCCAGCTTCTACTCACAATCCAGACCTGCCCTGCAGTGGTTTGTCAGCTAAGAATATCTCCTGTGCTCTTTTAACATCCCTGACTCAACCTGGAAAACAGCACAAGATGAAGGTAGGGGGGGGAAAGAAGTTAAAACAGGGCTGTGGCACAGAGAAGTACGAAGAGGGAAGCTGAAAAACATCCTGGAGGAGATGCCAGGTTAGGCATTAGGGAATCCACCACCTTCCCTTTAATAAGTCAGGAATGTAAAGGAGCACAGCATCACAGTGCAGTGATTCTGGAGCATGAATCAATACACCAGGAATGCAAAGCTCCCTGTCTGCTCCAAACACAGAAACCTGCCAGACAAATAAGCCAGGCAAAAAAACAGAGAAGAGAGAAGAAACACATGGCATGTGGAAAATAGGAGGTGATCAGTGCCAGCTTCTGTGGCTTCATTAAGGGCAAATCATGCCTAATGAATTCGGTGGCTTTCTACAAAAGGGGTGGGTAAGGGGAGAGCAACTGATGTCATCTGTCTGGACTTATGCAAAGCATTTGATACTGTCCCCCATGACATCTTTGTGCCTAAATTGCAGAGACACAGACTCAGCAGGTAGCCCATCTGCTGCAACAAAGTTTTATCTGGATGGTCCCACTCAAAAGATTTGCAGTCAATGGTTTGGTGTGTAAGTGAAGAGCAAAAGGCATGGACATTGTCTCTCCAGTGCACAGCCATGTCCTCCAGCCTCACCAAGGCATCATCACATCCTCACAGCTCAAGGCATGAACGTTTCCTCCAAGCTCTGCAAACCACTAGAGTGCAGCATTCACCCATGGAACCGTCTCCAGCTGCAGCCTTGCAGAACCAGGCACTGAAAAGTAGGAAACTGCCGTCAGATGTCCTCTCTCCCTCGAGGAAAACAATTTAAACTGTCAGCCTTTGGACTAGACCCATCCTAATGCCTCTGTGTCACGGGACACTAATGTCTGGGTGCTCCTTATTGCACCAAGGCGCTGGCATGGAGCTACATGTGAGCTGCCAATGGTCCCTGCAGCACAACCACAGACTCCCGTTCCCACCCTTGTAAAAACCAGAGTGCTTTTGTTCCATCTGCTCACGTGCACATGTGCTTCTGGGTACGGAGAACACAGGCTGAGACGGCCTCTGGTTGTTCTTCAGAGGAGAGTGAGTCTGTTCAGGCGATGGCTGCAGGGCAAAAAGGTGCTTGCAGGGAGAGGAGGGCGAGAGAACAAAGAAAACACAGGAGAATGAGCAGAGATGGCACTTTTGTGGTATCAGACTTGTAATTAGAAAGCAGCAGACAGGCTGTAGATAATAAAACCTACCATGTTATTAGCCCAGCAAGCTGTAAATTCACAGTCTCCCTGTTTAAATGATTTAACAGCACTGAAGGCGAAACACCAACCCCATCATGCATCAGAATGAAATGCTCCTCACTTCCACTCCTTCTTGCTTTGTTTTACAAGTGTTTTATTACTTAATGAATTCTTGCTGATCTGCAATTAGGAGCCCCACACACCTCTTTGTTCTGGTTGCTACCAGGCTCAGTGGAGGTTGGTCTCTATAGAAAACCTGCCTACATGATCTTAACAGCCCTGGTGACTCTTAAAATACTTTAGCTGAGCTCTGGAGTTTCAATACAACTTTTTTCTCTCCCCAGCACCTATATCCAATTAGCTCCATGGGTTTCTGGTGGGACAGAAAGCTGGGAGCTGAGGTTTGAGCTCAAAGCTTGATCACAGTCACAATTGTCCCCTCTGCAGCAGCAACAAATGCAAATTCAAAGGCAGAAAAGCCCCAGCAGCACAGCTCCAGGGATTACCAGCAGCTTTGCTCTGAGTGGGGAAGCAGCTTGTGCTCACCAAAGCACCCAACTGCAGAAGATGAAGCTGTGAAATAGATCTAGTGGAGTCTAGTGGAGCAGCAACAAGAAAGTGAAGTTACCATGGCATGGTGTTCCTCTGCCATCACTTTCCAGGTGCAGGAGCCACTTTGGCTTAGGGGGCCATTGACTTGCTCTTGGTTTGGTTGTTGTTCCAGGTGTGGCACAGCAGTGAGAGCTTGTGTTGCCTTGGCTGGTGATGGCCATTTCTTGGCTTCTGGCTTTGGTGTTGAAAGCTCCTCAGGTTTCTCTTCTCTTTGACTGTTGCTGTCTGGCTCTGGTACTGGCTCCAGCAGGGCTTTGCTTGCTGCAGGTGGCAGAGGGGCTGCTTGCTTGCACTGCTGCTGGCTTAGCTGCACATCCTTCTTGCAAGCCAGGAGCTTACAGCAAGAAAAGGAAACCCGATATTTCTGAGGGATATCTTTAAAATGCAGGGGCTTTCCCCTTCTTTTCTAAAATAACAAATGAGGGCAGGAAAGAAAAGCAGCAGCAGAAGCAGCACTTCTCTGTTCTAGCTTCATCTTCATCCACATACGGGCGTTAGAAGGAAGAAAATTGTGAGAGCTTGTGATTGTTGTGATTTTAATGACTAACTCAGAGCAAGGGAAAGGAAAAGATCCAAGATAAGCTTCTCTCCCTTAAGCTTGAAGACCAATAATTGCCTCCCAAGCTATCTTCCTGCTGCATATTCATCTGATCAATGACCCTTTCATTACTCAGACCTTGTCAGGGGATCTATTTGCCAGCACTCAACCACGTTAGTATTGGTTTGCAGTCAGAACACCTCTGAGAATATCCAGATCAGTCTGTTTTGTCAGACACAACATTTGTACAAGGCTTCAAGGCTCCTCAAAACCTTCCCTGCTGCTCTAGGATTCACCCCTTCCTTTCCCTCCGCAGGGAGTTTGTTCTATCAGCCAGAACATGTTATTAAATCAGATGCTCAGGACTTATTAAGCTTTCAAAAGTTCCTCTTTCCATAACAAGTCAGCTAATAGAGCAGTTTTAGGATTATCATGCAATGAATTTGTATAATCCCCAAGTCCTTTGGGCCTGATTCTCTTCCTCTAATCACTTTGTACAACGGTGTGATGCCATCAAAGTCACAAGGATGGCACAGGTATATCCAAGATCATCTCCGTTAATCTGTGGCATTACACAGAAACAGTTGGAGGAGAAAGAGTTTAATTCCTAGAGCCTGCAGTTCCTGAAATGTAATCCCTCAATTAATTCCACTTGCAAATGGAAGAGCCTGAAACTCCAGTAAGTCAGAGTTTGGCAAGTCTAATTAACAGTATTCAATAGATACATGAGAACGAGACTAACTCAGCCCACCAGTGAAGCAATGGATCAATGCCAAGACAGTGTAACAGACCTGAGTTTCAGAGAGGTCCTTATATATCCCAAGACCTACCTCCCAGAGACAAAGGCCTGTGCTGTGCATGGTGTAACCTCTTCTTCACAGCTCCAGAACAGCACAAACAGGTGAGGCTTTTTCCTGACCTTTAGGAAAGAGAACTCCCCCATTCTCAGGCATTTTCTATTTTAGCAGCAGCAAAGGCTGTTGTGTCAGCCACCTTTGAAGCATGAAACCTTGTTCTTATTCAGGTCTCATGCTCTGCTCTAAAGTCCCTTGGCTTCGGTCCTGCCAGAAACAACCACCACCATGTGGGCAGCAAATTCACACAAGACATTGAAAATAGGGAGCCTGAACCTCAGGAACATTCAAGAGTTTTTCTGACTCCTTTAGAAGCACAAAGCAACTTTAACTCAAATGCAGGGGGTGCCCTGAGAACCTCCCTGTTGCACCAAGCACCTGCCTGATCACCTTGCAGCTGATATTCCAGCAAGATGGTATTTTATCCCCTTCCAAGAGAACAAGGAAGCCTGGAATGTGGCACTGTACCCCAGGTCACAGTTCTGCAGCAGCAGCACTGCAAAGATGAGCACAAAGCTACAACTCCCAGGCTGCTTTACTTTACGATTGCAAGTCCTGGTGTATGGGCTAGAAAAAGGCTGATGACAGACTGAACTCCAACAAGTTCATTCCTGAGCTCCAGTGCATGAATGAAGCAATTGAGAATCAGGCTCTTTGATGTGATGGTTGACTGGAAAGTGTCCCTGTTGTGCCCAGTGGGTTTTCAATGAGGCAATCTGTTGTAGCAGAGAAGCACAGTAAATCTGCAGAAGCAGTTAGGGATGAATTCAGGCAGGGAATTGGGAGAAGATTCTCAAGAAGAGAAACTCTGGCACAGGCTGCCATATCAGAAAATTGGAACCAGAATATGGAACAAGCTTTAAGCTGGAGGTTAGTGGATTTGTGGAAGAGGCTTTTGTAACTATGGATGCAGAGTCACAGCCTCAACTCAGTGATTCAGCCACATGAATCTCTGGAGAGCTGTTAAACTCATTGATACAGGTTTCATAGGAAACCCTTTGGCTCAGGTGCTAGATTGTGGCAAAAACAAAGAGAGGAAAAAGCCAATTGAAGCAGGAATAATTCATATCCAGTCCTTGGATACTGCAGCATTTGGCCATCTTCTCACCTTCTGGAAGGTGACTTGACACTCAGCCTCCAGCACTGGGACAGAAGATGCTTTAGTGCCTGGAGTCCCAGGCAGACAGACCGATACTGGGAGATTCAGTAACAGGTCATTATGTCTTTTGTCTTGTGAGATGACTTAATCAAGATGTCCACCCTAAAAATGATGACAGGCACAATAATAAAGAACAAGATGGGGTGTCAACAAAACAGTGTCTAATTAGCCATCAGGGCGAGCCATGTCTTGGGAGATCCAGTTGAGCAACTTTCTGAATCACACCAAGACGTGAAATCCAGGAGTGCAAGAGTTTCCTCAGCTCCTTTTCTATCTGCACAAAGGTTCAAAGCACTGGATGGAGAAAAGTCAAAGCTCATCCATGCAGACATGAGGTGTGATCGTTTCACACCCCAAGAGGAGGTTCTCTGCAGTGGTCTTCACCACTGATCCCTCTTCAGACTGCAGCAGTGCAGCTTCAGGACCTTGAGTGGTATTGAAACACTCACCCCAATGATATACCAGATAAAGTTGACAGCTACAGACCTCCATTTGGAGCTGCAAACATAATTGCTGCATAGCTCCAAGGGCATCTCAGACTTTTGGGGACCCAATTGCCTGATTAGCATTTGGGCTGATGGCAACACAGCACCTCCCAGATCTGTGTGGGAGCTGCCATAGCATTTTCAGTCTAGGAAAGATGGGTTTGGGCCAGTAATTTTCTCACTTGTGGTACTAAGTTCCCTGGAATTAGTGGTCAAGCTTCAGTATCAACTGGGAGCTGAGCTGCAGCTCCAGGTGAAAGCTGAGGAGCTGCTTAGCTCCACGTTCACTGCAAAGCCACCTTGCTCAATGCACGTTTCTCCTGCAGTTTCCCCAATGTTTCTGTAAGGCAGGTTTCACTGCATTATGGTATTTGCCTCTAAAAATAGTCTTTGTGCAATTCACATGGAAGGGGAAAGCAATTACTCCTCTACTATGGGAAAAACATTCACTCCCTTTCCATGGCCTGACTTCAGAGCCTCTTCCATGATAATTACCATCTTTTTTTCTGCTGAGGTTGCTGACACGGAGGTGAAGTGACCTCCCCAAGCCTCTCCAGACCTGGATGCAAACCAGTGTTTAAGGGCAGGATGGCTCAACCTTCACATCCCCAGACAGGGGTTCAGGTCGTCTCCCTTCCAGCTATGGAAAGTGCTTTTCTTTTAATCACACGGTGTTGCAAGTTGAAGTTGGAAATATGACTTCTAAATATTCCAGAAACCTCATTGCTTGCTTAAGTAAAAGCAGTGTCTCAACACAGAGACAAGTCTGTGCAGCCTGTAACAGTCTTGGCCTCAATGCTGCTGCACAAGTGCTACGTGCCCTGTTTCTCTCTAGTCGATGCATGTAACAAAGGAAGCTCTGAAGGTGCATATTGCCTTGTGAATATTGCACCAATACTCCAGTGCAATGTGGGAGCTAATGAAATGCATTGTCCTCCTCTGAACCCAGATGCTCTGTCCCCTTCAGGCCTACAAGTGCAACGATAAAGCTCACTTTGAACGAGCTTATTCCCTCTATCTTCCTGCTTTGAAGGGCTCTGTTCCAGGACTATTTTGATAACTGTGAAGCATGATGCTATCTAGAAAGCAGTCAGGCAGGTTCTCCACTGCTGGAAAACGTCCTGGTTCCTGCTTTCAGCAGAGTTAACAACTGCAACTCACACCAGCAGAGCAGCAGGTGATGCCAGAGACAGGGTTGGGTCTTGGGCTTGGGATGTTTCCCCTCACTAGCAGAGGCTGGAGACAAGAACTAAGCAGCTTCCAGAGCCAGCCAGGTAGGGCCCCACCTGCCATGAGGTAAGAAAGGAAGTTGCATGGATGAAATCACTCTAGAGGAGAAGATGTGGTCTCAAATTCAGGTGTTCTTCAGTTGCCAAATGATCATTAACAGAGGAAGTTACACCACATCTACAAACAGCTTCTTACATCTGCAGCCCAGGAATCTCAAGCAGTGACTGGTACCAGCTGAGCCTGTTGCAACGATTGCATCTGGCCCGTGTGCTCTGATAAGAACTCTGCTAAAATGGTGGGGACAGGACAAAGATAGCCCCCAAGACAACCAAAGATGATGAAATTCACCTCTGTGTGGGACATGTCGTCTCCACTGCTGAAAATAACCCTGCCATCAGAAAGGAGAGCTGTTTGACTCGTTCCCTGGCAGCTGCCTGGGACTGTGAGGATAACCACCAGTGAACTATTTTCACTTGTGGTGGTTTGGCCATTTTGTTACATGGAATAAAACTTGGGGAATAAACTGTATACCCTTCAAGCTCCCTTTTATCTCACATGCAGATTGAAGCAGCTTTTCCAGTGTCATTCAGGCATCTAAATAAGACCAGTGTCCCAAATCCATCTTGTACCCTATTAAAAAAACACCTTTATTTTCACATCATACATGGAGAGAAACTCAGTTCCCCCTCCCTTCACTTTTAGATGGATGGAAGCTGTATCTTCTGTTCCATCACAGAGTAAAATCCATTCCAAATGATCTCTTCTGAAAATGAAAGAAGACTCAAATCTGTCACCATCTTGATGGGGAAAATAAAGAACCTAAACCCATCCATCAGGAGCTTATAGAATCACAAGAAAGCCACGTTAGAGAACTGAGTGATGAAAAGCAGATGATAGAAGCAGAGATTTCACCTCAAACTGTAAATACAACCTAAGAAACGGGGGCATTAGCTGAGATGAAGTGACTCCTGCATGGTTTGAAGGTGGAAGCACTCTGCCTGACCCCACACCAAGCCCTCTGTTCTCAATGGAGTCTGCAATGAATGGATTAAACCTGAAGCCACGACCTTTACTCACACAGAAAGGTGTTTTTTTTGGGTTACGTTGGATTAAGTAAGAAAGGTGAATAAAAATCCACCCTGCACCAAATCTCTTCACAAAGCCTACACGTAAAACAAGCCTGTGGAGGAAATGCACACCAGCAGTTGTGAAAGAATGAGCTCATTACCTAGGAGGACTCATTCCCAGAAGGCAGGGCTTTGAAACCATATAAAAGTTCTCAAATCTCCCTGCTCCATCCATCCACTTGACTTTGTGCTTCTCCCTGGTGACTACTCGGTCGGGTAAGTCAGAGAACACTGAGACTTTGCCATGTCTATCATTTTACTGCTTGCCTGAATGGTTTTTAAGTGTTTGGTATGATACCTTTGAACATGCAAGAGATTCTTGCAAAGAAGAGAAATGGTGGGCACTGGGGTAGGACAAGCAGCCTTGGATATGACTCTACAGGGCAAATTCAGATTGTGTGTAAAGCTGAGAATAGTTAAGTGCTAAATTAAGTGCTAAATTAGACCCTTTCTGCAGAAGAGATTAGATAAAATTATGTTGGTTTAACTACAACTGGTCCTGCCTTCAGGGAAAGGGAAGGTTTAAATGGCCTCCTACAGTTCCTTCCAAGTCTATTTTCTGTGGTTCTGCTATTTGTAACATGAACATTTTAAAAACTTCCATTTCAGTGAAGAATTACTCTGTACAAGAAATATTTGGGAGTGTGACAGGCTCTAGGGAGCAGAAGGGTTAAACTAATCCCTGGTGTGCTGCTTTGTTCCTGCTAACCATGCCCTGAGCAATGTATTAGTTTGGCTTAAGACCTTATCAGGTCCTTATGAAGAAAATAGCAAGAGGCAAGTGATATTGATCTGAAGGATCTAGAAGAATGTAGAAGAGAGGAGCAAATTTGCTTTGAAGGTGTGCTGAGAGGAGCAGGCAACATGGGAAAGGGAGAATGACTTGCACACTCTCACGTGTTGGGACTTCAAAATGCCCCTTCTGTCCAACACTTGTGTGGTTCTAACCTTGTATTTGTGCCCTTGGATTGTCTTTAGAAGAACAGCATGTCAGGCTTTACCAAGGACACAGCACCAGACCAGCTGAGCCTGGTGCCTGCCTTCAGCAGCCCATGAAGCAGAGGCAGTTTCCTAAGCTCTTAGGAAAACCCATTTGGCCCGTTGCACATGACTGGCCTTGGGAGAAGAAATGCCTCCTGATTATTCTGATTCATGCATTATTATATGTTATTAGTGGCCATGATAATCCAGAAGCACAGGGATCCATTACCACTGCTAATTCTTTCCAGGACAGTTGGAATGACCGTGCCACAGGTCACCTCAATCCATTACATCAGCAATGAAGTCAGAGTGAAATTAGAGCAAGAGGAGTTGGCTTATTGTTACTGTAAAGACTCTGCATACTACAGAAAGCTATCAGCTTACAGGTGAGGTCCACTTTGAGGCCTCAACATCTCAGGTTTCCAATCACAAGGAAATATGGAAACCATTATAAAAGGGACAAAATCAAACCAATTGTTTCAGTTTTGTCAGCATCAACTGCTCCATTGGGTCAGGATTTATCTTCTTCTCCTTTTTGATGCACCAAATGTTTTTAAATGTTTGTCTTCAGCCCTCTTTTTGGGGTTTTCTTTTGGTTAATTTCTGTCACTTTGACATTCTGGAACCATTATCAAACCAGCAGATCTGTCCTGTGCCAGCTCTTCTCATCAGTTCCCTGGGACAGAAATGAAAGGGAGTTAACACATTGGCAAGAATTAAGAACATGAGGAGGAGCTCTGATGTGTAAATCAGCTCCAGGTTCAAAGGAGTGACTCTACCTCAGACTTCATAGGGCTGTCCCACATTGCAGAACAGCAAGGAGGAACAAGGTAGGACAGAGTCAGAGCAGCAGCTGAAAAGCAGGATAAAAAAGAAAGAGGAAAGCAGAATTCTGTGCCGACCTGCCTTGGGAAGCCAAGGACAAACCAGGAGAGCTTCAGTATTGCAGCTGCTTCGTGCTTCTGACAGTTGTTCCACCCTTATCCCAGTGCAGTTCATTTAGCAGACACAATAACCTTCTGACATTTCTTTCAGATAATCTTGTTTCCTGAAAAGATGTCTTTGAATCAAATGCAAATCAAGCAGGAGATCACCCTCCCACCTGGCCTGAGCAAAACCATCTCAAAGCAGAGCCAAGAGCCTGTGCCGTTAGCTGAGCCGGTCCCGTGTCCACAGCAGCAAGCTGAAGTCCAAGTCACAGCACTTGGCCCAGAAACAGAGCCAGTAGCAGTGGTACAATCCCCAGAACAAACAGTGCTGTTGTCAACACCTGTGGTGGAAGCAGTCAGGGAAGAAACACCAGTGGTTCGGGTGGGTGAGTGGCCACCCCAGCAACAGCAGCAGCAGCAATGTAAGCTACCAGCTGCATCACACCCTGATCCTGTCCAGGGCCCTGAAGAGAAATCAGCGTGCAAAGAGCTGCCTGTGCCAGTCCCTGTTTCCTGCTCTGAACCAACGCAGCATGTTCTGGAGAAGCAGGAGTGCAAGGAGATCCCTGTGCCCACCACATCCCCTCCAGAGAAGCAGGAGTGCAAGGAGAATCCTGTGACAATCCCTGTTGCATACCCTGAACCCACACCATGTGCCCAAGAACAGCAGCAGTGCAAGGAGATCCCTCTGCCTGTCCCTGTTGCATGCCCTGAACCTGCACCAAGTTCCAAGGAGCAGCAGCAAGAGGTCAAGGAGATCCCTCTGGGCAGCGAGTGGCCTCCAGAGAAGCAGGAGTGCAAGGAGACCCCATTGACAGCCCCTGTTGCATACCCTGAACCCACACCATGTGCCCAAGAACAGCAGCAGTGCAAGGAGATCCCCCTGCCAGTCCCTGTTGCATGCCGTGAACCTGCACCAAGTTCCAAGGAGCAGCAGCAAGAGGTCAAGGAGACCCCTCTGGGCAGTGAGTGGCCTCCAGAGAAGCAGGAGTGCAAGGAGACCCCAGTGACAGCTGCTGTTGCATACCCTGAACCCACACCATGTGCCCAAGAACAGCAGCAGTGCAAGGAGATCCCTCTGCCAACTCCTGTTTCATGCCCTGAACCTGCACCACATCCTCAGGAGCAGCAGCAAGAGGTCAAGGAGATCCCTCTGGGCAGTGAGTGGCCTCCAGAGAAGCAGGAGTGCAAGGAGACCCCAGTGACAGCCCCTGAGCCTGGGAAGTGCTCCCTGCCAGAGAAAAGTGCTCCCATTGAGCAGCAGCAGGTGAAGCAGCTCAGCCAGTGGCCACCCACGCAGAAGTAACTTGCCTCTTGAAGAGAGAAGACAACCGCAACCCCTGACCTCCTCTTCCTCTGTCTCACAACCTTCCAATACCTTCTTCCTCACTGCAGAATTTCTGCCCCCAGCTAACACTAGTGTCACCTTGTACTAACAGCCACACACTAACCAACACGTTGGGACTGTCAGTGGAGAACAAAGCTTCAAGAGGTGTCATAGACACCTGCATTCAGCTTTCCAAGCAGCTTTAATTTCTACCCTCTCCCAGCCATTTCCCCCCCACCTAAGACAGACAAATTGAAGAGCATGAAGGCACACGCAAGCCAGGGGTCATTCAAACTCCAATGACCTGGAGCTCGTTGTCCAGACCTCCTCTCTGCCTCCTGGTTTTGATGCCTCCCTCCCTCCCCAGCTCCTTACACGCCAATGCCGCCTCTCACTTTGCATTTAGGGGTTTTCCTGTTAATACCAGGATTGTGAAGAACTTGCTGTTAAGGGGTTCTGCTCAATGGCAATAAGAGTTGCTGAATCACAAAGTTCCCACAGTGCTGAAGATTTGGTGCAACTAAAAGAAATCCAAAGGAAACAAAGTTTTACACCACCTCTTAAGTATCTGCTTGGATGACTTGGCAGTGATCAGGGCTTTCTCCTCAGAGAGCTCACCTTGGGTTTTCTAGGATCTGTAAAACAACAGCCCAAGCTGAGATGATTTATGGCAAATATACAGATAACTAAATCCAATCCAGACATGTTTTGAAATAGATTAACCTCAGGCTTACCATCTGTTAGGATAAAGGAAGAAGCCTACACAGTGCTGTCTCAATTATAGCCTGGAACATGTTTCACCACACAGTGTTGTTGTGCATGTCTTTGGTACTTATCTCTTAATTATTTTAGGCTGATACTGTATCCAGGATTTATTTCACTGTGAAAATGCAATAATAAAAAAAATGACTTTGAATACCAAGTTGTGGAGGTTTTTCATAGCTTCTGCTTCAAAAAGAGAGATGAAAAGGAGCCTCAGCTTGCAGGGTCAGCCATTTGAGCAGAAGTCTGATGAGGAGCAGCTGAGGGAATGGGGGTGTTGAGCCTGGAGGAGGCTGAGGGGAGCCAGGGGCACTCTCTGACACTCCCTCACAGGAGGCTGCAAGGAGCTGGGGGTTGATCTCTGCTCCCAAGTGAAAGGAGAAGAGGAATCAGCCTCAAGCTGCACGAGGCTGGCAGTGAACCCTGGACCCACCACTACTCCTGTCCAGGAGCCCAGGGACAACCCTGTGCTGTCAGTCCTTGGGGTGGTTGATAGCACTGAAACCCCTTTCAGTGAGACATCCCACCCTAGAGCTCACACCGAGCTGTCCCTATGGTCCATCTGAACCATTTAAACACACCCACAGCCACTCTGGGATCTTCAGCAGACATGAGGCAGGAGGGTGTCTATGAAGTAGGTTGTAAAGCACAAGCAAAAGAGTTTCTCACACTTCAGATGAGTCAGGACTGATGTAATCTCACTCATTTGGCCCTATAGCTATTAGATGGGTGCATGATATCTCCAACCTCATCCTCTGATCACAGAATGAAACACACACACAGCTTCTGGTTTGCAGGGCAAGCTTCTGTCTGCCAGACACCAACACCATATCACTCACCAGTCTCTGTCCTTATCATCCTCCTCCTCTCACACACCTGATTGGAAATCCATTCTCCAAGACAATAGTGTCCTGCTGAGAAACCAAAACACTCTGAATCCTCCTGCTGGTTCTCTTAAAAGAGAAACTACCTGCTCTGAGCATGCAGATGCTTCCTTTCAGTGTTAAAAGCTTCCAAAGACTATTTTCCTCTCAGCAGTTGAGACTCCAAAACCCCAAACCA
Source organism: Colius striatus (assembly GCF_028858725.1). Classification (NCBI taxonomy): domain Eukaryota; kingdom Metazoa; phylum Chordata; class Aves; order Coliiformes; family Coliidae; genus Colius; species Colius striatus. The sequence goes on from NC_084787.1 coordinate 1,754,776, forward strand.
TTGTTTTGATACACAATGTAATTCAGACCATTGTGTATCTCAGAAAACTGAGCTTGCCCCAAGATAGGAAGCACATTGATCCTGAGCCAGCTTTGACACACACTCAGCAGCTCTGCCCCAAAGGACTCCTAATTTCAATGAGGGTGTTTTTTTCCTCTAGGCATTACAATCATTTGAGTCCTGTTTTCTCCAGGCATTTGACATTTCTGGTCTACTTGGTCATCACAGTAATAGCTGTAGGTTTCTGGATCTACCTGAAATAAAAAGGACAAACAGCTCCCTGGGAAAGCTGGCAGGTGCCTGTGTCCCTGGGTACATGTGCTTTATATACAAGTGTATGTTTAAAGGTAACTCTTCAGCTCATAAAGCAAAAAGAACGAATGACATTAATAAACTGTCCAAAAAAATATCAGGAAGCAAGTAATGAGGTTACTTATGATTTTATTGCAGCGTGTCTGAGATTATAGAGCAGAAGAAAATGACCCCACCATTACTTCTTTATAGGAAGGAGTGAATAAACCCAAGTTAACCAGTTGCATCACTGTGTAGTTCCTGCTTGCAAGCAAAAGGAGGGCATGCTGCAGATCTTTAGCTGTTTGTGGTAGAGCCAGCAGGCAGGAGGAAAAGAAGCATTTGCATCTTCCATGGCACTTTGTGGTAGTGCTACTTCTGCTTTGAGCATTGATGCTGCTGTTGTTGCTGTGGGATGCTCTTCACGGGACACTTGACTTGCCCTTTTGGGGCCTGGCATTGCTCCACACCCTTTGGAGCAAGACATTTCTCCTGGCATTTGGGAGGTAGCTGCTGCTGCTGTTTCTGCTGGGAAGACATCTTTGCTAAGCCTGGAAGAAAATCAAGGTGCCATTTGGGTTATTTTCAGCCCTTTTCACTTCTTTCTGTGTATTCTTCAGCTTTGACACCAAACCAACAGTGAAGAGCCTTTAAAAGTTAATCCTACCAGCAACAAAAACCACACACAAGAAAATCCCTTGTGAATCCTGTTCAGACCAAACTTGTGTCAGTGACTCCAGTCTGCTGTAGCTGCCTCATATTGATTCTTTTAGGCTCCTGTCCCAGTTTGCTTCTATGGGGCCACTCTGCTGAGACCTCAGGGCATAACTAGATAAGCATAAGTGAATATTAGAGGCAAGCACCATCCTAACAAAGTTGTGAGCCAAGCAGGTAAATGGCTACAGCAGAAGGAAATTATGAGATGAGGTCTCTTTCCTTCCCTCTGCTTACTGTTCATTGAGCATTTCAGACTTTGACAAGCTAAGAAGCAATGCCCATTTTCTCAAAAGCATGTTTAGTTCAAGGAGAACCTCAGAGCAATGTTTAAAGCTAGTCAAGAGTAGAAAGTTAGTGACCCTTCAACATGGCATATGGCTTTGAAAGAGAAAAGTCATTCTATGACAATTCCCTTCTGGCAGCAGCCACATCTCTGAGTAGGGGCCACGTCTGCAGCAGTTAAATGCAGGTGAGCTGTCCTCTTGCTCAGGGAGGAGATGGTTTTGTGCAAGGAATTGAAAACACAGAGCCCTGGGGAGCCAGGAGACTGCAGTGATGAGCCCATGGCAGCTCCATGGATGCAAAACACCTCGTTGGTGGATGCCAGCCTTTGGTAGCTGATGATGCTCAATAACTGATGGTTATCCACAAGGATTCTTATCAGTTGGGGGAGAAAAAAAAGAGATATGAGTATTGACAAGGGTTTGCTGGTTCAAAGAGTCGGCAAGCCACTGCCTGGAACCTCAGAGTAGCTCAAAAACAACACAGTTTGGCTTTCACCTGCACAGTAGGGAAGTTGCAAGAGAGACAAACAGAGAGTGCTGCTGGAGAAACAAAACAAAGGAAAAACAACACATTGTCTCCTAAAAACAAGGCACCAGAATCCCCCATCTACAGAGCTAAAGGTGCATAGAAGGACTCACCTGGTGTCTCCTGCTGTTAGAGGAAGGGAAGAAGAAGACACTCAGATAAACCAGCCTTCTCAAGGGGAGGCTTTTATATGCTTTCAGAAGTCAGCCCCATGAGCTGATGACAACAGATTAACTTGATGACCAGAATCTTTCACAACCAGAACCTGCTCCACTGACACCTCCATACACCTGGACCACAGTCAAGGTCTGTGAGAGATGCCTCCCCTTCCAGGTGTGGGGGATTTGTTGTTTTTAATGTCAAGGCACACCCAATCTGGTAATAACTGCCTAATTTATTAATAATTAATCTTGTCCCGAGCCTGGGCAAAGATCCCACAAATGAGCTCAGGTCTGACACACGGCTCAGATCCGCTCTGGAGGGAGCAGAACACATTTGCAGAAAGTCTAGGTGCTTCCTGATAGCTTTGTCTGTGACCAGAAGGACAGACCTCCAGCTGGTCCAAATCTGAGTGGGATGAGGGAGGTTTGTCTGCTGCATCCCAGCTCCTGGGAAGGGCAGCTGGGAGGTGATTGGTGAGTCTGTGTTTTGGGCTTTTGCTTCTGTCTAATTTTCCCTCCCCAAAAGGGGATGAAACCTTTCACATGTCCAAGGAATCAGAAAGCTTTCCCCTTCTTTCTCTTGCACTTTCATGCAGCTTTTCACTGAAGCAGCTAAAGATTGTTTGTTACAAACACTGGGTTGGGCTGGATAAAGTTTTCACAGACTCACAGAATCCACAGGGCTGGAAGGGACCTGCAAAGCTCATCCAGTGCAACCCCCCTGCCAGAGCAGGAGCACCTAGAGTAGGGCACACAGGAGCTCATCCAGCTGGGTTTGGAACGTCCCATCTGGGCAGCCCCTTCCAGTGCTCCCTCACCCTCACACTGAAGAAGTTTTTCCTTAGGTTTCTTTGGAACTTCTTCAACTTACACTCATTGCCCCTTGTCCTGTCATTGGCATCCCTGAGCACAGCCTGGCTCCAGCCTCCTCACACTTGTGCACATGACTGAGCTCAGCCCTCAGGCTCCTCCAAGCTGCAGAGCCCCAGCTCCCTCAGCCTTTCCTCACAAGGCAGATGCTCCACTCCAGCACCTCTGTGCCCTGTGCTGAGCTCTCCCCAGCAGCTCCCTGTCCCTCTGCAACTGAGGGGCCACAACTGGACACAATATCCAAGATGTGGTCTCACAAGGGCAGAGCAAAGGGGCAGCAGAACCTCTCTGACCCCCTGCCCACAGCCCCTCTCACCCACCCCAGACTGCCATTGGCCTTCTTGGCCACGAGGGCACGTTGCTGGCTCAGGCTCATCCTGCTGCCCCACCAGCACCCCCAGTTCCCTTTCCCCTACACTCCTCTCTAACAGTCCGTTCCCCAGCCTGTGTTGGCACGTGGGGTTGTTCTTTCCCAGATGCAACACTCTACACTTGCCCTTGTTGAATTTCATCAGATTTCTCCCCACCCAACCCTCCAGCCTGTCCAGAACTTGTGGCAGAATCCTTGGGTTTTTTTCTTCTGGGGGTGGATCCATGTGTCAGAACAATGTCAGTCCCCTGGAAATATTTCCAAGGGAGGATCAGAGAAAAGGTTTCAACTGAAGCACTGTCTTTAGTACTAATGGAAAAGGTAGTTCAAGTCTCCCTTGAGTGTTCCTCAATGCTGTGCCCTGTGGGGTCATATTCAGCCCCAAGAATTACAGCCCAGTGTCCATTACAGATCTGTGATACCTGGAGAGATGATGGGTGGAGGAGAGCAGAAGGTGCTTATGGAGACAACATCATCCTATATCTTAACATCCCTTACTCATGCCATATCTTCACATTCCTTACTTGTGCCTGATTTACCAAGGGTCTTAATGACCCTGAGGGCTGAAGTGGACCTGATGTCATTAATTTGTTGTAAGTGTCCAGAGGAATCTTAGCAATGCTCAGAGCTAACCACAGCTGCATAGGAGAGCAGTGTGTCAGGGCTTTTGCAACACATTTTCCTACAGAGACGGGAAGTGTGATGAGCACAAGCCAACAGGTCTCCTCTGGGGTTTTCAGAGCTGTGTGTCCCCACCGATGATGACACCTGCCTGGTGCAACGTTCACAGCAGAGAGGGAGAGAAGAAGAAGAAGGTTTGAAATGACTAACACAGCTGATAAAAGGGGATGAAGATGCCTGGAATTCAGTCCTAGGTGACTAAACTATGGGATGCATCTCATTAGCAGCTGCATATGACTTCCTGACTAAGACTGAAAGAGGGCACTGATGCTACACATGTGGCATCCAACAGGAGGAATTAAAGATGCACATTCCTAGTTTCCCCTTTCCATTTGCCTGCTGTTGAATGCTCCACTTGCCCCTGCTTTGTCTACCTGAACTGAAAGGCGTGTTCAGGTCTTAGAGTTTGTTTGCCTGGGCTGTATTTTGCCTCTTGTTAACTCCTGTTGGATGGTGTCACTTTCTGGTGTTGACAGAAATAACACAAAAAGGATTCTGCTGTTCATCCCTCCCCAGCTGCACACAGGGTTTCATTAAAAGCTGATTTGATAACAGTGTTTACACACACACACACCTAAATATAACTCTTTTCTTTTCTAGATTAGATATTCTCCACCCTGGCCATAATGATATGGTAGGTGAATAGCAATCCTTTACACCCCAGACATGGAAATTGTGTGGCCATGACAGAGACAGAGGGAAGCAAAGTCACAAGCATGGTATGGAAGACAATGGGAGAATTGTCTCTGAAACTCAGCATTTAAATAGCATTTCAATTGCCCTCCAAACCATGGGCCTCATTCAGGTTCCAAATTTTGACTCCAAGTAAAGAAGATGCATTTATAAGGGAATTAAAAGATTACTGTAGCTGCCAGATGTTAATGAACTCGAAATGCCAGCCACTCTATCAGGCAGGGATGTGACTCTTCCTCCCTGCAGAGGGGGAGAGGAGAGATAACAAGAGTGGGACCTGCCCAAAGCCACACAAAGTGTCTAGCAAAGCTGGGAACGAAACTGCCATCTTGCAAGGCTCAAACCTGTTCCTGAACCACAGAAAGATTCATCTCCTGAAGCCAAATCTCCTGCTGTCTATACTTACTCAGGGAGGGTCATGAGAAGAACTCATCAGGAATATCATTTTCATCCTCATCAGAGTGTTTTTAAGATACAAGTCAAATCCCAGCAAGAACATTTCAATTCCTTCTTTGTTGGATGTGGAGGGGAATGGGTTAGTGGTGGGCTTGGCAGTGTGAGGTGAGGGGGCTGGACTCCAGGAGCCTAAAAGGGCTTTTCCAACCAAGAATGATTCTCTAATTCTGCGTTCTTGAGTCCAAAGACATGGAAATAGGGAGATGAAAGAAAGACGGAAGACACGTGATGCCATTGATGGTCAATTTTTATTGCTGCACATAGACATTAAAAGACAAGTGGACATAGATACAAAGATGAGAATTGAAGAATAGGAGGCATCTTCCCACACCAAGCACAGCCACTGCTAAGGAACTTCCCAAAATGCCCAGCAGGATAATCACAGAATCACACAGATAACGTTGGCCAACTGCAGTTACCAAGGAGAAAGTGCTGAGACAGAAGCAGGACTGTCACAGGAAACAAAGCCACAGGCTGGAAACGTTCAGAGAAGCATTTTCCAAGGCAAAGAGAACACAGAGTATCACAGAATCATGGAATGGTAGAGGTTGGAAGGGCCCTTGAGGGGTAACCACATCAGGAGAGGTCTAGGTACGTTGCAGGTGGGTCAGAAACACGTTTCTCATTGCAGGGATGCTCAGGAGCCTGTTGCAATGCTGCAGCACTGAGGCTCTGTGCAAGGCTCAGGCGTGAGGATGCTCAGCATGGGCGAGAGCAGCCGGTGCTGCAGGGCTCCAGACACACCGTCTCGCACGACTCCACACACTTGGTGCTACACACATCCACGCATTTGGTGGAGCACTCGGTGACACAGGGCTCTACACACGGAGCTGGGCACTGGGTTGGGCACTGAGTGGCACACGGCTTGATGCAGGAATCGACACATTCCTGGGGACACACCTCAACGCACTGGACGCTGCAGGGCTCGGAGCATTGGGTGCTGCAGGACGTGGTGCACTGGGTGGGACAGGGCTCAACACACTGGGTGGCACAGGACGTGGTGCACTGGGTGGGACAGGGCTCAACACACTGGGTGGTGCACTGGGTGGCACAGGGAGTGGGGCAGACCTCCACACACTGCGTGGGGCACGGCTTCACGCAGATGCTGTCGCAGGGCTCCGCGCAGACCGTCTTGCAGGGCTCCACGCACTTGCTGTACTTCTGCACACAAATGGGAGGGGGCAGGCAGGGCTGCTTGCACTGCTCGTAGTAAGACATCCTTTCTGAGGTGCTGGTGAAGCTAAAGCCAAAAAAAAACCCAAAGAGAGATACAAAGTCAGGACACTCATCCATCCTTCTTGCACCACAATTCACAACCTGAGACATATATAGACTCACTGAATGGTAGAGGTTGGAAGGGACCTTTAGAGATCATCCAGTCCAACCCCCCTGCAGAAGCAGGTCCCACCTAGATCAGGTCACACAGGAACGTGTTCAGTCGGGTCTTGAAGACCTCCAAGGAAGGAGCCTCCCCACCCTCCTTGGGCAGCCTGGGCCAGGGCTCCCTCACTGAAACACTGAAACAGTTTGTTCTTATGTTTAAATGGAACTTTATAGAATCATTTTGGTTGGAAAAGACCTTGAAGGTCAAGTCCAACAACTGACCCCACACTGCCAAGCCCACCACTAACCCATAGCCCTCAGCTCCAGGGCTGGAGACTCCCCCAGCTCCCTGGGCAGCCTGGCACAGGGGCTCTCAGGGAAACAGTTCTGCCTCAGCTCCGATCTCAACCTCCCCTGGAGTAATTTGAGGCCAATTCCTCTTGTCCTATGGAGCAGTTAGCTGTTGGACTGAGAAAAAGGCTTTTAGGAAAGATTGCACACACGAATGATTTCTGGATCCAGACGTGTGCAGCTGACACTGTCAGCTTATTCCTTCCTTCCTTGGGAACCCACAAGCAATGGCTGCTAGGAAGACTAGAGCCACAACCCCTGAACTTCATACAGTTGCCTACAATTAGTTTGTAGAAGCTGCATTATGAAAATAATCCATTTCCTCATTTTCTTGTTAAGTCAGCAGATGCTCCAGAGCCCACCTTTTGTGTATCTCTTCTCCATTTCCTCACTCATAGCACAGAGCACATCCCTCTGTGCAGAAGCTGAGCTGCTAATGCCCAAAAGTAAAGCCAAAAGACCACAAATTCAAGCACTACCCCAGATCCTCCAGCTGTGCATCGTGGTACCTCACTGCAGCTGTATCAGAATTAATGGGCTCATCCTTTCCTAAGAGAAGGCTTGGCCCAGAGATTGCAACTCCTATCTCCAATTCATTTCCTCCTCTTGACTTCTCCCAGATGTCTTCTGCAGCTACGCCCTCAGGTGCTCTACGGCTTTCTTCTGGGTAATGCCTCTTCCCACCCATCTCTTTTGAAGTCCCAAAGACTTACTCTGCAGTATCCACTCATTTATTTAATTTCCAGACTTAATGAGGTATGAAGCAGGTATGAGGTATTAATGCAGCCAGAATATGAAGGAGGATGAGAGACAGTCCCTGCTTCTGAAGAGGCATCAAGACATTTGCAAGCTACTTAAGGAAGAGCAAACTCTAAACAAGTCCAAAATGAAGGACGAGCAAACTCTAAACGAGTCAAACATCCTCTCCCTCATGCCAGGATAAATCCTGGAAGAGAGACACCAGAAGCAAAACTCTCCTGTGATCAGCAATACCTTCTCTTGACCAGACCAATCAAGTAAAGCAGCCATCTTTACTCCCTGATAAATCCAAGAAAGACTTACCAGTTGACCACTGCAGGTAAGTGAGGGAGAAGTCAAACGAACTGGTGTGAGCATCAAAATGCAAACCTTTTATACGGCTTGCCCGGCGTCACCTCCGGAAACACGGGAGCCCAGGGGTATGGACACCTGACCACTAACTACATGAACAAACTCCACCTCTACATGCTTAACATATTTGTTTACATCTTAATTTTTGATGGAAATCCTCTTCCAGGAAAAAAAACCCCACACAACACATGTGATCCTGAGCTAATTCTGCTTCACCCCATGCCCCAGCCGTGTGGTTCCCCATGGGCATGACACAGTAAGTCATTAAAAAGCAGGTACCAGATTAATTGCTTTTCAATAAAAAAGGGGGTTTATCTCCTCTTCATAAGTGTCTGAATGATACCTTGGGGTTTTTCTTTATTTCAAGGACAGCTGTTATTAGGAAGATGGACAATTGATCTGCTTTACCATGAGAAATACTGTGTCCTCATTCTCATGGTAAGAAACAGCTCCAGAGGGCCACCAGCACTCACACAGACTGTTAAGGTATCTCTTTAATACCTCTTTCAACCATTAAATGCAATCAACCCGTTCCTGTCCACCCTCTGTTAACCACTTTCATGCTTGGCAAAGTCAATGGGGACACAGTTCCAGTTACCTCTAAGACCTCTTCAGGCCATCCAGGGCACTTGTTTTAAATGTACATTTAAATTGAACTTTGCAGAGCAGTTTAAAAGCTTCAGTTTAAGTGGGATTTAGGCCCCCAAGGACTCCATAATTAACACATTGAAGCCTTTGGATGGTCATGATCATCTTACTCAGCTCTGCAGCAGGGAAGATCTGTATATCTCTCAGATATTCCGATCACAGGGGTGGAATGTGACCAGCAGACTACAGTTAGGTGACCAAATTCCCCAATGAGATCACTTACATGGATGCTAAATGAGGAGGAAAAGCAAAAACCCAAATAAACAAGAAACCCCAGCCCCACTGAGCATGAGCAGTGCATCCTGTTTACACGGGGAACCGGGAGTCGGGCATCAGCACTGTTTACCTTGCTGAGGGGCTTCTCACAGCCTGGTTTGCACAGTGCTTCATGGTTTCACAGGGCTCTAGGCTCACCTCTAGAACCTGAGAACTGGTCCTACATCTCCCTTCCTGCAGTGGGTTATTGTATAACCTGTTGTTATGTTTGATTAGCAAGAAACTGTAATGACTTCTAAGAGAAACAGGCATTTTAGGAGATATAAATTGATCTGGATCTGTAATGCATGGGAACATGAGAGGGATGGATTATTGTTCTTAATTGACACTTATGTGTGGATCTCTATTACATTTATGAGCAATTTGATCATTTGACCAGTCACATTAACTTCAGTGAGTCAGGACCACACAGCAACATCCTTTCATGGCCATCCTTCTTTGGCAAAGGAGCTGGAAAGAAGGGATTTCTCCCCAAACCTGACACACTTCTGAGGTCTATTTAATGAAATGGCACATGTTAGGATCTCTTGCACAACCACAGGCTGGAGTGGTGGGTATGAAACACTTTTGGTCTCCAGATAATCCAAGAGAATTTGTATTTTGCCACCAAAAACTGGAGAAACAACATTTGGAGACATTTTGCTACAGCTAGAGAATGTTTTCCCTGCAGATATGAAACACCACGTGAAACATCCCAGAGACATGACTGTTAACACCAACACAAAGCTTCAGGATGTGCAGATGTCGTGACTTTTTACTGAAATATCCTCAGCTGAGTGTTTTGACCCCTTGCAGCTGTTTGCATATGTGCCATTTGGGTCTGTTCAGCTGGATTTCTGCTAGGAGAAGGGAAAACACTATTCTATAACCTGCTGAACACTTTGCTTTAAGAGTCTTGGTTTACCTGAAAGCTTCCTTAGTAAGCTCTTTTTTTCCTCTGTGGCATCCAGCACAGCTCAGCATCAGGGGTTTAATGTACTACAAGCCCATGTGGTACAATCACCACTTGTTTTTTTGATGAGCAAAGTATTTTCATAGAAACCAAGGATCCTCCCCATATTCTCAGCATGGCAAGAGCTTCCCAGACCACTCTGCTGCACTTTATTGCCATTAAACCTTAAAGTTTGGGGCTTTATGACTTGGACTTTCCCCTCTCATCATTCCCTACCACAACTACCCGGGGAAGGTGTGAGGGTGTGATCTGAGGATAACCTCCAGGTGGGACTGATCTCCAGGCTGTTGGTCCATAAGCTGTGGGAATCATCCCATAGCTGAGATGCCAGGAGGCTGAGTGTAGAAGACAAATCAGCCTCACATGGAAACAAGTGGCTTGTCTAGTCCATGCCCTAAGGACTGTTTGATCAAGTAATTAGATCATTACCTCTGGGGCTGAGAGGAACCCAAATATGGCACTATCCACCTCTTTTCCTGTTTACTCAGGAAGGTGAGTGCTCAAGTGAGCATCTGAGTGCAATTACATCAGAAAGAGAGGAACCAGCTGTGGTTATGAACAAAAAGAATCTATTTTACATTTTGCCTTCTTTTGCTTTGGTTTTCCCAATGTCTTACAATGGGACTCAAGCTTTGCTGAAGAGGTTTTATACATCACTGAGTAAAACTGTGTCCTGGTCTCTCAGGAAGAAACACTTTTGATAGCTCAGAGCACATTGCTTGACAGAGCAAGAACTGTGTGGCCCTACTACATTTGCTTATGCTGAACAGCAATTTGCTCGCTAACTGCTATAACAGTTGCATAGAGGTAGAAGAGGGTCTCTGTTTCTCTTCCTTACAGCACAATGTTGTGACATTCACCTGGAAGTGAAGTGTCAGCTCTCTGCTAATGATCTCAGCCCCTTGAAATCCGGATGTCTGTGTTCACATGAAGGATGAAGCATAATGCAAGCATCAGGGCATCAGAAGGATGCTACAGAGCAATAGTTTAAGGGAATATCTTCTCTGAATGGCATTATTGCCATTATTTCCTATTTTCCATTTTATTTGGGAGCTGGAGCAAAGGAAATTGTTGCTTGCACAGAACCTTTTCATGAGTTTGAGAGTTAAATCAGCTCTCCTCAGAGAGGTGATAATTGGTTTGGTATTTCTATGTGTAGCATTTGTGCTTAGGCAATGCCTGCAGCACTTGCCAAAGCCCAGACAGCAGCTGTGGTGCTTGTTATACAACCAGTGGCAAGAGCCAGAGTCTGCCACAACCTGTTGAGAGAAGGAGGAAGCACAAGGAAGAGCTGTGAGGGTGGAACAATTCTTGATTTATCCCCAGCCCATGGATGCAATGCAACATCCATCAGGTTTTATCTGCCATGTCCTACTAGGGGTTGGGCTCCTCTATCAGAAAAAGTGAGGCAGTGATAATTGTGGGTTAGTCACCAGCCACATGTCCTGGGGCATCGGCAAAGAACAAACCAGTGGGTGCTCTCAGACAGAGCTGCGCCCACGTCTGCTGCTTCATCCCCCAAAGTCTACCTCTCCAGCTCTTCAAGCCAAATCTCACTCTGCACTATCTCTGCTCTGGAAACCTGCAGAAAACTACCCCTGGCCTGTGTTTGGAGTCCCTGTGGGTGTTGCTGACTCCTGGGTGAGCAGCTCACAAAGATATTAGATGCTACGGGGGAGGCACTGAGGTCTTGTGAGCTGGGTCGTGGAGGGTTACCAAAACTGTCCAAGACACCTTGCTAATACTAACAACATTTCTGCAGAGCTCTGCAGTGAGTGAATCCATCTCCCTACCTGATGGGCTTTGCCCAGTTGCCACCAGAGACAAGGAAATAGAAGTTGATTGCAGAAAGCTGAGATAGGACTGTCACGAGGCACAGTCCCACAGACCTGCTCATCTGCCCCTTGTTAGTGGCTTGTTTTAGAATGGCTTTATAGTGGCCATGTGGCTCCTAATGGAACATTTCATTTCTACCAGCAGGATGCAGACACAGCTGGCCCTGAGCTCTTCCAGCTTTGGAGGAGTACTTCAGCAAATCCCAGATGAGGCTCAGGTCTCAAGTTGTTGGCTTAGACTTTCCCATGCATTCGAGCAGGAGCTGCACTCTGCAGAGATCAGGCTTTCATGAAGACCTGTATCCTGGGCTGCAGCAAAAGGAGGATGTCCATCAGGTCAAGGGAGGTGATTCTCCCCCTCTACTCCACTGCTGTGAGACCCCACCTGCAGTGCTGTGTCTGCGATGGGATTACATGGGGTAATGGCCCCATACGAAAAGATTTACATTAGATACGGAACAGGATGCTCAGGGAGGGTGTGGAGGTTCCTTCCTTGGACGTCTTCAAGATCAACCTGGACATATTCCTATGCAACTTGATCCAGGCGAACCTGCTTCTGCAGGTCCCTTCCAACCCCTACCATTCTATGATTCTATGATATTAGGAAGAAATTCTTCCCTGTGAGGATGGTGAGGCACTGGGACAGGTTACCCAGAGACTTTGTGGATGCCTCAGTCCCTAGAAATGCACAAGGCCAGGTTGGATGGGGCTTTGAGCAACCTGGTCTAGTGGAAGGCGTCCCTGCCCATAAGGGGTTAGAACAAGATGATCATTAACCCTTCCTATCCAAACCTTTCTATGAAGAAATGAAAAGACTGTGAGCCTGGAGGAACAGGAAAGTGAAGGCAACATTTGCAGACAGCTGATGCCAAGAGATTGTATATATTTTATTTCTTCATTCAAGAAAAGGAGTAGATAGCAAGAAAGAAAAAATCTATGAGGAAATTCTTCCATCCCCAACAGTGCAAAGAAGAACTACAGAGTCTCTCTCCCAGACAATACTCCTGGGGGCACAAAATCGGTTGGTTACACGTTGCAAGGAAAGGCATTGTTCTTGAGGTTAATAGAGCAGAAACTAGGCATAACATCAGGAAAACCATTCTGGCATTTACACTTCCTAGGACAGGAAGGGCACTAGGAAAGCAAGGAAGTGAGGAAGATGTTGGCAAGTTCAGGAATCTACAAACTATTTCCATTTTTCAGTGTCTGCAGATTCTCCTGGGCAATGGCACTGCAGAGTGGCCCCACCATGAGACCCTCACATGCATCTCCTCTAGGAACCCTTCATTTACGGCAGCAGGAACCTACACAGGTGATGGAGTAACACAGGCCACAGGCACAGGTGAATCCACCCAAGCATGAGGATGTGGCTTGTGTGATGCAGGTGGTGGGACAGGAATCCACCCTCTTGGTAATGGCTTGAACACCCTGACAACAGGGATCCACACAGGTAGTGGTACACTTGGCCACCTCCCTACAGCATGGGTCTACACATCTGGTAGTACACCTGGACACCTCCCTACAACAGGGATCCACACAGGTGGTGGTACACTTGGACACCCTACCACAGCGGGGATCCACACACTTGGTAGTGCATCTAGCCACGTGTCCACAGCAGGGAGCCACACATCTGCTGGTGCACTTGGTCACTCTACCACAGCAGGGATCCACACACTTAGAGGTGCATCTGGTGACACCTCCACAGCAGGGATCTACACATCTGGTTGTGCATTTGGTCACTTGTCCACAGCAGGGATCCACACATGTGGTGTCACACTTGGCCACTTCCTTACAGCAGGGATCCACACATGTGGTGTCACACTTGGCCACTTCCTTACAGCAGGGATCCACACATGTTGTAGTACACTTGGATGCTTCCTTACAGCAGGGATCTACACACGTTCTGATACACTTGGTCTCTTCTTTGCAACAGGGATCCACACATGTGGTGGTACACTTGGACACTTCCTTGCAGCAGGGATCCACACACGTTCTGGTACACTTGGTCTCTTTGCAGCAGGGATCCACACACGTTCTGGTACACTTGGTCTCTTTGCAGCAGGGATCCACACATGTTGTGGTACACTTGGACACTTCCTTGCAACAGGGATCCACACATGTGGTGGTACACTTGGACACTTCCTTGCAACAGGGATCCACACACGTTCTGGCACACTTGGTCTCTTTGCAGCAGGGATCCACACATCTGGTGGTACACTTGGACACTTCCTTACAACAGGGATCCACACACGTTCTGGTACACTTGGTCTCTTTGCAGCAGGGATCCACACATGTTGTGGTACACTTGGACACTTCCTTGCAACAGGGATCCACACATGTGGTGGTACACTTGGACACTTCCTTGCAGCAGGGATCCACACACGTTCTGGTACACTTGGACACTTCCTTACAACAGGGATCCACACACGTTCTGGTACACTTGGTCTCTTTGCAGCAGGGATCCACACATCTGGTGGTACACTTGGACACTTCCTTACAGCAGGGATCCACACATGTTGTGGTACACTTGGACACTTCCTTACAGCAGGGATCCACACACGTTCTGGTACACTTGGTCTCTTTGCAGCAGGGATCCACACATGTTGTGGTACACTTGGACACTTCCTTGCAACAGGGATCCACACATGTGGTGGTACACTTGGACACTTCCTTACAGCAGGGATCCACACACGTTCTGGTACACTTGGACACTTCCTTACAACAGGGATCCACACACGTTCTGGTACACTTGGTCTCTTTGCAGCAGGGATCCACACATCTGGTGGTACACTTGGACACTTCCTTACAGCAGGGATCCACACATCTGGTGGTACACTTGGACACTTCCTTACAGCAGGGATCCACACATGTTGTGGTACACTTGGACACTTCCTTACAGCAGGGATCCACACACGTTCTGGTACACTTGGACACTTCCTTGCAGCAGGGATCCACACATGTTGTGGTACACTTGGTCTCTTCCTTGCAGCAGGGATCCACACACGTTCTGGTACACTTGGACACTTCCTTACAACAGGGATCCACACACGTTCTGGTACACTTGGTCTCTTCTTTGCAGCAGGGATCCACACATGTTGTGGTACACTTGGCCAGGTCCTTACAGCAAGGATCCTGACACTCAGTGGTACACTTGGACCTTTCCTCACAGCAGGACTCTTCACATCTGCTGCTGCACTCTGTCACTTTGCAGCAACAGCACGGGGCCCTGCATGCAGCGATACACTTGGCCACCTCCTCACAGCTGGGAGGCACACACGGGGCCAGCCCCAGGCAGCATGGATCCAGGCACCCAGCAGCTTGTGCCCCACTAAGATTACCCAGGTTCACATAAGTGGTGCTGCCCTGAGGAATCCCAATGCAGCTGCAGGGATCCACACAGGGAGGCAAGCAGGGGACGTTACAGACAGTGCCACAGGGATCCACGTATTTCTTCACTGGAAAAGTCTTCACCAGGATGGTGGGAGGTGGGAGGCGAAGCTGTCTCACTTGGCAATCGCTTTGGCAGAGCATTTTGTGAGGGAGGGGATGTTGTCTGAAAGCAGGAAAGCAATACACTTGGTGGAAACACAGAGACAATCAGCTTTCACAAGGTTATTTTAGACACTGAGTTAAACTCTTCATTTTTCCAGCAGAATACTGAACTATACACTGTGAAAGCAATGTGTAGGTCAGACCAGATGACCTCTAAAGGTCCCTTCCAACCCCTACCATTCTGTGATTCTATGAAAACAGCCTGGAATCCATAGCAGGGCACTAACTCCACATGGAAGCATTTCAGGCAAGTTTGTAGCTACTGGCTGAGCACACATTTCAAGCAACTTCTCAAGAGGGAAAACTGGTGTTATTTGGAATCAGCTTAGTGACACTGCAGGGTCTGGAATCATGGCAGCACTCACCTGTCCACAGCTCACCTTGGTTTGGGTTTAATTCCTTGACATTCCTTCCCTATTTCCACATGAAAAGGAGACTACTGGGTTTCCTACAGTGCCCCATCCACACACAGGTCCTCAGCCAGAGGACAGGAGTGGAGGCTTCATGCTGGAAAACTTCCACAAGGAAAGGATCTGATGCTCACAGAGCAGCTGCTTTCCCACCTCTCCCACAGAAGTCTTCCTAGCAATCCTCATCCAGACTTCCTTCCAGGCATTGCTTACCCGTGCAGCCTGCAAGTCTCCACTTCTTATCTTCCCTCCCACTTTTTTGCCTTTGAAGTCCCAGCCTTCCCTTTTGATCTGTCTCAAACCCAGTAATTTTCTGGTTAAAACAGGGTAGCAATGTCATTGGGGAAAGAGAGAGAGGTTAGTCCACTCTCAACTAGCCTGAGATGCATCTTGATGGAGAAAGCAATTGCGAAACACACAGCAAATAAAGACTAGTAGAAGATGGGAATGAGTGTTTACCCTTAGCTCAGCTGCTTAGTAAGTACCATCCACAAATCTCACTAAGCAGAAGCACTCTCAAGTCCCTTACCTTGCTTCTCCAGATAATACTTAGGAATTAAAGAGCCCCAGACACTACATAACCTCCCAGCAAGCCAAGAAAGACTTACCCAGTTCACCACCAGCAACTAGCAAACGAAACCAAAATGGTTTGAGAAACTCTACAATAGGAAATCCTTTTATAGGATTTGAGTGTCCGTGTGTCCGGATGTGAGACACCTCAGGGGTATGGAAATCAAGCTTTTGGGATAATCCAGACCTGCTCTACCTCCAGCCCTTTAAATTGTTTGCTCACATTATAATTTTTAATGAAAACCTAGGCACTGAGGTGGGACATGACTGCTGCCTGCAAGCTGCAATTCCTGGCACAGGGATTGCCTGTGGGGGATGGGGAAGGAGCGATGATCCAGCCTGGAAACAATCCCCCCTCGGGATTAAACGTTGTTTTGATAAAGATTCATTTGGTACCTTCCCCTGAGACAGCTCAGAGCAGGATTACAGGTGAGTTGGGACACTGGAAGAGGTTTTGCTCTGCTCTACTGTGCAAGTGTGCTTGCTCTTACTAGTGTACAACATCCCTCCTACTGAGAGTCTTATTCACAATCATTTGGTCAGAATTTGCTTTCTTGCAACTTGCAATCTTTGCCTCTCACCTTTGTCTCTGAGCATCTCTGAGGAGAGTCTTTCCATTAATACCTTTTAGATAGCAGAAAAGGGTCCCAGAGTGTCCCCTAAGTCTTTTCCAGCCAGAGCAGATCCTTCAGCCTCTCCTCAAGGATCCTGGATCATCTTGGTGGTCTCCACTGGACTTGATCCAGTTTGCTGGAGACTGTCTTACACTGCAGGTCCCAAACTGGACGCTGTCCAAACGTGGTCTCATATGTGCTGAATCATAGAGTGGTGGGGTTGGAAGGGACCTCTAGAGATCATCCAGTCCAACCTCCTTCAAAACAAGACCACCTAGATGAGGTCACACAGGAGAACACTCCCTCCCCTCTAACTACTGGTGTCACCACTTTCTGCCTGCCACAGTTGTGGGCAAGAGCTCCCTGTCTAAAATCCCTCACTGGGAGACAGAAGGGAGAACCAAGTGAGAGATCAGAGACTGAAACTTCCATCTCTGCTCACTCCAAAACTTGCCTTAAGCCACTTGGTGACACAAGCATGGAACCAGCATTACTTGCATACAGAGATGAGGGCATATATCATCTGGAGACGAAGGTGTGTCCTTGTGTCCTGCATCCTCCTCTCCTTTTACATGCCTGTGTCCATGCTGCTGAGCACTCTGATGCCCAAAGTAGTGGCTTTTGGTTAAGTTAAAACCGCTTGGGTTGGCAGTTCAATGCTGACCACAGTGGTTTGAATTAACCTTTAGTATAATTCAGCTGACTTTGGTAAACCAGTGGGCTGAAGGGAAAAGGGTGGTAGCCACTCATCCTGTCCCCCATCTGCTCTTCAGAGGTGTACCTGCATGGGGATAAAGGCAACACCGTGGTGATGGAGCAGTGTTATGTTATTTGAGTCAGAGGTTTAGGAGAAAATGCAAAGCATCCTGAGAGTAGTGATGATATAAGTGATGATATAAGAGCTTCCAGAAACTGGAAAGTCAGGAACCTACCAGCAGCAACTCCATGCCTGAGCAGAACAGTGGCAGAGACAGAAAAGAGGTCAGATGTGGCTAAAAATAAAAGAATCCCTCAGATCCCACATCCCATCCTGCCTCTAATGGGCTGCATGATGTGTTGGGCTGGAGGATGTTTTACTGGCATGGAGAAAAAACCTGAGCCGTGACTGGCTGACTGACAGCAAGCCCCAGAGTCCATTCATTTCCCACATTCTTCCCTGGAGTCAGCCCCACTGAGAGGACACGTGAACTCACCTTTGCTCACTCCAAGTGATGCTACAGCCATGGAAATAACCAGTTTCCATTCAAAATAATTAGTCAAACAATCCCTCACAGGGGAGAGGCGGAGCAGGTCTGGGTTAGAAGAAGGTAGCTTGTCTGTGTGCCTGGGGCACCTCATGTCCAGAAGCCAAGCTCTTGACTCTACAAGGCAGATCCCAGGCTGAAGCTGCTGTGGCTGGTCCCTGACACTGAGCTGGGTGAGTATCTTTGGGATTGTACAGATCTGAGGCTGTTGCTGGGGTTCATTTTCTACTCTGGTGCTGAAACAGATCACTGCTACCAGCTGCATGAGGGCAATTGCTCAGTGGCTCTCACACCTCCTTGGTGGTGAGAGTAATAATCTTGCTTTGCTGTACTTCCCATGGATGCTCTGCAAAGTGCTGCTCGTTGTCTCAGCACTGCATTGAGAGGGATAAAACACCTCCTTGCTCACTGAGCACTGAAACAGCTGCACGTGTGGTTGTTGTCTGAGAGGTGAAGTGGCTGCAGCAGCGTGTACAACAGCAGCCAAGCTCCCAGGTAAGAGTTTCTACCCTCACAAACCTGAACAACTATGTCTTTCTTTTACCTGTCTGTCCTGTTGTGGCTTTTAGCCATGGTAAAGGTGAAGTTAAAGGTAAAACAGTGATAGCTGCACTTCTGTCAGGTGCTGTGAGATAGGTGTTTTCCTGCAAGGGAGTTTCAGGGCAAGGAGAAAAGGTCTAGAACAGAGAATTAACTGAAGTTTAAAAACCTGCTGAAGATGTTAATCCAACCCACTGCTGTCTGCACAAGCAAATGCTGTCTGGGGGAGACTGTTTGGCTGAAAACAGAGTTTGGGAAGAAAAGCTGAGTCTGAGTTGATCTGGAACAACAGAAAGACCCGAATTCATCAGGAATGAAATCAAAAACCTAATCAAACAAACAAAGCCAGCACCCAAACCACTCCTTGGTTCCTGCCCAAACTGAGGCACAAACAGCAACCCCCTCGCTGAGGAATTCACCAAGAAAAGCAAGAGTCTGAAGTTTTAGGTTAGCACACATCCAATTGCTCTTTGTCTTTCAGGCTTACCTGCAGTGCAGAAGGATGTCCTCCCAGAGCCAGCCTCCCTGCCTGCCACCTCCTGCCTGCCCAGGGAAAGCTGCACACACTGACACTTGCCCATCACCTTGTGCTGTGGTGGACCCTTGTCCTCAGCAGATCTCGCAGGCGGACCCCTGTCCATGTCAGAGTGCGGTCACCTGCCTGGATGCTTGCCCTCAGGTTGGGACTGGCTGCCCACCTCCTGCTGTCCCCTTGTCAGAGGATGCCTGTTGCCCTGAGCACACAGCTGCCCAAGACTCCTGTGCGGCCTCATGTGTGGATGCCTACGCGTGCCCAGCAGCAACCCCCTGTGATCCTCCTCAAAGCAAGGGAGGGATCGGTTTCCCATCCCAGCCCATAGCCTCAACAGTGGAGCTCTGCACCCCTGAGACAGTTGGGACATGTGAGGAGACCTTCCCTCTCCAGCATGCAATCTCACCAGTGGATCTCTGCCTCCCTGAGACTGAGACCTGTGTGGAAACCTTCCTCGTGCAGCACCCAACCTCAGCAACGGATCCCTGCACCCTCGAGACAGTTGAGACCTGTGTGAAGACCTTCCCTCTCGACCAACCCACCTCACCAGAGGAGCCTTGTGTCCTCAAGATAGTTGGGACCTGTGTGGAAGACATCCCCACGGAGGAGCCAATCCCAGCTGCAGAGACCTTCACACTCGAGGTGCTGGATCCCAGCCCGGAGGAGCTTTGCTGTACTCAGAGTGTCATCCTTGCTGATCCCTGCCCTGACCAGGGCTCAGCTCCATCCCAAGGCGTGATTTGTGTGTCGCAGAACACCTCAGAAGCCACATCCCAGAGCACTGTGGAGCTGTGCACATCCCAGGACACCACAGGACCCACAGACAACAGCTCTACCAAGGGCATGGCCAAGGGTGCCAGTGACCACCCATCCCCACGAGCCTCGTTCCACTTGAACACCCGCACTGCTGCCATCGTGGAGAGGTGCCTGTCCAGGTGCCAAAGCTGGCTGAGAGGCAACAAATGAGAGAGGCATCATCAGTGGGCACAAAGTGAAGAGGTTTCCCTGCATAAATGAGACCTCCCTGCACACGAGATCTCCCTGCATCCATGAGACCTCCCCTGGTGAGTCTCTGGGTTTCTCCTGGGCAACAAGGAGGGAGAAAATTGCTTCATGTTAAATAAAAGAATACCTTTCCATCATCTGTTTATTAGGGCCTTTATTTGTATTGCCTAATGCCAAGTGCAATAATGATGGCAGAAGTGCAATGCAGGTGTTAATTGCATTCCCAGAGACTCCTTTCAACATCTTCAGCCTTTTTACTTCCTAACAGACAAATAACTGCTTTCATCATCTGTCTTCAATTTGGTTCTGATTTTGCCTTTGGGTCTTTTTCTATCCTTTTCTCCTTTTTTAATGATCTTTTAGATTGAAATCATTATGACCATATTGAGAAGAGTGGCTCAAAGGCAGCAGTTTAACACAACTTGGGAAAGGTCTTTTAAGGAGATGTAAAAATGACAGCTGGCATTTAAGGTGAAGAAAGAGCTGATGCTGAACAGAAAGATGTTGCAGAAAACACCAGGAGAAGAGTAATGCTGAGACATGGGAGTTTTGTTGCACAATGTCCAGTTGAAGACTGGGTAAAACTCTCTAATTCCAAGTTTCCATCCTGTTGAACAGTTGTATCTCTAAACATCAGCAGCAACCTGATGCAGTAAATGGATAAAGCTGTTTTCAGGTTATAATAAGACCAAGATGGGAAGGATTTGCCAATGATTCCTGCAACTGCTTGCCATGTCATTGATATCTGATCTGACATGCCCAGCAACCCCATCAAACCCAGTGCTAACATCCAAGCCTCTCCCCTTTCTCCTGGTGGCACTGGGGCATAAGCTGCTGTTTGGTGATATGACAGTGGGTTGCCTCTGCAAAGGCTCAATCCAGCTCAGGGCAGCCTGGAAAAAACCACAATGAGACCCAGCCCAGGCATTCCTAAGCAGCTACTCAAGGAAAGGCATTTACATTGGATTATGGCACTTTGTTTCCTGGCTCTTTAACATCCTCTGGTTGTTAGGAAGGATATTTCTGCCTCCACGGGCACATCAAATATCGTATCTCTCTGTGTTAGTGCTCTCTGCATTTGCAAAGAGGCAAAACAAGTCCTTACAGTGTAGCAATGATGGCAGTTTATTGGATGGAGGGAGTAAATCTTGATGAAGCTCAAAAGCCTGTCAGCTGCTCCAGGTTCCCCCCCCAGTACATAAATCAGCAGATATCATCCTCATGACACCCCACAGCAGAAACTACATCTATCACCCATTCTGTTGTAAGAAGACTCTCCTGTGAGTGAGATGAGATCTACAGCATTAGACTTATGGAAACACTTCTAAATCAAACACTACTGAAGGCAGCCTGTAGTAACTTAAAAGTGACAACCAAAGCTGAGCCAGCAATGATGATAAGCAGAGGAATACTGTTTACTCTAGTGCCAACTATGCCCTTGCTAAGTCAGCTCAGCTCATGATCAGATGATGCTCCTTTGACACTGTATTTCTGAGCTGTCCTTGAGGAATTGTTATTCTCACCCACATAACCTCAGCTAGAAAAATAACTTCTCCTTCCACGTTTGCATTGCCCTGACCAGCACCTCACCCCTGCAACCCCAGCATTTAGGGTTCTGCCAACACAGCAGTGTTCCATCCCACCACGTTTGATGTTCAAACACCCATCTACTCATGCCAAGTTGGTTGGCATCAGCCTGGGTGCTTCTGAATGCTCCCCAACAACAATAAAACAAAACCTGGGGACTGAGACTGCAGCACAGCAGCAGCAGAAGTGAGTTTCCTTTCTTTTCCTTGAGTGTCCTTAAGCTGGAACTGTTCATCCAAAGCAAGGTGAAGGTCTCTTTAGCTCTTTAAAGGACTCCAGAGTCCACCCAGGGCTGTAAGTACCTTGTGGTTTATAAGAAAACTGGAATCACTTGGGCTCTTTGGTGGGTGCATGGTCTGTATTTTCATTCATTCAAGCAGCCTGGGGCAGAGATGGGCTTTGTGGCTGGGCTGTGGTGCCCTGATCCCAAATCCTGGGCCTGTAGTCCCGGTGGTAAAGCAAAAAAGAAGGATGAGGACCAGGTCCAACCAGATCCTTTCACTAACCCATGTTATCTGGGGATGTTCTGTGCTTGGATCTCAAATTTCACGGGCAGCCCATTGGTTTCCTTCCCCCAGCTCTTCATTCCTTTGACAGATCTCACATTCCCCTTGCCATGATCTCCTCCCCTCCCTCCGCTGTCATTTACTCCTGCTTTGTAACACCTCATCAGCAGCAGCAGCAGGGTGGAGTGTAATTGGTACAGCTGGTAAAGAGACACCAGGTGTGATTGTGGCATTCCTAACATACCACCTGGTAATTTGGAGCTTTGTGACGGAGGGGAAAGCAAGGACAGAATCCCATCCAAGCTGGGGCTGGCCAAACTTTGCAAACTAAAGTCAAGGACCTCGTTTCTCAAGCACAGCCAACAAGATTCAAGCTGAAACTGAGATGAAGGACCATAGGCAGTGCCCCAGGGCTGGTACTGCTCATTTCGTGCAGGCAGCTGAGTCACTTGAGTTGCTGCACATCTGCACTTGGCAAGGGTGCCAGTCTGGAGGCCACATGCTCCTGGCCTGAGTCACCATCTTCAGAGGGTCTTCCAGGCCCAAAAAAGGAGAGGTTCTGCTAACATGAGCATCTCCAACCCTTTACCAAAGGCAGAGAGGTCAGCAGCCCTTAGCACATTTGATTAACTTCAAAACTTCACTAAGTGAAGCCTTTAACAAAAATACTGAGCTCAGCCACTGCCACATCAGCTCTGAATTCCCCATTTCTTCACCCTTTTTTGTTCCTCTCTGGTTTTCAGGCTCCCATTCAGCATCTTGTTGGGTTCATAACCAGGTGACTTCTGTCTGTGGGCTGCAACCAGCCCCATCTCAAGCAGGGTCCTGCTCCAAACTTCAGGAGAAATGCACACCTGGGCAAAAAGCTTCTGAGGATGGCTGGGAGCCTGCCAGAGCCCAACACATCTTCCTCTGTGCTCACATTTTCAGTGTAAAGGAACAGAAACGCTCTTAAACAGAGCAGAACTTGTTTCCACTGACCAACAGCCCAATAAATGGAGCACTGGTTGGTCCTTTCTACTCCAGCAGCATTAACCAAGTCTCTACTGATTCTCATGAAACTAGTAGAGCTTTAGTATGTTTGAACCATGGCACTGTGTCAGATTTTCTGGCAAATTGGTTAGGGTATGAAAAGTGGGGATAGAGAAGCTTTACTTCTTGGGAAAAGCAGGCTAAAGATGAACCCCTACGCAAACAAAGCAAGCAAGTCATTTCCCTGCCTGGAAAAATAAAGAAGAGTGAGTAGGGTAGGAGGGAGCACAGTGCAGGACAAGGTACACCTTAATTCCTGGCTTTCCCTTCTTGTGCCACTCTGTGCAAGCAGCTTCCAGACCTGCACTGTTCACCTTGAGTGCTGCCAGTCACACGTCACTGCCAGGCAAGCTGCATCTTGCCCCAGAGGACCTGCTCTGGTCCTCAGCTGCCAGCCCAACACAACATCTTGTTCCTCCCCAGCAGCACCTTGCCCAGCCAGATCCATGACACAACCAACCTGCCTTTGGTGGGGTTTCTATCAGGTTGTGTTTCCCAACACATCCTCTCTGCCCCCTTCCACCCTCTGCTCCAGACGACGCTCCCACTGTTGCAGCACTTCTTAGTTGCTTCCTCTCTGCTTGTCCTCAATTCTCCTGCAGCCACTCCTTAGTGGCTAGAGCTGCTTTTCAGGACAGCAGAAAGCAGCTTTTCATCCCAGACAATACACTGAAGCTGAGACTTTAAGCCATTGCCCAAAATCAAAGCTTCTTCCGAAGACAAGCTGGCAAAAGGAACAGCAGCTGTGCCACTGGTGAGCTGGGCAGGGAGGAAGCTAACGGGCAAAAGCACTGGAATTGTCCCCACCACCAAGGGGAGCAGCTGAAATGAGTGCAGCCCATGATTCACTGCCACCACAGCCACAAGAGGTGACTCAGGTCTCCACCAAACCCTCAGCTTTTAAGTGGAGTGAGCTAGCAAGGACCACAACTGAGCCAACTGACCTGTCCTGACACAGACCATCTCCAGCCCTAGGAGAAGGCAACGAGCTCCAGGGACACACAGGGAGTAGGAGTGACCTGCCACTGCCTCCGTTCTCACCCAGGGCCCCTGCAGATGGAAGGAATGTTGGCTCTGGGATTGTTTGGGTTGGAAAAGCCCCTGAAGCTGCTGCAGTCCCAGTCCTGCCCTCACCCTGCTCAGCCCAGCACAGTCCCACAGCCCCTCAGCACCTCAGCTCCATGGCTTTGGGATCCCTCCAGGGCTGGGCACTGCCCCAGCTCCCTGGGCAGCCTGGCACAGGGCTCACACCCCTCTCAGGAAAACAGTTCTGCCTCAGCTCTAATCTCATCCTACCCTGGGGCAACCTGAGCCCCTTTCCTCTTGTCCCATCACTTGGGAGTAGAAATGAACACTCAGCTCGCTGCAGCCTCCTGTGAGGGAGTGTCAGAGTGCTCCTGTCTCCCCTCAGCCTCCTCTTCTCCAGGCTCAACACCCTCATTCCCTCAGCCCCTCCCCATCACACGAGGTAACAGCACATCCAGACATGTGGGTTGAAGGTCTGCCATGCAGCACACTGCCTCAGCTGGGGTCCTCCTCCTCACAGTGAGAAGCAGGGGAAATAATTCTTCCCAGCAGTAAATGTGGGCTCATCTCATCCTCCTGCCCTGCCCTGGTGCCACATTCTTAGTTTCTAATTGCTAAAGACTTGCTTAAGATGAGGCACAGACCTTCATCCCTGCTGTCCATGTGCTGGGGAGCCGGGGAGCATTTCCTTGCCCAGACCTAAAGCTCTTAAAGTAAAACTTGTGAGCTCCTTTGCACCTTCAGAACACAAACCATCCCACTCAAGGATAGCTTCTGTCTTTTGAATTCAAGCAGCTGGCTGGGTAAGTTGGGAAGGAAATGAAGCACAGAAAGCTCCTGCCTTCCCCAGGAGGATCAAGGGGTGAGAGGAACAAGAGAATCTGAGATACTTGGTGAGTTCTAGGGTATAAATGCAAAGGGAAGGGTTTCATTAACTCCTGCACAAGTAGAGTTGAACATATGTATTAAAACAAGAAAAGGAGCCTCCAAAGCCTCGTTTCAACCATGAGATTAATCCCTAATCTTTAATTGTGGGATTATTGAAATGCAGAAGGAATCTCTGAGCTCTTCCAGGCAGTGCTAGCTGCCTCTCAGGGCATCACCACAGGGAGACTCAGAATCCAATTATCTCTGAAGAAACATGTTAAATATGCTCATTAACATGTAAAATAGTGGAAACCCGTCTCAGAGACAAGCTGATGGGTTACACTCCTTAATGTCACAATGAATTAGCAATAAAGGAGGTTGCAACAGAAAGAGCTTGCTGCAATGGCCAGGCAGCAGAGGAAAACAAAGCATTTTCTTCCAATTAGCTTAATTCCTGGTAATGACATAGATGGAGTGATAAAACTCTCTGTAAAATGAGCTCCAGCCCCAGGAAAGTTGAAGAATCATTCTCTGTGTATGGAAGGAGGTAAGGAAAGGGAGGTAGAGGCTGAACCTCAGTGTCTGCTGCCCTGAGCTCTCAGCAGGGAAAAGAAAGAAGGAAACAACAGGAGGAATAAAGTATGAGGCATGTGAAGGAGGAAGTAACCACAGCTAAAACCTCTGGGTCTCGTGGCTGTACAGAGTTCAGGCACTAAGCAGGCACTTGCTTGTTCTTCTCACCTCTCAAAGCAACTCCAGCCCCTCGAAGACTTCCAGGAGCTACCCCAAGAGCCCTGTTTAAATGCTTTCTCACATCAAGCCTCCAGTGCAGCACTTTCCCTCCTCCATCAGTGCTGACCTCCACTTCTGCTCTTCCCTGCTGAGCAGGAACAGAGTCATGCAGGAATAAACAGTAATTTCCTGCTTGCTTTCTTGTTGAGAAACCTGACCACTCTGACCTAACTCCCACCCTCCCTCGAGCCCCAGACCTGAAACAGCCCCAACTCCCACCACCAATCCCTGCCCTCAGCACCTGACACACTCATCACTCACCCCCAACTGTCAGCAATGCTTCTTTCTCCTCTGCCCCTTTCCATCTCAGTGCTTCCCTTCATCTGCTTCCTCTCCATCAGCCATTAGGAGCTGAGCAATGTCCCCAGATCTACAAGGTCTTAAGGTAGAAGAGAGGAAAAGAACTCTGAGGAGGCACCAGTTTTCTGGCTGTATTTTCAAAGGAGGCATGGACACAGCAGGAGGAGTTGAAGTTCTTTCCTTGCCACGTGCCTCAGTTTACCCTTCTGGTAAATGGGTGATTGCAGCCTCCCACGGCCACAATCCCCAGCAGCTCCTTGGCTCTGGTGCTTCCACGTCCTTCTCCAGGTACCACTTGATGGCACTGTTTGAAAAGGTTTCTTTGCTGGCTGCCTCTTTCCCACAGGGATGCAGAGGGAGGGAGTTTCTGGAAGGAATCACATGAATCTTGGCATCACAATAGCCTCATTTTTCTTCTTTTGTTTCCTTTTGCTCTTTATCCAGCGTGCAAGCACACCCCGGGAGGTCTCCTCCCCTCCCTGTCAGTCACTGGGGATCTGCTCCTCACTAAACACGTTTGCCAAGCACAAGAGTTGTTGGGGCATCACCTTCAACTAAATCCTCCAGTGGTAAAAATAGCCTTTTCTGTTAAATTCTTCTGCAGTGTGTCTGCAGGTGGGGCAAGCTTAGGAGGGACCCTGCATTAACTCCAGCGAGAAGCATCAGGGCAGCAGTTAATGCGAAAGAGACAAATGAAGACGGGAGCATGACAGTGTAATTGGGGGACAGAGGTTTCAGATGGCCCTGCTGAAAGGAGTGTCTCGTCTGGAAGATGCAGGCTCTCATCCTGAACTCTATATAAGATGGCTGAGAGCTGAGCTGCTCCAGACTTTGCTTCTGAAGCTCGGCACTCCTGCTGCTCACTCAGGTAAGGCTGGGCAGGCTTTTCACACTGTCTGATTTTGCTGCTGGCAGGAAAGAGAGAGCTTCTGGCTATGAGGATGTCACTGGAGCTGCCTCTGCTGAGCTCTTCTAAAGGACAACAACGATAGAAAAGATCTGGATTTGCACTACTCCATGGTTCCTTAGAGGTGACCTCACCATCCCCAGCTCTGCTCTGCTCCAGAGAAACACAAATGGCACTTTTTTTCTCTCCTCTCTTACTGTGTGTTCCCCGGCTTTCAGCTCTCACTGTCCCCCACCTTCCAGCCATCACCTGCTTGTCCTCACACTCTCCTGCCATCTCTGCTGCTAAGCTCCATTCCTGTGAGATCCTTCTTGCTTTCCTTTTCCCTTCCCTTATACTGTTTCATTTTACCTGTGCTCTTCTCCAGCTCTTCTTTCTCTCTCTGCCTCTCCAGTTGCCTCTAACAGCAACTCATCTGAAAACCAACCAAGCAAGCAAACAAAAAAGCCCCTTTTTGTGTGTCTGTGTTTCTGTCAGGCTGTTTCAGTTTTGCAAGATGTCCCAGCTCCAGGAAAACATCAATGGCATCGTTGCTGCTTTCTACAGGGGTGCCAGAAGCGATGGCAACTGCAGCCCCCTGAGCAGGGAGGAGCTGAGGCAGCTCATGGAGGAGCAGTTTGCTGATGCAATGGAGGTGAGGATCTGGCCTCACAGATCTGCTGTGCCTCCTGCCTTCTGGCTGCAGGACTGTGAGCTCCCGGAGGGGGGGTTGTACAGGACACCTGGCTCCCTAGGAAAGGCACAGATGCCTTCAAAACCCTGGATCTGCAGGGAAGAGGCTGTTCCTCCTCCCAGTGCCAAGCAGCTTATACATCTCAGTCTGGGGAGCAATGTGTGGCACAGTGCTGTGGGTGCACAGGGCTGGATTTCTGCCCTGAGATAGCTCAAGTGCTCTTGCAGATGGCACAAGTGGCTCATGGGCTTTGCCAACACCTTTTATCTCTTTACAGAACCCCCAGGACCCCAAAACTGTCAAGAAGGTGGTGTGCTTCCTGGAGGATGACAGCAACTGCAGGGTTGACTTCACTGAGTTGCTCAGCCTGGTTTTCTGTGTGGCCAAAGCCTGTTACAAGCCACTCCAGCAGCACCAGAAACTTGAAGATGGTCAAGAGCCCACAGGGCAAGAGAAGGCAGAGGGGGAGCAGCCATCAGGGCCACATGCAGTGGGGAAGGTGCCCTCCAACCAGGAGGTCCCTGAACAGGGTCAGGACACTGAGACACAGGATGCAGACAGGCACCAAAGCCAGGAGGGTGAGACACCAGAGCACGACTGGGACCACCGTCAGGATGATGGGACTGAAGCACCAGAAGTGGATCCAGAGAGAGGTGAAATCTTGTACACTGCAACCCCAGAGCAGGATAGAAATATTCAGATGGCTGGAGAGGCTGATACACCAAAACAAGACCCAAAAACCCAAGAAACTGAGGCACTAAGACAGGGTTTAAACCACCATCAGAGCCCAGAGATGGAGTCAGCAGAGCAAAACCTGAATTGTCCCTCTGAGATACAAGGAAGGGACCCAAACAATGAGACTCAGGTCTGCAAGGCCCCTTGGCAGGACCCCAACCCTCACAAGACCCAGGAGCTTCCACTCCCAGAGCAGGGTCCAAGCCCCCATGGAGATACCAAGCCTTGGGGTACACACCATACCCCAGCTTGCCATCAGCTCCCTGAACCCAAAGTGCTGGAGCACAGTGGGGTAGAAGCTCTGGCTTGTCCAGCACGACAGCAACAACCTGCTCATCACCAAAGACAACCTGCTATGGAGCAGCAGCTCCTGCAGTCCCTGTACCAGTGGCCACCACAGCAGTAAAGGCTGGAACAAGTCCCTGAGGCTGTTAATCCCTGTGAGGAGATACACTTTGTCCTGTCTCACTCTTGTTTTTGCATTTCTATTTGTTCCATCTTGTCTAATTCCTTGTGAACCCTGAGCTTCACCCCCCTGCTTTGTGCTGAGCTGGGCATGACCACAGCCCTTTCCCTCTCCCTCTGTATTTAGCTGCCTGTGTAAGCAAAGCAATAAAAGTGAAGGCAAAAGCTCCCAGTGTCCCAGAGTGTTGCTGCAACTGTGACCTCAGCCTGAGCAAAGATGCTGTGGTGCAGAGGACCTGAGCCTCCAGCTCTTGATGGCTCCAGGGTGTGGATGGAGGAACAGTTGAGGAGAGACAGATGTGTCCTGGGGGTAGAGAGACCTATAAAGGAGCTGCAGCTCAGCTGCCTTTGCAATGTAGCCGAGGTGAATGGAGTGCTCCCTGCAGGCAGGGATGTGACTCCTCTGCATGAGATGTCTTCAGAGGGTGTAGAGGTCTAGATTAACACAACAGCATGGCCAACCTGAACAGATTCCTCCCAGCATTCATCTGCTCCAGGTGGGTTTTGTGTCTGTGAAGGAATAAACAGCTGCTTAACACTGAAAGGGAGGGATTTGGCCCATTGAACCTCACTTTATTAATACTCTCAGAAGCAAAGGGAATGCGGAGATCAAAACTCCCCATTAGCCAGGGGAGTCTCCAAAGGAAGGAGTGGGGAGATATTAAACATGAGAAAGATGGTGATTCAGGTACATCCAGTCCCAGCAACAACTGGGAGGCCAAGAGATAAAAAGGGGACCTGCAAATACCAAACTGGGAGCACTGGCTGATTCCCCAGAGGCTGAGCTGCCAGTCAGCAGGATCTCGACTGGCTGGAGAGTTGGAACCTCCTGAGGTTCAACAAGGACAAGGACAGAGTCCTGCACCTAGGGAGCCCAGGCTGCCCAGGGAGGGTGTGGAGGCTCCTTCCTTGGAGGGCTTCAAGACCCACCTGGACACGTTCCTGTGTGACCTGATCTAGGTGACCCTGCTTCTGCAGGAGGTTGGACTGGATGATCTCTAAAGGTCCTTTCCAACCCCACCATTCTGTGATTCTATGAAACACAGCCAATCTCCAACTCAGGTTCAATTCAGGGTACCAGCTCCTTGGGCACTTCTCCAGACGCACACAGAAGGAATGTGGATGACTCTGAGGGCATGAAATCAGGGAGGTTTATTAGGAGGTTCAGACGTGCTGGACCACCAGGCAAACCCAGGTCTCAGCATCCCACAGGGAGGGGGATGCTCAGCCTGTTTTTCCCCTATGCTTTGTTTCATTTGGTGACCTATCAGCCAAATCAGGAGCTGCTAAATGCACCCACAGCTCCTGCTCTGTGGCTGGTGACAAGCAGCACACAGAGACCTCACTGGAAAATCCAACGTCATTCCTCTGGGACACCCCAGAATTGCACAAGCTGATGATGGGCTGAATCAGAACAAAAACCTCAGTGATTCCAAATGAGCCCCAGAATGCACATGGCAAGATGATTTGGGCTTAAAAGTGCTTTAAAAATGACACCAGGCACATGAGTCTGCTCTGCTAAATAAACACATCAGCAAAGGGGAGTTCTGACCTAGCTCAGGACAGCTGCAGAGACACAAATTGAAGTCAATGCATAAATCCCATCACCCCATTGCATCAGAGATGTTCCTCCAAGGTTTTCTTTTTTCACAGAACTCCATTTCTTCTTCTAAAATAGGTCTCAGTTCAAGGTTTGTCCAGCAGCTCTGGCTTAGGGTTTAAAATCACCCTGTACTCTCTCTGTCCATCAGCTGCCACTTTTTCTCCAGCATCAAGAAAGAATTGACCTCCCCCTTCAGGCAGGCACCAAGCCCTGCTAAGGACATGGTGATTATATGCTCTATTTGGAATAACACTACTTTTTGCCATCAAGAGTATCAAATGTTTCAGGGTTTGGTTCATTTTGAGGAGAACATGAAAATTATCCTACTGACACAAATACCTAAGAGTCCTGGGAGGTGTTGGAAGAGAGAAAAGGTCTTTTATAAACCACACAAGGAATGCAGTTCTCCTAAGATTAAATGCAACAGAGGCTCTGTCACCCTGTCTAAACAGTGACAGGGATGGGCAGTGTTGGGTGAGAAGCAAGAAGTCACAGCAACAGCTTTTATAAACCTACCCAGGCCCCATCTTTGAGGAAAACCAAGCCCTTGGAGAAAAAGAGGGTCCCAGTGCTGCCCAATGTGCTCTGAAACTCTCCTCTTTGTCCTGGGATTGGCAGCTGGGCACGGTCAAAACGAGATGTACCTCTTCCTGCAGCGACAGCCAAAGTCTGGCTGGCAGCACCCAACCATCCCTCAGTGCCTCAGCCCCTGTGGAGGGGGGGATTACAGACTGTTACAGGACACTAAAGCCACACTGTAACACTCTAATCTTCGTAATAACCCCGATGTACCATAAA
This sequence comes from Colius striatus, assembly GCF_028858725.1. Taxonomy (NCBI): domain Eukaryota; kingdom Metazoa; phylum Chordata; class Aves; order Coliiformes; family Coliidae; genus Colius; species Colius striatus. The sequence continues at coordinate 1,786,078 of NC_084787.1, forward strand.
ATTACAGTTCCCCAAGGGTGTTATTATCCCAAAGGTGGGGTGTAATTTGCACGAGTGTAATTGAATCTTGGGGGAAAAAAAAAGCTCAAAAATGAAGTGTGGTTAGTGACAATCCTTGTATGAGTATCCCCAAGGTGTTACCAGCACTAATTAATTAGGCTCCTACACCCAGGATGATCTTACCTTACAGATGGGCCAGCTGAGCCACTCACCCAAGGCTGCGTGACAAGTTCATGCTCTGGAGGCTCTCAACAATGTCTCCTTCACGCTTGTCAGGGCAGAGTGTCCCACCTCCAAACCAAAAGCAAGGGCCCAGGTAGCACAACTGATCTCTTCCTTTATTTGCTCTGTGTGTAGGGAGAGTTCAGGGTGAATAAAGGCGAATCAAAGCTGTTGAAAGGGTTTTTTAAGCAAAGAAAATGAAAATTGGAGCAACAAGATGAAGATTCAACACGAAGCGACCTCTGAGCAGAGGTTTCTGCTTTTATTTGTACTTAAGGATCAAGCAAAGTTGAAACAAGAGTCATTTGTGGAAGGCAGGGAACATGAAAAATGTTTTGCCCTGGTTTTTGTTAATGAACAGTCATAGAACCATAGAATCACAGAATCATTTCAGCTGGAAGAGACCTTTCAGCTCATGGAGTCCAGCTTCTGTCCCAGCCCTATCAACGTCTTAGGACCATTTCCCTCAGTGCCACATTGCCTGCTGAATATTTTCTTCCACAAAAGCTCATTTGGCAAACTTTACCATATACAAATGTTCCATTTGTGGTTGGTTGAGGGGTCTTTTCCCCCAACAAAAAGGCTCCATAATAAGAAGTTACCAAAACCAAAACACATTTTGCAGCACACTCTACAAGGACACCCCAAAAGCCAAGGATCTGGAGCACCTTGTGCACCTGCATTGCACCATTTGCATAGCACTTAAGTCTTCTTCTGTCCTTCTGTGACCCAAATCTCATTGACTTCAGGCTCGAAATGCCAATGGAACTGCACAAAAGCAAACACAAATCAGCTCTGGGATTGCAGTAGCAAGATCAGGGGTTGTGCAAAGCTCGACTGTCCCTCATCTGCTCATTGTGAGCTTTGCTGCCAACAGCCCTTCTGTCCCCAGCATCAACATCTCATTCTGGTACATCAAAATATCCTTTTTCTTTTCAGATTTGATTCTAGTACATTAAAATGTCGCTTTTCTGGGTGTATTATGGAGATACAAGTTCATACCTATGCAAAATACACGTTTCTATAGGAATACATCCTCCCATTAGTACACAGACACGCTTTTATAGCTACTCCAGATGTCTTGAAGTTTGAAAGACAAGCAGCCTGTAAAATAACTTTACAGTCTGGATTAGGTGGAACCAGCCAGTGCCTGAATTGCCACATGGCAACTGCTATTTCTGGGTTAAAATGATAGGGGGAGATGATAAGTTAAATAACCCGTTTGAGGACGTCAAGGTGCAGCTGGGCTTGGCCAAAGATGAATCAGGACAACGTCCACAAAGGGTGTCTCCTTTCTGGAGCTCCATCAAGGACCCTATAAAAGGCCCCAGGTCCTCCCATCACTCCGCACGGCTTCACAGGAATCCCACTGGATCCCGTTGGTGATCTGGGTAAGTCACTGCTCCTGAAACGGGCACTTTGCTGGGCAAGGAAATGCTGTTTCTGTAGGATTCATGTTGGGTGGTAGAGGCTTGTTCCTGATGCAGTGTTTTCTGAGTGTCTTTTGTGTTTCCAGCCAGGGAGGTGCTGCTTTGTGTCGTTGCTGGGAGCTGTTGGCGTGTGTCTGTGTGTATCTCAAAGCCAAAATGAGAGAGGGAGGCAGGTTTTATGCTTGACTTTGGTCTGGAGTCAGTTCCCAGCCAGAATGAATAGAGTGGGGAAATTGTCTTGGTTTTCTAACAGAAATACCCCACAACCAGGATTTCTTCTGCAAAGGTGTGCACATGAGTACGTGAGGCAGCAAGGCTGAGCCAGCACAGCTTCCCCAGCTGAGAGCTCAGCACTGATGTACCTGATAACAGCCTTGGAAGATCTCCTGGGAGGAAGGAAGGAGGGAGGTGGCTTTTGGGGTTTCCAAACACAAAGCCCACAACAGGAGCATCGCTTTCTGCCAAGCTGTACAGTTCAATCAGTAGCTCTGACCTAAGTGATCTGACATTTCCACTCTGACCAAATGAACTGATGCTGTAATGAAAGCTTCACCTATTGCTTTGCCTTGCTACTGGCCACAGGGCTTCTTTTAACTCCCTGTGAGCACGCTATCTGCCTCTGACCCTGCTAGATCTTTGTCTCAGGCCAGCACTGCATTAGAAAGGCGTCCTCTAATCTGCTTCAAAGCTGGTGTATCTCAGTGCCAGGCAGAGATAGCAGCGTGAGTCCTGGGATCGTAACTACCTGGTGTAGCCCCATGGAGATGGGTTCTTTGGGGCATCTCTTGAGTCAGCGCCCCCAGTTCCCTCCTTGCCATCCCCTCTCAAACATCACTCAAATAGGTCAGTAGACAAGTCAGAGGACATTCCCCATGCCACTAAAACCCCACAGCACTGGAATTTCTTCCCAGTGCTCTGGTGGAACAAAGGAGCAGAGACACAGCCCCCAGTGTCCTGTCAAACACACACAGCCTGAGCCCAGCAACTCTTCCTCCTCTTTTCATGCTCAGTGGCAAGCAAATCCCCCAACCTTTAGGTCTTCACCTTCCCTTGCAGGCTTGCTTGACTCTGCAGGAAGATGTCTCGCTTCTTAGACGGCGTTTCCACCATCATCACCGTCTTTCACAACAATGCAAAGGAAGAGGGAGACTGCTCCAACCTCAGCCGAAGGAAGATGAAAGAGCTCATCCAGAGGGAGTTTGCAGATGTCATAGCTGTGAGTGCTGTTGCAAGGGGGGAGGGCTTGAGGCCAAGGTTGGGATGCAAGGATTGCAAAACGTCCTTCTGGAGAGGGCATGATTCTTATGGCAGTGGGACGGGGAGGCTTTCACCAAAGGGGAGCAGCAGCCGTGCACTGCTTCAACAGCTCCTCCAACACATTTTGCCACGAGCAAAGGGGTAAAAGCTGCAGAATGAACCATTGGGAGTTATGGTTTCCTTTCACAAGTAGCAAGGAAATGAATCCAGGAGAGGGATAAAGTATATTCCAAAGAGAGGAGAACTGGTTAGCTGCAGGGAACAGCCAGGACAATGAAGAACAAAGAAATGGAGTTGTTGCTGAGCTGTAGAAGTGAAGGTATGAGAGATGGAAGGGGAAAGGATTGCAAAGGTCTCTGTCTTTGCATTAGAGCAGGAAGCCTAAGCTCCCTTTTTTGTTTCCCTGTGTGTGTTTTCCCTGCAGAAGCCACATGACCCTCAGACCATTGACAAGATCCTGCAGTTTCTGGAGTGGGATGGCGACGGGAAGATGGATTTTAATGAGTTCCTGCTTTTGGCATTCAGAGTGGCCAAGGCCTGTTATTGGTACTTGCCCCAGGGACCACGCCTTCTGCAAAGAACTAAGCTGGCAAGCACTGGCAAGTCACTCCGAGAGCCTGAAACCGAGACCAGAGGGAGCAGTTGGCAGCTCCAAGAGGAGGAACAACTCTATGAGAGTGACCAGCATCCCCTCAGTGAACCTGAACTGCAACGAGACATCAGGGTCAACAAGCTGGAAACAGTAGAGGAAAGGGGGAGTCGTCACCAGCAACGTAACACACGAAGCAGAAACGAAGCAAAAGGAAGCAGAGAGCCGGGGGAGCCAATCCCTCAGAGACATGAGGAACAAAGCCAAGAGCCACGCGACCAACGGGACGCTCAGAGGAGACGTCAGGCAGTGCAGCCAGACAGACGAGGTGATGTCCAGCTCTCCCAGCGTGGCAGCTGGAGAGCAAGTGGGGCTGAAGTGCAGGAAGACGAGAGGCAAAATCAAGAGAGGTCTCAGCAAGAACAACTGAGAGACGTGAGGAGTCGCAGCCAGACCTGGGAACCTCAACCACGGCCAGACCGGTGGAGTGGCCGTCGGCCAGATAAAGCAGGAAGAGCAGCAAGTGATCAAAGAAACCAGGAGCCACGAGATGCAGAGAGAGGAAGCCACAATCAGACACGTAACCCAGAGCTGCTCAGAGAGGGAAGAAGTCACGACCACCTTCGTGAGCTGGAAGAAGCAACACTCAGGCACAGGGAGGCTGAAGGAGGGGACTCAAGGTGCTCGTATCAGTTGTACATAGAGGAGCCACTAGAACTGGACTCGAGGTACTATGAGACTGGTGACCAAGAAAAAGGTATCTATGAAAGAGGGGAAACCCAGGAACAGGAACTTGACTATGAAAAAAGTGTAAGAGACACCTACAGGACTCAGGAGTGGGAAGAAGGAGGTGATGAGAAGAGGGAAGAGGCAATATGGAAAAGGACACAACTGGCACGTGAAAGGGAAGAGAAAAGGGCCACAACCAACCAGAGAGAGACACGTGAGAGACGTAACTGGGAAACATTTGAGCCAAAAGATGATGGAAGGAGACAACAGGAGTCTCTGAGGTATGAAAGGACAAGAGAAGCTGCAGTGGCAGCTGCAGAAGCTGATGTGAGGATCCAACAAGTGACACGGGAACTGCAGCCACGTGATGATGCCGAAAGGAGGGATCGTATTCGTGAGCGTGAAGCAGTGCAGGATGAGAGGAGGGTTTCCCTGCAAAGGGACAGAGATGAGCCTGTGAGGGAGAGGAGGATCAAACACCAGCAGGAGCTGGAGCTGGACATCTATGAGCGCCGCAGCCGCCAGACACGTGAGAGGGACCAGCAAGAGGACACACGCAACCAGAGAGAGACCCGAGAGCCTGAAGGTGATGGGAGGAGACAACGGGAGGCTCTGAGATACGAAAGGACACTGGAGACTGAAGCAGCAGCTGCAGAAGCTGATGTGAGGATCCAACGGGTGACACGGGAACTGCAGCCACGTGATGAAGTGGAAAGAAGAGACCGACGTGGTGAGCGCCAAGAAGAGGATGAGAGGAGGATTTTCCAGGGAAGAGAGAGAGAAGAGCCTGTGAGGGAGAGGAGGAGCAATCGCCAACAGGAGCTGGAGCTGGACATCTATGAGCGCCGCAGCCGCCAGAAACGTGAGAGAGAAGAACAAGATGCCACAAGTTACCAGAGAGAGACCCGTGAGCCTGAAGGTGATGGGAGGAGACAACGGGACGCTCTGAGATACGAAAGGACACTGGAGACTGAAGCAGCAGCTGCAGAAGCTGATGTGAGGATCCAACAAGTGACACGGGAACTGCAGCCACGTGAAGATGCTGAAAGGAGGGATCGTATTCGTGAGCGTGAAGCAGTGCAGGATGAGAGGAGGGTTTCCCTGCAAAGGGACAGAGATGAGCCTGTGAGGGAGAGGAGGATCAAACACCAGCAGGAGCTGGAGCTGGACATCTATGAGCGCAGCAGCCGCCAGACACGTGAGAGGGACCAGCAAGAGGACACACGCAACCAGAGAGAGACCCGTGAGCCTGAAGGTGATGGGAGGAGACAACGGGACGCTCTGAGATACGAAAGAACAAGAGAAACCACAGTGGCAGCTGCAGAAGCTGATGTGAGGATCCAACGGGTGACCTGGGAAGGGGAGCCCCATGCAGTCACTGAAAGAAGAGAGCGTCAGGGTGAGCGTGCAGCAGTGCAGGATGAGAGGAGGATTTTCCAGGGAAGAGAGAGAGAAGAGCCTGTGAGGGAGAGGAGGATCAAACACCAGCAGGAGCTGGAGCTGGACATCTATGAGCGCAGCAGCCGCCAGACACGTGAGAGGGAAGAACAAGATGCCACAAGTTACCAGAGAGAGACCCGAGAGAGACATGACCAGGAAACACAGGAGCTTGATAATGATGGAAGGAGACAACAGGGGTCTCTGAGGTATGAAAGGACAAGAGAAGCTGCAGTGGCAGCTGCAGAAGCTGATGTGGGGATCCAACGGGTGACCCGGGAACTGCAGCCACGTGATGATGCTGAAAGGAGGGATCGTATTCGTGAGCATGAAGCAGTGCAGGATGAGAGGAGGGTTTCCCTGCAAAGGGACAGAGATGAGCCTGTGAGGGAGAGGAGGATCAAACACCAGCAGGAGCTGGACATCTATGAGCGCAGCAGCCGCCAGACACGTGAGAGGGAAGAACAAGATGCCACAAGTTACCAGAGAGAGACCCGTGAGCCTGAAGGTGATGGGAGGAGACAACGGGACGCTCTGAGATACGAAAGAACAAGAGAAACCACAGTGGCAGCTGCAGAAGCTGATGTGAGGATCCAACGGGTGACCTGGGAAGGGGAGCCCCGTGCAGTCACTGAAAGAAGAGAGCGTCAGGGTGAGCGTGCAGCAGTGCAGGATGAGAGGAGGGTTTACCAAGGAAGAGAGAGAGAAGAGCCTGTGAGGGAGAGGAGGATCAAACACCAGCAGGAGCTGGACATCTATGAGCGCCGCAGCCAACTGACACGTGAGAGAGAAGAACAAGATGCCACAAGTTACCAGAGAGAAACCCGTGAGAGACGTGACCAGGAAACACAGGAGCTTGATAATGATGGGAGGAGACAACAGGGGTCTCTGAGGTATGAAAGGACAACAGAAGCTGCAGTGGCAGCTGCAGAAGCTGATGTGAGGATCCAACGAGTGACCCGGGAACTGCAGCCACGTGATGAAGTGGAAAGAAGAGACCGACGTGGTGAGCGCCAAGAAGAGGATGAGAGGAGGGTTTACCAAGGAAGAGAGAGAGAAGAGCCTGTGAGGGAGAGGAGGAGCGATCGCCAACAGGAGCTGGAGCTGGACATCTATGAGCGCTGCAGCCAACTGACACGTGAGAGAGAAGAACAAGATGCCACAAGTTACCAGAGAGAAACCCGTGAGAGACGTGACCAGGAAACACAGGAGCTTGATGATGATGGAAGGAGACAACAGGAGTCTCTGAGGTATGAAAGGACAAGAGAAACCACAGTGGCAGCTGCAGAAGCTGATGTGAGGATCCAACGAGTGACCCGGGAACTGCAGCCACGTGATGATGCCGAAAGGAGGGATCGTATTCGTGAGCGTGAAGCAGTGCAGGATGAGAGGAGGGTTTCCCTGCAAAGGGACAGAGATGAGCCTGTGAGGGAGAGGAGGATCAAACACCAGCAGGAGCTGGAGCTGGACATCTATGAGCGCCGCAGCCGCCAGACACGTGAGAGGGACCAGCAAGAGGACACACGCAACCAGAGAGAGACCCGTGAGCCTGAAGGTGATGGGAGGAGACAACGGGACGCTCTGAGATACAAAAGGACACTGGAGACTGAAGCAGCAGCTGCAGAAGCTGATGTGAGGATCCAACGGGTGACACGGGAACTGCAGCCACGTGATGAGGTGGAAAGAAGAGACCGACGTGGTGAGCGCCAAGAAGAGGATGAGAGGAGGGTTTACCAAGGAAGAGAGAGAGAAGAGCCTGTGAGGGAGAGGAGGAGCGATCACCAACAGGAGCTGGACATCTATGAGCGCCGCAGCCAACTGACACGTGAGAGAGAAGAACAAGATGCCACAAGTTACCAGAGAGAGACCCGTGAGCCTGAAGGTGATGGGAGGAGACAACGGGAGGCTCTGAGATACGAAAGGACACTGGAGACTGAAGCAGCAGCTGCAGAAGCTGATGTGAGGATCCAATGGGTGACACGGGAAGGGGAGCCCCGTGCAGTCACTGAAAGAAGAGAGCGTCAGGGTGAGCGTGCAGCAGTGCAGGATGAGAGGAGGATTTTCCAGGGAAGAGAGAGAGAAGAGCCTGTGAGGGAGAGGAGGATCAAACACCAGCAGGAGCTGGACATCTATGAGCGCCGCAGCCAACTGACACGTGAGAGAGAAGAACAAGATGCCACAAGTTACCAGAGAGAGACCCGAGAGAGACGTGACCAGGAAACACAGGAGCTTGATAATGATGGGAGGAGACAACAGGGGTCTCTGAGGTATGAAAGGACAAGAGAAGCTGCAGTGGCAGCTGCAGAAGCTGATGTGAGGATCCAACGAGTGACCCGGGAACTGCAGCCACGTGATGATGCCGAAAGGAGGGATCGTATTCGTGAGCGTGAAGCAGTGCAGGATGAGAGGAGGGTTTCCCTGCAAAGGGACAGAGATGAGCCTGTGAGGGAGAGGAGGATCAAACACCAGCAGGAGCTGGACATCTATGAGCGCAGCAGCCGCCAGACACGTGAGAGGGAAGAACAAGATGCCACAAGTTACCAGAGAGAGACCCGTGAGCCTGAAGGTGATGGGAGGAGACAACGGGACGCTCTGAGATACAAAAGGACACTGGAGACTGAAGCAGCAGCTGCAGAAGCTGATGTGAGGATCCAACGGGTGACACGGGAACTGCAGCCACGTGATGAGGTGGAAAGAAGAGACCGACGTGGTGAGCGCCAAGAAGAGGATGAGAGGAGGGTTTACCAAGGAAGAGAGAGAGAAGAGCCTGTGAGGGAGAGGAGGAGCGATCGCCAACAGGAGCTGGAGCTGGACATCTATGAGCGCCGCAGCCAACTGACACGTGAGAGAGAAGAACAAGATGCCACAAGTTACCAGAGAGAGACCCGTGAGCCTGAAGGTGATGGGAGGAGACAACGGGAGGCTCTGAGATACGAAAGGACACTGGAGACTGAAGCAGCCGCAGAAGCTGATGTGGAGATCCAGCACGTGTACATCCCTGCTGAGCCCAGCACACAGCCAGAGGTGAAGGTTGTCCCTCAGCCCTGTGAGCCTCAGAGCCTTGCATACTTGGTCCGTGTGATCCAGAATTTGAGTGGTGAAGAAGGTACCAGCTATGAGATCATCTGCCAGCAGCCCCATGACCTGGGGCAGCCCATCTTTGTCAAGAAGTGCCACACATCACCTCAGCCACTGTCAGATCCACGTGATGGGAGCAACAGCCCAGAGCCACAACCCCAAAGAGATGAGCAAGAAACAGGGGAGGTAGAACCACAGCAGCAAGGGGACATACCAGCTTCCCAGGAAGATGCCACTGAGGCACAGGAGAGGTCTGAAACAGGGGTGAAAGATGGGACTCACCAGGCTTCTGCCTCTGAATCAGAGAGGGCTAAGGGTGATGCTTGTCAGGCAAAGTCCAAGGAGAACAGGAAGGAGAGCCAGAGCCCCAAGCTGCCTGATGCAGAGAGGAAGAGGCATCAGCCCCAGGGAGATGGATCAAAAGCTGCCAGGGAGCAGGTCCCACAGGAAACTAAATCCAGCTGCCAGTGTGGGGACAGGGAGGCCAAGAGCTGCCCATCTCTGCCCCAAGCTCTAGAGCCACAGGAAGCTTCTGAGGCAGGTTGCCAAGCCACTGAAAAGAGTCGTCCTCAGCCACCCCGGAGAGATGAAGGCAGCAGCAGCCATGAGGATGCAAAGCTTCCCCCCTCTGAGAGGAGCCACCTGACACAGCAGGAAGAGAACAGCAAGAGGAGATCCCAGCAACTGATTGATGCTCAGCCTCAGGACGAGAAGCCACGTGCTTCCACCAAGCAGATCCAGAGCCCTCCCGGTCCCCTGGTCTCACAGGAGCCACCTAGCCGTCCTGCCAAGGATGAAGCCAAAGCATCTTAAGGGGAAGTTCTCTCCTTGGAGCTGCTGGGGCTTCTCCAGGTCTCTGTGAGGATCACTTCTGCTCTCAGCTGAAGATGTCATCACATGGTGGCACAGAAGCTTTTCACACCAAAGGGTTAATGGGGTGCTCTGAGAGGGTATCAAGCGAGTTTGGGGTGGTTTTACAGATCCTCAGCAGCTAAGTAGGCAGAGAATTATCACAGAGAATTGTCCTGCAGTTTCTGCCTTCTTGAATTGCATCTATCCCCCTTAACACAGTATTTAGTCACTTTTCTGCTCCAGTTGGATTCCTTGGGTCTCTCTGTCCTTTATCTCTGTCATCTCTTCTGCCCTGTGGTCTCACCACTCTGCATCTCGCTGCTCCCACATCTCCCCAGCATCATGACTGGTTCTGCTCCTACCTTCACTGTGCAATGCATAAAACAATTAAAGTCCCAGTAGCTCAATCCTGCTCATTCTGAAAAGCCCTCAAGGCTGGGAAGAGGAAAAAAAACCCAAACCACTGTTGCAGACTTGATGGTTTGGGTTGCACCTTTCTGCTCCCCTGGCAGCTGAGCAGACCCCAGCTCCAATCTCATGGAGGCTTGGAAGCAGTTGAGTCGTGCTGTGGTTACTGCAGGGTAATGGTAGTGGGTGGGGAGGGTCTCTTTGCTTCTTCACACTGATGTATTGCATGAAAAAAAACAGAATAAAGAGCTGATGACTGCAGTGCCTGCTGCCATCCTTCACCCTTGGATCTCACCTCTACAGGAGCCTCAGCCTGGTGGGAGGGTGGCACGGGTCAGATCACACACTGCTCCTAATCACAGACACTTCATCCAGACAAGGCTGCTGAAAATCCGACCAAACCCTTTCTGACACATGTCTAGGAACCCACATCCCTCAGAAACTGTGGCATTTGCTACTGATCTGAATGACTTTGGGGGCTCCAGTCACAGGGACCCACATAGGGACATGTGGATGTGCCTGTGCCCTCCAGCTTTCACAGCAGATGTGCACTACAGGGGGAGACAGCAGTCCAAAGCCACCCAGACACACATTTTCCTGGCTACATACACCCATCTGCCTTTTCCCCTGGGCTGCCCCACCCCTGGGACCACTCCTGGATCCACGGGCAGCAGAGAGGCAGCAGCACAGGACAGAAAACACACTGGATCTCACACGTGGTGCACAAGGCTGGAGCTGGAGACATCTAGCACCCTCCCTGGAAGAAAAAAACAGCCCAAACAGGTTTTCATAGAATCATAGAATGGTGGGGTTGGAAAGGACCTTTAGAGATCATCCAGTGCAACCCCCCTGCAGAAGCAGGGTCACCTAGATCATGTCACAGTGAGGTTCCCTTTTCTTTCCCTTGAGCACAACACAAATAATTCCCTCAACACCAGATGGGGCTGTAAGGTTGCAAGAAGACAGAGAAAGAAGCAAGGATCATCCCAGCACCATCTGTGTCTTGCTCTTAAATGCAACTAGAGCCCCCTGGCTGGCAATAGGGCTGGCCAGGAGGAACACAGACATCTCAGGTCCATCATAGCCTGATGCAGCTTGGGGAGCAGCACCTTCTGGCTCACTCAGCCATGGCCACCACCATCCTGGGGTGTTTTAGAGGCAGAGGGACTCAGGAGGGTCTGTCCCACGCAGGAGGATGCACAGGCTGATGCTCTCAGTGACATCCTCTCTGTGCACGTGACAGTCACACGTCCTGGTGACAAACATATGGTGGCACAGATGGTCTGTCTGCAAACAGGGCCAAGGCCTCAACTGCAAACACACACAGCAGCAGCAGGAAACCTCCTGAAATCCCTCACTGCAGCCAGGACAGGGTCAGGCCTCTGAGCCCCTCTGGGGTTTACTCTGGCAAAGGGAGAAAGAGCATTTGCCCCTCTGACCAGCCCCTGCTTTATTGTTGAGGAAGCACAAAGAGGAGTTTGCAAAATGCAGGTGGAAGTATCAATTCCAAGGAGGAGAGCAGCAGGTTCCTGCTCTCAGCTCCCAGCTTTGGAAAGTCTTTTTGATGTACAAGGACTGAAGAGTTTCCTGCCTTGGAGGTGGGGGAGTGGTGGGGGTGCTTCTTCCCTAACCCATGGGAAAAAAGGGGAGTTTGGGGAGAGGAAATTGAGGTAAGAAGAAGATGGCTGTTGCCCTGATTCCCAGCTTTCCCTGCTCCTGCTCTGTGCTGAGTCACAGTCTCCAGCAGGATTTCACAGAGAGCTCCATGCCTGGAGGCTGTCCCAGCTCCCAGAGCACAGCCCGGCTCCCACGCAGGCAGGCACAGCCTGTGTTCCCCCAGCCTCTGCTCCAGGCTCCTCCCTGAAGCTTTTGGGGAAATCTGACATCACCCAGAGCTGGGAGTCCCAGGGAAATCAAGCCCTGGGCAAGTAACCATAGGATAGGCACACAAACATGGGTAAACACGACATATCTGAGCTTCCTGGGCTGCTTGATGGATGGGGAGCAGCCCCAGGTGCTGGTTTCTGAACCAAACAAGCCCCACAGCCCCATTCTCCCTGCTCTGAGCTACTTGGGCACATCACTTGCCTTTCTGAGTGCCTTTAGGGTGCTTCCTGTCCCTCCTCCACCTCTGTGTCTCACTATTTCCAGCCTCCCAGGGTCTCTCACTTTGCCAGTCCCAGGCAGGATGCTGGAACACAAAAGGTTGCACTCGAACAGGAGGAGAAAGTGCTTTGGTGCTGAGGTGAGGGAGCCCTGGCCCAGGCTGCCCAGGGAGGGGGTGGAGGCTCCTTCTCAGGAGCTTCCCAAAGCCCCCTGGACACGTTCCTGAGCCCCCTGAGCCAGGGGAACCTGCTGTAGGAGGGGCTGGGGCTGGAGGAGCTCTGCAGGATCCTGCCCATCCCCCCCCACCGGGATTCTGTGATCAGACAAGGTGGGGAAGCCCAAATCTTGCTGTAGCAAGAAGAAACACTGAGGATGCTGCAGGTAGCAGTGAAACAGCCCTGGCATGGGGTGGGAGGGGAGGGAGCAGTGAAACAGCCCTGGGATGGGAGGGAGCAGTGAAACAGCCCTGGGATGGGAGAGGAGGGAGCAGTGAAACAGCCCTGGGATGGGATGGGGTGGGAGGGAGCAGCCCTGAGCCCCCGGGGAAGAAACAGAATCATAAAGGGATGAGAAAGGAAAGCAGCCAAGGAGGAAAACGAACGTGTAGGGAGTGAAAGGGACCGAGAGCTTAGAGGAGGGGCCCAGCACATTCCTGAGCCCGAGCTGGGGACCAGAGGCACGTCCTGGCCCGCCGTTAGAGCTGCGGTTGCTCAAGGGGCTGAGTCAGCGCGGGGCTGTGCCGGGAAGGGCGCGGCCGTGGCTCACCCCGCGCCCGGCTCCGGCTGCGCCACATCGTGCTGCGGCCGCGCCGAGCGCCTCCTCGCACAGCCCAGCCATGGTGAGTGAGCCCGGGCCCGCCGCTGGGAGGCAGGGGGGTGGCAGGGGGGTAAGGCCAGAGGAGTCTTTCCCCCCCTCCAAGGCTGAACGGGAGTCGTTTGGCCCGGGAAAGAGGGAACGGTGCCGAGGGCTGAGGGAGATGTCTGCCGGGGAGGGGGCTTCGAGAGGGAGGGCAGAGGCTCCCTGCTGCTGGGGGGGACCAAGGGCTGGGATTTGGGCTGTTTCTGCTACCCCCTCCCCTCCTTTTTTCCCCACTAATGCTCCTGACTCGAGGCTGCAGCTCTGCCTCCACTTTCCCCCTCCAGGCACCGGGCAGGAGGTGCAGAGGGACCAAAAGCCCAGGACCTTTGTCTGAGGGCAGAAGCAACTCAGCTCCTCTCACATTAAGCACGTAGAAGGGCTGAACTGGGTCTCAGGCAGGGGAAGACATGAAGATGCTGAAGTTTGGCAGGGACAGGCAGTCCCCATCCAGCTCTTCCCTCCCCCAAGAGCAGAGCCAGGGGGAAGAGCCCCACATCCCCCTCACAGCCCAGCTCTGTCCCTGCCAACTCCATTTGAATCTTCACCCATGGCTCAAGGTTTTTGTGTCCAGACCAGGCAGGGGGAGGGAAAGGGGAAGAGACAGGCTTCTCCTTCCACAAAAGCAGCCCCAGGCAGGCCAGGCTGCAGAGCATGGAAGGAACCAGCACATCCCTGTGGTCACTCCCTCAGCTCATCCCAGTTCAGGACACTCCCCAGATGGGAACTGACACATCCCCAGGGGAGTTTCCATGAGCCACTCCCCACTCTGAGTCCTTCCCTCCATCGTGGTGCTGTGCCAAAAGCACCAGAGACGTTAATACCAAGCAAAAATGCAGCTGGGCAGGTTGGGTATAGGCTTCTGGAGGGAAAAAACAATAGCAGGAGGGTCTCCTTCAGCCCAGCCTTCCTCCAGAAAGAGCTGGGTTGTGTGTCTTGGTCTCTCTGCCTGCAACACTCACCTGAACTTGGCTCCTGCAGCCCACAGAGACCGAACGCTGCATCGAGTCCCTGCTGGCTGTGTTCCAGCGCTACGCAGGGCGTGAAGGGGACAGCTGCACCCTCTCCAAGAGGGAGTTCGTGGCCTTCATGAACACTGAGCTGGCTGCCTTCACCAAGGTGAGTAAAATCCAGGCCAGGACAAGCTCCTGTAGGGTGTATTTCAGCCACCTGGGGTAGTAATTCAAGGTTCTGCAATGGGGTGGGCAATGGGGTCACTCACACCAGAGAAGGTCATCAGGAGTTGGTCTGACCACATTCTGCCTCCCTGTGCCCATCTCTCTCTCATGGTGGGGGTGGGAAGGGCCCTGCAGAGTTCATCCAATCCAAACCCCCTGCTAAAGCAGGTTCCCCTCGCTCAGGGGCCACAGGAACGTGTCCAGGAGGGTTTGGGAAGCTCCTGAGGAGCCTCCACACCCTCCCTGGGCAGCCTGGGCCAGGGCTCCCTCACCTCAGCACCAAAGCACTTTCTCCTCCTGTGCCAGGGGCACTCTTTGTGTTCCAGTTTATACCCATTACCCTTGAGACAACAGAAATAAATTGTCAGCCCATCCTCTTGCCAGCCACCCTTTAAATACCTGTGTTAATGAGATGCCCCCTCAGCCTTCTCCTGGCAGCTGCAGTCCACAGCTGGGGCTGGGGGGATGCGATTCCCCTTTGCCTCAAGGCACATCCATCCCCATCTCTTTGGGGTTTCTTGTTTTTGCAGAATCAGAAGGACCCAGCTGTTGTGGACAGGATGATGAAGAAACTGGATCTGAACAGTGATGGGAAGTTGGATTTCCAGGAGTTCCTGAACCTCATTGGGGGCATTGCAGTGGCCTGCTACGACACCCTGGTTGTTAGCAAACCGTCCCACTAGCCCTGGGCTGCTCTGTCTCCCCAGCCACTGTGAACAAGACCAAGGCAAAGCTGGAAGCAGTTCCTTGAAGACAGTTCCTCCCTCCCCCATTCCTCATTTTTATGTATAAAATAAAAGGGTTTCAATCCTAGTGTAAGGTATGGGTTTTATTTCAGCATGTAGAAGGAAGCAGGAGAAAAGGCAGCCCAGGCACAGAGGAAGCAAGAGCTCTAGGTCCTGCCTTCTGCTTCTCCACTGATGCCTTATCATCCTCACTGCCAGAAACTACCATCTGCCTGGCATGGGAGATCCTCCAACCTGTTTCCATGGGGAAAAGGGACAGGAATACCAAAGGGTCCAACTACAGAAGGCAAATGCAAAGCCAAGAGCATTAGCAGGAAGGATAATCTGAGCAGTAGCAACAGCAATTACTAATAATTAGCAGAAGCAGCCCCTGCTGGCATGAGATATGATGTGAGTACAGCCTCCGTTTTCTGGAAGCCTCAAAAGTCTCTTGAGTGCCAAAAAAAGGAGAGGTGGGGGAAGGTGAGAGGAGGAAACTGACTCTAATCTCTCTTCTGTATCTCAGTAAAACCAACTGAGCTACAAAACAGGAAGATCAAGATGGTCAGTTTACTTTATTCATGAGAAGCTGATTACTCTGAGAAGTGTTGCTAGGACAACAAAACAAAAAGTCAACACTAGCACTTGACTGCTGAGCTGCTCTCCTGAGGGGAGCAGAGTTGCCCCAGAGCAGGGAGAGGCTCTGTGCTGGCCCTGGCTCCAGCCCCTGCTGCATTCCCCAGAGCCAGGCTCTTTGAGCAATTCTTTTGGGAGCCCAAGACTAAAGGATGGAAAAGGCAGCTGCTGCCACTCAGCAGTTGCTACAGACTGGTAATCAAGGCTCAGCAAGAGCCACCCTTTACCCTCTAGAAAAGATTTGCTTGAGGCAATGGTTGAGAGGAACTTTTCAGAGCAGCTGGAGCTGGAAACAGAAGCACAAGTTGCTACTGATGGAAGCAGCTAAGGCTCACTACAGCATTCCTGGGTGGGGAAGAGCAGGTAAGACACAGCACAGGCATGGCCATGGTGATGGGACTACAGACTAAAAGCTGGAATGGTAGGAAGGGAAAGTTTCCAGTGTGCTGTGAGGAGAGCACTTCCCTGTGCCGTGCAGCTGCCAGGCCAGGCAGGGCTAACGGAACTGCAGGGGGCTGATGCGCAGCCCAATGACATCTTTGCCAATCTCTGTCACCTGTGGAACAAAAGGGAGATGATTCATGTTCAAAAGCAACTCAACAGCCCAACCCTGCATGTAGGGTTCAGAGCCTAGAAAGTTCTCAGGGATCAGAGAACTGCTTGGCTGGAAAAGCCCTTGAAGCTGCTGGAGCCCAACCATTGACCTCCCCCTGCCCAGCCCAGCTCTGACCCCTCAGCACCTCAGCTCCACGGCTCTGGGATCCCTCCAGGGCTGGGTACTGCCCCAGCTCCCTGGGCAGCCTGGCACAGGGCTCACACACCTCTCAGGGAAACAGTTCTGCCTCAGCTCCAATCCCAACCTCCCCTGGGGCAACTGGAGCCCATTTCCTCCTGTCCTGACACTCACTACTTGGGATAAGACACTGACAATGAGGAGGAGGCTGCTGGAGGGGATTCTCTAGGGAAACACCAGGAGTTAGGGGAGGGTGGGAGCAGACTCTTACCGTTGTGACACGGCAGATCTGCCCACGGAAGTCAGGGCAGTAACAGGCCCCGCTCAGAGGACACTTCTCCACGGGTTTACCACGGTAGATGGGTCGGTAAGAGGCAGCACAGATGTCAAAGGGGTTGTGCATGTCATAGTTGAGCTGGTAGGTGTCTGTAGGATTCTTCTCACAGGCTGACAAGATCTTACGAGTCTGCAAAAAGCCAAGCCCATCGATCAGGGAGGAAACAGCCCCAAGGGGCTCTGTCACAGATGCTTCTACCCATGAAGCCCCACAGACATACCTGCTGGGCCACCTCAGGCTTTGGCCCCAGCTCCAGCAGCCGCCGGGCAAAGGTTGCAGCTGTCTTGAAGTTTTTGAGTTTGAAGAAGAGGTTGAGAGCAGTTCGAAGCACCAGGATCATGTGGACAGGCTGTAGGTTGGAGTGGGTGAAATAGGCAGCCATCTGCACGAGGGAGAAGGAGGGAAAGAGGGAACACAATCACTACCAACCCTGTGAGAAAGCCCTCCCAGGTAATCACTGCCACTGTCTGCTTTAAATAGCTGGACTCAGGATTCCCAATGCCTTTTGAACCCAAAAGCAACTTCCCCCTCATCTCCTTCAGAGTGGAGAGGTTCACAAGAGCTCTTGTTACCTCACAGATTCGTTTCTGCTGCTCCAGGGTCTCTTTGGGCAGCTTCTTCCTCTCGATCTCCATCGAGAGCCCAACGATGTACTCCCGGCAAATGGCTATGAGCTGCTGGGCCTGGGGGAGGGAGACAGAGTCAGGCCTTGGAGCCTCCTGCCCCACCAGGCAGGCAGGAAACAGGCAGAAGTGTGTCTCTCACCTCAGCAATCTCCTGTTTGTTGTCCACCACCAGCAAGGGGACACTGAGCAAGATGGAGCGGAATTTCTCCACGGCCTCCTCGAACTTGCCGGCTGTAGTGAGCTGGTAACAGAGCTGCAGGCGCTGGATCAGGTCGTTGAGTTTGAGGCCAATGGCAGGGAGGGCATTCTTCAAGCCAGCTTCTTTCCTGGGGGCACCAAAACAGGGGGTTGGGGGGGGTAACAAACAGGATCATTGCAGAGGTCGGGAGGAACACAGACATTGGCAGCTGGACTGTGACTGGTCAGAAACGCTCTGAGCTGGGCCCACGCTGGGTTGCTTTGCCAGTAGCTTTGCCAAGAGCCATCTGTGCCTCCCTGGTTTTGCCACCCACAGTGCCCAGCTCTCCCTGCACTGGCAGAGTTTAGGAAGTGTGACTCAGCTGAGAGGGGCCCTTATCAATGCTGCTCAATCCCTAAAGGGTGGGTGTCAGGAGGATGGGGGCAGTGTTTGTTGTGTGGTGGCCAGGGGCAGGACAGGGGCTGATGGGCACAGGCTGGAACACGAGAAAGTCCTTTGGTGCTGAGGTGAGGGAGCCCTGGCCCAGGCTGCCCAGGGAGGGTGTGGAGGCTCCTTCTCAGGAGCTTCTCAAACCCACCGGGACACGTTCCTGAGCCCCCTGAGCGAGGGGAACCTGCTGTAGCAGGGGGTTGGGCTGGAGGAGCTCTGCAGGGCCCTTCCCGCCCACCATCCTGCCATTCTGTCTACAGTGGCTTCCAGGCAGCACTGTAAAAACACAAGTTCCCAAGACACCACAGACCAGCTGTGTCAGAGGCACAGCATTAAGTGCTAGACACCATCCCAACTGCCTCACCCTGCTTTTACTCTTTAAAAGCACGAAAGCAGTTCTTTAACAGCTTTAGATGTTACCAGCAGGCAGCAGAAAAACCCCACTAAAGACAAAACACTCTCTATTTATATCCAGCAGACGAAGGCTTCTGCCTTCACAAGAGGGGAAAAGACAGTTCTGGCTACAGCTCTCAAGGAATCTGGAGTTACATGGCACAAGGGGATGGGCAGAGAGAAGGAGCAAAGCCCAGTGCTCACCAGTTACGATGTGGGTATCCATACATGGCAGGGAGACATGGCAGGGCTTGGTAGGTCACACGGCCACGGGCATAAGTCTGCAGGAAGAGCTGCTTGTAGGGTCCAAAGTTTGTTACTCCTACTTGGTCATGGAGGAGCTGCAAGAGACACATGGAGCTGCTGAGTAAGAGCTGTCCAAGGCTATACAAAGGCCACACAGATGTCACCCAGACTCATGGCACCTCTGAGAAACCAATCAGCAGAGTGAGTCTCAAAAGGACATAGGACAAAGTTTCAGGCTGGAGGAGAAACAGAAACAGATGAGGACAAAGGCACAATCTTTTCCCTTAGAACTCCAGGGGAAACTTACTCTCATTGCTGTCTCAAAGGAGCCTGCCAGAACGTGGTCAACAGGAAGCTGAGAATTGTTGCACCACACCTACAAGAAGGGAAACACATAGAAGAGGAACCGTGTACATGGACACATTTATCTTCACCTACCCTCACCACCCCTAATGCCCCTTAACAAAGATCCTGTGCTGTGCTCACAGCAAGGACTGAACCCAAGAAAAAGAAGTGCCAAAGTCTAAAGTTTCTGAAAGAGACAAAGATTTGTGCATTACCTGAGTTGGGCTGGTGCCCTTGGTGGGTGGCACAAAGAATCCCTCCTCTGCTGATCCAGATGGACCTGCAGGAACATCCTGGGGGAACACAGGGAGCAGTGATTAGTGTGGAAGCTCCCAGCACTCAGATGAAATCAGAGCTGGCCACAGTTGTGGTGATCAAGTCTCTGAAGAGCCCAGAACACATTTATCCCATCACCACCACCACAAGCTGTCATTGCCTTCCCAAATAACTACAACTGGGCTACTCAAGAAGCCTCCCAGAAGCCTCCTACCAGTTCAGGGGGAAGATCTAAATCTTCTTCGACTTCCCATCCACCTCCTTCTTCCTGTCCTTTACCTAGACCTTCGTCTGCAAAGCCTTCTCCAGCATCCACAAAGCCATCTGCATGGAGGGGACAGAGGGGTAACAGTCAGAGCTGTTACATTACACACATTTGCACTCCTGCAGTAAAACTCTTGGATTCACTCACCTTCATCCAGCTGCAACTCTGCATCTTCTCCCCAACCTTCAGTGCCAACAGTGTCAATATCAATATCAGCAGCCAAAGCACCCCCTTTGCCTGTAAAAGGGTAAAATCCTTTATTTACTGATGTCTTAGGGGGGAGTTCAGGTGTTAAGCAAAGAATTACATTAAGTCAGTCACCCTTCTCAACTGTCAGATCTCATCTTGTGCTAAAAGACTTGAGAGGTTTGCCAAAGCTGCTGCAAATGGCACGTTGGGGTTCTAAGCACTGCTAATACCACACAACAAATGCCAGGTTAAAAGCAACAGCTCAGGAGCCACAAACACCCCTATCCTGCATATGCCAGCTTAATACAACGTTCCAAGTACAAAGCAATACCTTTGCTAGCAATGGTTCCCTCAAAGAATCCCTTGGAGACAGTCAGCAATGGCCAGTTGGTGTCCAGAGGCATGACAGGAGCAGGAGGCTGCAGCAGCTTTGCATTGTGATCAATGTCTGGGATCTGAGAAGAGAGGAGCAGGGAAGAGTTAAGGCCACATAAGGAAAACCCCATCTCCAACAGCACAGTCTCAAGCTTGGTAAGCAGGGACTGGAACAGAGATGGGTCCTCCCTACCAGAAAAGGGCTGCCTAGTCAGTCCCACTAACACCTGATCCCACTGTCATCTCCATCTCACACTCTACAGCTCTCATCATGCAGCAAAAAGCATGAGAGTTTGCTAACCGTTTCCTTTTCAGGATCAAATGTTTCCTTCAGGCTCTCAGCTTCCTCATCCAGCCCATGAGTTGCAGCTGTGAGATAGGCCAGGGACTCTGAAATGAGACACAACATGAGGGTGAGTTCTTCACTGCCTGGAGAAAGGAAACTTCCACCTGCACACATGGCCAAAGGACATATCAGCAGCATGGAAAGGATCACACACCTTTAGGGTTTCACTGGATTTAGGGCTAGAATGTGCAGCCAATGATCATCTGAATACACTTTGCAGTTGATTCAGGTCTCCTGGATTGTATTCCTCAGCTTCTCCCCACCCCACAAGGACATTTGTTAGTCTGATATCTAGGTGGACCTGCTTTAGCAGGGAGAGTGGACTGGACGATCTCTAGAGGTCCCTTCCAACCCCCACCATTGTGTGATTCCCTGGTTACTCACTTTGCCCACAGTTCTTCAGGATCCTCACTCTCTCTGCCACATCCCCTAGGTACAAGGCATTCTGGTAGTGGCCACTCATATCTTTACGGATTTCAGCTAAACCAAAAGGAAGAAAATGAAGTCAGGAGAGCTTTAATCTTCCTGCTCTCCACTGGGAATGACACTCTTACCTCATTCTTCTTTCCCACCCTCCTGGCACTCACCTATCTTCATCATCTTGCGAAGCTTCTCCAGGTTGCCAGTGATGAGGTAGAGGAAGGAGAGCCTGTCAAAGTTCTTGGTGCGCTGGTAGCACATCTCCACAATCTGGTGATTCCCCTGCAGCAAGGCCACTTCTCCCAGTTTTTCCCAGCAATTCTTGTCATCCAGAGCTTTGGCTGCTTCCAAAGCAATCTAGCAAAGAGAATTGACAGTTATAAAGGCTTTACAGAAAGCAGTTTTCTCTCCAGGCTCGTGTTGCTAATGCCTGTGACGGCAAACAAAGGATTACAAGGATTACTGCACTACATCATGCCTCCAGCTGAAGATGAACCTTCATCCTCAACTATCACCTTCAACTCAGACTTCTTTGTCCCACTACTCCTCCTCCTTGAAGCAAAAAGTAAGGTTTGCAAGCCATGCCCTGAAGATGATGCCTTTCCCACACCAATGCCTGCCAGCTCACCTCAATGTTGCCACACTCCAGGGCCAGGCTGAAACGGGTCTTCTCATCCTTGACAAAGTGGAGGGCCACCTCTGGGTAGCCCTTTTTCTGCAGGTAGGCAATGATGGACTGGCCCACAAGTTTAGCATTCCTCACCATGTGCAGCACCTGCAAAGAAAGAAACCCAAGCAGTGAAGCTGTCAACTTCTTTTTACCCTCAGGGTGTAAGTGAAGGAAGAGTGAGGCTTTCCTCCTGTCTCCTCACCTCATCATACTTTCTGTTGATTAGTGCCAGCTTGAATTTGAACTCTGTGGGGTCAATGGTGAGGACCCTGGGGCGACACTCTCTGTCCAGGCAGTAGACATTGTTGCCCTTCACACGGGTGACGTAGATGGGTAGGTCCAGGGTGCGGATAATCCCGTGATCCCTACAGCCACACAACACATCCCTGTCACTGCAGCCCTGACTTCTACACTCTGCATGTTATTTTAGCCTGGCTTATAAAAGCAAGCTCTTGTCAGGTGAACAGTGCAGCCAATATAATCAAATATCAGAGCACAGGGTAAGGGTTTAGCTCTCTCTGGGTGTGTCCATACTGTAATAAAAGTGCTGTTTCACAAGCACCCCAGAAAACAAACCCCCTCAGTAGTCTGCACACAGGCCTGTCAGTTCAAGGAGCCAGTGCAGGGCTCCCAGACTCACCCTGTGGTGACAGCATATTTGATGTGATTGCTGGTGGTATAGATGAAAACACCACTCTCATCCCAGGCTCCACTCTTGACACGGATGTTCTCGTGGATGTTACAGAGCGACTCCAGCTTTCTGTTGCAGATCACGATGGCTGGAGAGGAAAGGCAAAAAGAAGTAAGGCAAAAGAACTAGGGACTCTCTCCCAGCCAAGGAAGCGGCTCACGTCCACCAGGACCCAGGTGAAACTCTCCCCCTGCTACTGCTCACCGTGCTTTGCCAGCAGAGCCACATGGGACATGTCAGCTGACCAGATGACGTATTTCACCTTTGAGATCTTCACTGAGGCCAGAGTTCTGGGAAAGGACAGCACTGATATCAGACCTGAACAATATTCCTCCACAGAAAGCTCTGATCAAGCTCTCTCATTGATTACCAATGACCTATAGCCTGAACCTAATTTGCAGAGGCTCTGAAGCCTCCTGCCCCTTCCCCAGCTCTGTGCCTGGCTCTGGCCACGCTCCAGCCCCTCAGTGTCCCTGTGGCAGTGAGTGAGGGGCCCAGCACTGACACAGCCCTGGAGCTGCAGCCTCCCCAGGGCCCAGCACAGGGGTACAACTCCTGCCCTGCTCCTGCTGCCACGCTGCCGCTGAGCCCAGCCAGGATGCCCTTGGCCTCCTTGTCCCCCTGGGCAGACTAGAACAATACAAAAAAAAAAGGCATATAAACAAGAAAATGAGGCAAGTTCTGGGACATCAGCAATCAACATGCACCATATCCATCTGCAGATAATCCAGAACCTTCTCAAGCCTACAAAGACGGCCAAAAGCCCCAACTCCTTGCCTAGTTGTGGTGAGCAACACATACGCCAGCATGAACGTGCTGCCAAAAGAGCATCGTGAGCAGATACAAAGCCTCGGGGACCAGCCATCAGGCAAGCTGAGCTTGATTGAGTTGGGGTTTTCTGATTTCTCTCCACTTTTACAGCACCCAGTTCTGCAGTCAGAGGCTTTACAAGGGTATGGCAAAACATCTCCCCTGTGCTCAGTGGCACGACGCCCGCAGCATAAATTGCACCTTGGCTACGTTTACACTCTGCTCTTCATAACAGTTGTTAGCTGTGGTTTGGATGAGCCTGACACAGCCTGCAGCTGATGCTGAATTCTGGAGTGCATTAATAGCTCTCACTTGTCCCCAGAGGCCCCCCAAGCCAACAGGATGGCAATATGAGAAAGTTCTCCCAGCAGACTGGATCTTACCGCTTCTGCTGCACGTCAAAGAGGGTGATGGAGTCTGCATCCCTCAGTAACAGGTTCCCTGTGCCAGCATAGAAAATCTCATCACAGTTCGGCACCTGCACCTTCTTGGTGATCTCATTCTTCAGGTTTTTGATTAGGATCTGTCATTTGATGAGAGGAAATGGAACAGCACAGGAGTCAGGTTGGTTTTAACACAAAAAACCCTTCTACCACCAGGGTTATTTTAACTTGGAACTTTTGGACAGTTGAAGCTCAGGGACAGGAGCCCAAATGAAGAGCTGCAGCCCTTCCCAAAGCAGGATCAGACTTTATCCTGCTAGCAAACCCAACCACAGGTTTGAGAAGGGTGCAGACAGAGTGTATCTGTTCTTTTCAGCCCCACTGTTGTCATGACTTGTTTGCAAGCCTCCTCTACAGGGAGTGTATGATCAAAGTAAATATTAGGAGGAAAGTGAGAGAGAACACAGCGTAGATTGGGAAAGGAAACAAGGAGAAGGGGAAGGCAGGTAGGACGAAAAGAAAAGGCATGAAATAAACTTGAATTTACTAAACCAAAAACCCCCCTGAATGAAAAACAATGAAAGAAAAACACAGTATCCTGCATGGGGCTGCTTCTCTTCCCCTTCACGACACGTAAATTCAAGCAGGAAAAGCTTTCCATGACCATCTTTTCCCTTGTGGAGTGCAACAGGAGAAAGAAGCGGGAGAACAAAGAACTTCACTATAGACCTAGTGTGTATTTCCTCAGTACTTTCGCGCTGTTGAAGTGATATGGGTGGCTCCTGACAGCTTTCATTCCCAAATCAAAGGCTTCCAGCAACTGAGTTAGAGATTTACTGTCAGTGAAGTTAAGTAATCTCTCACCTCATCACATCCTCTTTGTGTATGCCTGCAGCCTGCTCTCTGCTGACAACACTCTGCCAGTCTGCTTGGATCCCCAATCATTCTGTTAACTAAATCTCCTCGCTTTCCATCTGCACCCCTCCCAAATGACAACATCCCCTGTTTACAAAGATGACCCTATTAAGCTTGTCCTCTTACCGAATGCATCCGATCCAGGACTGCAAAGCGGTTACGAGCCACCCACACAGCTGTTAGCCCGGAGGAACGTTTCCCTTCAGGGGCTGGGGAGAGGAGAAAAAATACCAAGAGGAAGGCAGTGAATAAAACCTCTGGCAGGCTCTTCCAGCAACACATTAGTCAGTCTTGTTTGATCCCATCTTGGCTGTTGCAGCCGCTTCCTACTAATTCATGTTTAACCTGAGGCTATTCACAAGACTCATTTCCTCCCCTGATGTCCTTTCAGATCTCTGGTGTGGCCAGTGCCAGCCCCTTCTCTCCAGCCAAAGCACAAGTGGCTTGGTTGTGTGGGCAATGCCACTGCTTGGCACCGTGGTGAGGCCAATCCTGGGTGACAGCACCGTCTGTCAAGCTAACGAGCAGAGCCTGGCTGGCCAACCCAAGTGAGCAGCGAGGGTCTGAGCTTCAACAGAAGCCCCCCTCCCACCATCCCCCCTCTCCTCTCTGCCCCCCTGCAAACCGATATAACGAGCTGGAGGAGAAAGGCTGAGCTCTCCCCAGCACACAGCTGCTCTCTCAGTGTTAAAATGCTAATGCAAACACAGCAGTGGGAGAGCACAACAAGGTTCGGAGCCGAGGAAGGCTTTTCACAACAGGGGAAGGGAACAGAGAGGTGAGGTGAGAGAGCTGCTGCTGGTTTGGTAAACTAAAAAGGTCCTTTAAGTTCCTCAGCACCTTTTCTCAACAGTCCTGCTGCTCTACGTGAGTGTTTTGGGAGACTCACGCTACACCAAGTGCCATTTCCCTGTTTGTGGCACAGCTACGTAGAATCATTAGGGTTGGAAAAGACCTTGAAGATCATAAAGGCCAACCACACTACCAAGCCCAGCACTAAACTAAATCGTATCCCCCAGCACCTCATCTATGCATCTACAGGAATGGGGACTCCACAACCCCCCTGGGCAGCTCCTTCCAATGCTTAATAACCCTCTTGGGTGAAAAAGTTCATCTTAATGTCCAAGCTAAACCTCCCCTGGCTCAACGTGAGCCCATTTCCTCTTGTCCTATCACCCTAACAACTGAGGACTTAGCCCTGAGAGCCTCCCCCCTCTGCCCTCATTTACTATCCAACACAAGAAAAGCCTTGCCTGGATTCAATGCCCAGCTCCACCTGGGGACTTCCAGGGGCAGTTTTTCCTCCATCTCAGCATTTTCACTGGCTTTAAGTTTTTAATACTGATGAGGCAGGAAAAAAAGTGATTGAAATCTTTTACTCAGAAGGCTGTTAAAGAGTGATAAGGAAGTTCAGCTTATTTACCTGACCTACAAGGGAAGCTGAAGGACATACAGCTGCCAACTCCAAAGCTCACCTACATTGTAGTCCTGGGAGATCATCAGAAAGTTGCATTTAGAGCAGCTTGTTGGAGAAGATACTTCTCAACCAGAAGAACTTCATGCTGCTCTTGAAGATGGATTAAAAGTGCATGAGCCCTAAACATTTCCTCCTTTAGAAGAATGATACTGCTCCTCATTTAAATGCTCACAAGCTGGGTGTCCCCAGACAAATTCAGCTTTGAATGTCTCAATGAAACTAAGCAGTTGGAATGGACCTGGTAGCATTTCATCTCTATAAAATTACTAAGAAGCTCCCTCTCCCTTTTTCTCTCTAAACACACCTGCTGCCTGGACTCTAGCAAAGAAATCTTCCCTTCATCCCACTGGTACACATCAATAAATCTATAAACAAGTGAGTTGGATTCCAGTTGAACTCATTCATCAACTCCCACTCATCTGAAAATCTTTACTGCAGTGAGGACAGAGGCAGGAAGAACCAGCTGGAGTTTCAGATCCCAAATGGAATCCAGAGTTAGGAGGAAGATTTCTTTTTCCTCTTTCGTTCCTAAATCACATTTTGTCTTGTAAATTGCCCCAAAACTGATGTGGAATTTGCTTAGAGGAAGAACTGACTGCTGGCACTTTGGCACTGTCACTTTTACAGCCACTTTTCAGAGCATAAAACCCTCTTAGAACAAAAGATATCTGGTTAAACAGAATCCATCTCTGTTGACAGGCCAGGAAAGCTGCCTGCTGAGTGGAAAGGGAAACCAGAAAGTTCCTAATAACAAAACTATAAAATATATATTTGTAGCAGTAAAAGTTTGGGATGAACATGAATTTTTCAAGTCAGTGCAGTGTGATATAGTGAGCAGGAAGGCTGCCAAATGATGTGTGCTGCAGGGAAACAGGGAGAAAAGAGTCCAAGCAGAGAGGCTTAGAGAAATTAAGCTGGTTTTTTTACACACACAGTTTGGGGAGGGGAGGAGGGGATAGCTACACAGGAATAAACATTCAGAGGGATTAATGTGAAATAAGAAATGCCTACCATCCGGATTCTGGGAGTCTGCATCCTTGGGAATGGTGTAGAGGTCATAAGTGCTGTTCTCCAAGTTGCTGGCTCTCTGCAGGGAAGGAGAAAAAGAACATTCTGAGGTAGGATTTCACACAAAGCAACGTTCACAGCCTCACAGAAAGTTCTTCAGCACACTCAGTGGCAAAACTGACTTACTGTGCAGAGAAGAACAGTATTCTCAGCTGGGTTGTAGGACATGTTGAACACAGGGAACTTGGAACCACTGAAGAAGAGTCATGAAGAGACAGTTAGAGAGGACCAAGAGGACTTCTACCAAAGCCCTGATCGTTGCCCTCCGTTTTCACACTGAGAAGCAGAAAAGCTCTGTTTTGATGTACTTCCTGAATCAAAACCACTTGGAATCACTCAGAAAAATCAGTGTTTTGTAAATGAAAGAGCTGGTACTTCAGTTTGGAACTTAAAGCCAGTCAATTTCTATCTTACACTCAGGTAAAACTTGACCTTAAAAACTTGTAGGCTTTGCAAAGCTGAGAGCAAAGGCCAATCGAAAGCGAGGTGTGTGAACACCACAGTGCGATCTGTCTGTGAGTGATCCAGCTAACAAAGGATTCAGGATGCTGTTAATACAATGAGCACCCAGCTCCCACCTTCGCAGCTGCATGACAGCCACATCTTTGGAGCTGTTGAAATCAAGTTGGCGGAGGAAACGGTCCTTGACATAATAGAGCATGTTCCC
Organism: Colius striatus; assembly: GCF_028858725.1. Classification (NCBI taxonomy): domain Eukaryota; kingdom Metazoa; phylum Chordata; class Aves; order Coliiformes; family Coliidae; genus Colius; species Colius striatus. Next base: position 1,813,440 of record NC_084787.1, read on the forward strand.
GTGCACGGCGTACGCAGGGCGCTCCCTCTCCAGCTTGAACACGATCATGCCACCATCATGGCCTGAGAAAACAAAGCAAGCCAGGGTTTAAACACATGAATTCAAGCCTGTGGGTTTCTTCATTGGGAAAATGACACTACCAAGCCCTTCAAAGAAAGAGAAGGCTGAGGGAAGCCATAATCAGTGACCGCCAATCACATCCGCTGCTCCTCAGCCTGGCTGGATTTAGTGGTTCCACTTCCTCCCTAAGTGCTCGTCCCCCTTGAGGTTCCCTAATAAATCTCTTCTAGAAACATTTTGCCACACTAACACATGAGTTTCTTCAAGTGTTAACAGTGCAGCATGGGCTAAGAGCTGTTCCAAGATGCAGTCTTGTTCTAGCTTTGAACTACAGCTGATATAACGAGATTGTGTCCCTCTCACAGCTCTCAGACACTGCAGGAATCACAGAATGGTGGGGGCTGGAAGGGACCTTTAGAGATCATCCAGCCCAACCTCCCCACAGAAGCAGGTCCCACCTAGATCAGGTCACACAGGAACATGTCCAGGTGGGTCTTGAAGCTCTCCAAGGAAGAAGAGAGGGTAGTTAAATAAAGATCCCTTTCCATGCAATGCATCACTAAAAACATCTGCAACTCAGTGTGTTCTGCCAAAGGAGCTACAGAAAAGCAAATCCTGTATGGATTTCCTACACAGAGTGCATTTCCTCTTCACAGCAAGCTGTTAGAGGGTTTTTTTTTTTTACCTGCAGCAAAGAGGTTGAGGTTGGGATGAGCAGCCAACACCCAAAAGCGATCGTGATCCCGCCGGAAGGTCTGGACACCCGTGCTGGAAGTGCAACCGAAGGGAAAAAGGAAGAGAAACAAAAGATAACCCTTGGTGGAAACTTTAGCTCCCAAAATGAAGACCCTAAGCTTTGCCATATCTCCAGCACACTGTACAAGGAGTCCACAGTTCCAAATACCACATTCAAAGCCTTCTGTCAAATAATACATTCAACAGCAGCATCATCAGACAAGGCAGCCCTCTTCACTTGCTTTCAGATAATTACAAGCCTTGCTCTTCACACACATCTCAAAGGGACAGAGAATGTGAAAAACATGACTTCACTCATGAATTATCAAACAGCAGCAGTGGTGTTTTAAGAGCTGTCAGTGTTCAGTTTCTCTAAGAGTAACTGTAGGTCCTTCATGAAGTTTCCTAATAAGATGGCAGTCAGCTGCCTGACAAGAACCAACCGTTTGGACATATCCCAGACACGGATGCTCTTGTCCTCTGAATTGCTGAGGATGAGTTCCTGGCGTGGGTGAAAGACGGCACATGAGACGTTGTTGTAATGCCCCCGGCAAGTGTCAACCTCCCAGGCCTTGGATTCTTAAGCAGACATGGAAAAGAACGAGGAAAATAACACTTAGGTTAAGCTCTGCCATAGCAGAAGTACAGTAAGCACTTGATGATAAAGCAAACTGCATGGGCCACACCTGGTCACGTTTATGGTCTCTGTCTACCCACTACAACAGCTCACCTAAGAGAAATGGGTCAGCCAGATTACTGAAGATAGTTTAACTGGGCTGAGCTGACAAAGCACAACCACTCCTGATGGAAGGCTTTTGGTTCTCCCATCACCTCCCTTACTTATTCCATTGGTGCATCCTCAAAAACACTTGAGTCAAGTTTTTCTACTCCTTCAAGCTTCTGCTCAGCAGCGTGTGCAAAGCAAAAGCCAGAAGAGGCTGCTAGAGAACCGAGCTCTCCTCACACTGCAAAAGCCAGTGCTGCTGAGGATTACTTACCCCTATCACACAGGCATACTGGCAAAGTGTCAAGTTACCTCTATGTTCAGCCTCCAAACATACATTTCAACTCTTTAACCCCGTTCTGTCCCTGCAGAAGCTTCTCACCGTTCATCCGCCAGATCTTCACTTGTCGATCGTCGGCTCCCGACACAATGAGCGGCATCGTGGGGTGGAAGGCAGCCCAGTTCACACCCCTGTCGTGGCCCTACAGAAAGGAAACAGTCCCAGGGAAGGATGAGGCAACAAAGGCTGCAGAAAGGTCTGCCAAGATCAGCTTTCAACTCTTTTTATCCACCGTGCTGCTCATAGCAAGTGCTGGGGATACTGTTCTGCACCACTAGAGCAAAGCTGAGGCTGGGCAGCAGAGCAGCACCACTTCCTAGCTTTAACAAGCTGGTCCAGAAGGCTGTCTGTACCATAATCTCCTCTGTTGCTCCCAGTAACACGAGGTAATAACATCTGTTATTTGACCAAGCTTTTGGCTGTAGAGACCAAACCATTATCTGTTTGGTTACAGCACAAACATCGGCAGATTTCAGCTTTTCAACTCAGGGAAAGTCAAGCTGTCATCAACAAGAGCATTTAACTCTACAGAGCTGAGGCAAGGGCTTCAACTCTTCTTGCCTCTGCCATTTTTCTGAGCTTTTAGAGGTTTGTATCTGGTTTTCTTTCATTAAATGCATCTGCAAAGGTTGCACAAACACATTGAGACTGTACCTCAAGAACGTGCTTCACAACCGCATCCGTTGTCCCAAACAAATCCACTCCTGTTATTCCCCTGACATCGGATTCCACAGCTCCAGGGGACAGGTTCTTCTTCCTGAGGCCTTGTGGAACAAAGAGGAAGCAGAACCAGAAGAAGCAAAAACTCTGTTACCAAGACAACGTTTCTCATTCAACTACAAAGTCAGACACTGTCCTGGGCTGTTTATGCACATCTTCAGGTGTGGAAACTGGCAACTTGAAAGAGGATGAGAAACATCCAGGAAACTCTTCCACTTCCTCCAACAGCACAAGCTCAGATTAGACACACCAAAAGGAAAGTCTGCATTGCAGCAAACTCTGTAGGATCAGTTCAGAAAGGAGGCCTGACACAAGAAAAGCTGATTATTGTAGTTTCTGAGTAAGGGACTCATTCCATAGCACTGGTGAATACAGCACAAATGTTCATGCATTTTAATACATACATAAACCAGGTTTATTCTGACTGCATTCACAAATGTCTCTCTCAGGAGATCAGCAGGAAACAGACCCTTTCACCTTTGTTTTGGATTCGAGCTCCTTTATCTTGGTTTCAAACCAAGCACTACCTGGACGGGAACTGAAAACAACAGGGCCACCTTCACATTCCAGTGCCCACTTCAAGTCATGCTCCTCATCCCTCACACTCTCTGCTTAGGCTGATGGTTTTGGGAGGAGGATTTGGGAATGTGACCTTTAAGCTCACTTAGTTGAGTGCTCATAATCCCCAAACCTGCTGAAAAAAAAAAAAGCCATTTCCCAGTGCTGTGGGCAGCCAGTTAAGGGCAGCACTCAGGAATGGAGTTAAAGCTCAACACCAAATGATGCAGGATTATGTGCACAACAGCCATCAGACAAACTGGGGAAATAACTCTTCTCTGGAGACTGCTAGAGCCAGAACAGAATCCTGCTAAGGTCATTTTGGGACTAAAAAAATACATATATCAGGGAGGGGAAATGTATTTTGAATCTATTTCTCATCTCTCTGTAGGTTTTGCCACACACCAGTGTTCTCACAGAGCTGTGTCTGACTGGAGCAACAGCTGAGTCAATAATTCAGCACGTCTCTAAAACCCCCTCATCACATATCAGCTGAGGGAGGGGGAAAAAAAAGCAGCTCTGTACTATCTCCAAACCAATTTGGCAGCTGGAACTCTGCTGAGAGAGAGCATTTGTGGGAGAAGGCAGCAGCAAAGCTTCCTGGCAGAAGAGCTGTTAAAACTCCCTGTGCTGGCAGTAGAGAGAGGAGGACAGGTTTTAAATAACCAGGATATCCTGTCCCCAGTCCCTGCTGTTGACACAGCTGGTCACGTCTGAGTGTGTGCTACAAAGAACACAGCATGCCCAACCAAAACTGCAATGGCGAGAGCGGCAGGTCGGATGAAGCCCTGTCCCCAAAGCAGTTTGTTGTTGTCACACCATCAGTCCTGTCTCCACCTGCCTCCCTCAGCCCTATCTAATATGTTCTTTATTTCTAGCTTTCCACCTCAGGCTCATATTTCATTCCATCAGGTCACTTTGTGGCCTAGGGATAAGTAAGGAACAGCCAGGAGAGCAGTAAAGGAGTTTTGACTTGCACCTCCTGCTCTGATCTTTAAGGCTGTGCTTTATGAGATGGACAAGCAGGCTGAAAAAGTTGAGAGAATTCTTAACAACATCATCTTTCTGTCACCACCCACAGCCAGGCTAAAAAACATCCAACCAAAAACCCCCCAAACTCTTCCCTTTTTTGCCATCCAGAGGCCTTTATAGCTTTCCTTCAGAATGAATGCCTTCTTACTTACTACTTCTTCCCTCCAAGAGGGAAAAACATGGACTAGATGACACCCAGAGGTGTGTCCAGCTAATATTTTACAACCTCAAGGAAACTGAAGGAAAATAGGTACCTGTCAGTAGAGAGTTCTTTCTTTCCTGCAGTCAATAGGCTGCTCTTCCAGGCTACTCATTCCTTCCCCAGAAATGACCCTTTTTCAATCCTATTTAAGATCCTGGGAGGCAGAACTGATGCCATTTAGCCCTCTACAGAGGACTCCCCTATCCAGAGTGTTTGCCTAGCAGCAAGTCCAGCACCATTTCTTCAGCAAAGATTCCCATCCAGTGAAACAAAACCAATTCTCCCATCCCAAACCAGTCTTTTGAACCTCCGGTTGCTTTCAGCAATTGCAGTTTTGAAGGGGCTTTTGCCACTGATCTGGTAACCCCTTGATCTGGGCAGCTCACCAGAAATATCCCAAACGCGCACTGTCTGATCCAAGCTGGCTGACACCACCAGGTCCTCAGAGGGGTGGAACTGGGCACACATCACATAGTGGTTGTGTCCTGTCAGCACACTACAAGAAGAAAAAGGACAGAAAATACCATTTAAACACAAATGTATTCATACACGTTGTGGTTTGCACCGATAGGTCCTGTATCAGGAACAGTGTTGTCAGCAGGAGCAGGGAGCTGATCATTCCCCTGGACTCGGCTTTGGTGAGGCTGCACCTGCAATACTGTGTCCAGCTTTGGGCTCATCTCTACAAGAGGGACATTGAGGTGCTGGAGAGGTAGCTACCAAGCTAGGAAAGGATTTGGAGCATGTCTCACATGAGGAAGGGCTGAGGGATCTGGGGCTGTTGAGCCTGGAGAAAAGAAGCTCAGGGGAGACCTTCTCCCTCTCTACAACTACCTGACAGGAACCTGCAGCCAGGTGGGGGCGAGTCTGTTCTCCCCAGTAACAAGCAATAGAACAAGAGGAAACAGCCTCAAGTTGCTCCAGGGGAGGTTCAGGCTGGATGTGAGGAGGAATTTCTTTGCTGTCAGGGTTGTAAGGCCTTGGAACAGCTGCCCAGGGAGGTGCTGGAGTCACCATCCCTGGAGGGGTTTCAGAGCCCAGTGGATGTTGCACTGAGGGCAGTGGGCTGGTGGGTGATAGGGCTGGGACAGAGGCTGCACTCCATGAGCTTAAAGGTCTCTGCCAGCTGAAACCATTCTGTGATTCTATGACAGCAATAAGCTCAGTCCTGGGAGGGATGGTGAGGAATGGAGGATTGTTGAATGCTACTCAAGAGTGAACAGGACCAGAGAGCAGCCAAGGGCTGGGCTTCTGGCATCAGTAACTTCCCAGGCTTCAGAACTTAACAAGTATTATCTTAACTTCAAAAGACTCTCCACCAACAGACACATGAATTCATCAACACAAGCCCAGTGGCAACAACTAAGCACTTCTCTTTGGTAGTTCTGTTCAACTCAGCACAGCTTCTGCTTGAAACCCGCAGATGAAGACAGCTCACCCCCAGCCAACAGTTATTTGTTTTTCAAAGCAACCACTGATTTTACCAGACACAAGTTCTGGACTGCCAGTTCCAAACCCGAATGGTCTGGTCATCAGAAGCGCTCAAGATCCAGGGATATTCCTAAAAAGACAAGAGTATTCAGTTCAGGAAGCAATACACACCTCAGGTATTCCAATTGTCCCCAGAAATGACCCTTTTTAAATCCTAAACAAGGGCCTGGAAGGCACAATCAATGCCATTTACAGCTCTACAGAGAGTTACTGTATCTGGAGTGGCCTCCTAGCAGCAAGCCCAGCAGCATTTCATCAACAAAGTCGATGAGGGGACAGAGTGACCTTCAGCAAGTTCCCTGATGGCATCAAACTGGGAGGAGTGGCTGATTCACCAGAGACTGAGCTGCCAATCAGTGAGCTCTGGGCAGGCTGAGGGTGTTGTATCCAGTGACAGGACAAGGGGTGATGGAAAGAAGCTGGAACACAAGAAGTTCCACTGAAACACAAGGAAAAACTCTTTCAGTGTTGAGGTGAGGGAGCCCTGGCCCAGGCTACCCAGGGACGGTGTGGAGGCTCCTTCTAGGTGAACCTGCTTTAGCAGGGGGGTTGGACAGGATGATCTCTAGAGCTCCCTTCCAACCCTCACCATTCTATGGTTTCTTTAGCAAAGATTCCCATCCAGGGAAGCAAAAGCAATTCCCTTTCACCCTCCAAGGGAGCAGACACCCAGCCCTGAGGCGAGGACGAGCAGAGCTTACATGGTGGAAGAAGGTGGTGCGAATATAATCCAGGTGCCCCAGCAGAGTGAAGAGGCAGCGGCGCAGTTTGTAATTCCAGACCTGCACAGAAATGAGGACATGTGCCCCAGCCTGGGTGATTTTGGGTGCATTCTCACAGCTCACTTCACAACAAGCCTCCTTCTTTCATTTTAAACCATGTTTTTAGTGAAAGCTTCAAGACTGCAACTCGCTGGAGTGAAGTCTGACATGATTTCCCTCCCACACACACTCTTCCTCATCCTTGAGCCTTCCCTGGATGATGCCCTTCAGGGAACAAGAGTTAAAAGGGTGACATTTTTACCTTTATTTTGTAATCATCACCTCCAGAAACAAACAGAGGCTGCTGTTTGTGGAAATCAATGCCTCGAACTGGCCCTGTAAACAAGAAAGAGCAGGTTGGATACAGCAAGGTGACTGACAGCAGTCCTTTGGACTACTTGCAGACTCCACTTTGCATTCCTCCTCCCTCCTGGTGCTACTGTCAAATTATGGAGCTTCAAAGCAACAATAAATAGTAACTCATAGTCTGAGATCCCATTCCTTTCCACTAAGATGGAAAGGAACCCATCACAGCACATCCAGGCACTCTGCAGCTCTACTGGCAGGTGGACTTTCACACCAGAAACAAAAGCACTGCCTCATTTTGTGGATGTGCAAGCAAGGCTCAGAGGCAGCAAAGAAATACAGGCAAAAAGGGTGGTTTGCCCAGGGAAAGTGTGGAGGCTCCTTCTCTGGAGATTTTCAAGAGTGCCTGGAGAGGTTCCTGTGTGACCTGACCTACATGGGACCTGCCTTAGAAGGGGGTTGGACTGGATGAGCTCTAAAGGTCCCTTCCAATCGTCATCATTCTGTGATTCTGTAAAAGTGAGAAGCCAAACTACCTAAGAGGAGACTGTAGGGAAGTGGGGGGTCAGTCTCTTCTCCCAAAATAATGAATGACAGGACAAGAGGAAATGGGTTCCAGTTGCTCCAGGAGAGGTTGAGGTTGGAGCTGAGGCAGAACTGTTTCCCTGAGAGGGGTGTCAGCCCCTGTGCCAGGCTGCCCAGGGAGCTGGGGGAGTGCCCAGCTCTGGAGTGATCCCAGAGCCGTGGAGCTCAGGTGCTGAGGGCTGGGGGTCAGTGCTGGGCTGGGTGAGGGCAGAGCTGGGACTCCATACCCTTCAATTTCTTTTCCAACCAAAATAATTCTATGATCCTCTGGTTCCAACAAGCAGAAGCCTCAGTCCTACACCAGCACAGCCCCTCTCCCTCCCCTCGCACCTCAGCCTTCCCCTAAAACCACCTCCCTTCCCTCACTGACCGTCGTGCTCGTCGAACTTGTCGATGAGGGTGCACATCCGATAATCCCACAGCTGGATGACTCCATTGTGCAGGCTGGTGAGGATCCACGGCCGTTTGGGGTGAAAGCTGAGCCCTGCCGAGGCAGCGACAGACGTGACAACGGGGCCTTCGCGGCCCTGGGACCCCCGACCCGCCTCAGGGGAGACTCCAATCTCCCCCCCCAACCCAGGGACGCCGCGGGACCGCCCCAGCTGCTCCCAGCGCATGCCGAGCCCCTTCCCCGCCGTTTTACCTTTCACCCGGGCCGACTTCGTCTCGAACTTGGTCAGCATCGCCCCCAGCCCCGGCGCCTCTGCCTCTGCCCCGGCCCCGCTGCTCCACGTCGGCGCCCCTGAAGTACCGTGTGCTACGTGACGTCACTTCCGCTTCTCCACCACCGAGTCTCAGTCCTCCCGCCGCACAGAGCGGCTTCCGGCCGTGGAAGCGGAAGCCCCGGGAAGATGGCGGCGGCGGGGAGAGCCCGGGGCGGGCGCGGGATGGAGGCGGCTGCCGGCGGTTGCCGGGTGCTGCTCCCGGCGTGGTGGGGCTTGTTCCGGAGGCTGCTTCTTTCCGTGCTGGCCGTGGGTGAGGCTGGGAGAGGGGTAGGGCTGGTTTGGGGCCGGTGAGGGAGGGAAGGGCCTGGCGTGGCCCAGCCCCGCTGCGGGGCGTCGCGTGTTCCCCTCAGCGTTGAGACGGGGCTCGCCTGTCCCACCCCCTCGTGTTGGAGAGAGCTGTTTGGGTTACAGGGAGACTGAGGTTTGGCTGTGACTGAGCTGGGGCCGTGTGTTCTCCTCAGGCTCCTGCCAGGGGAACTCTGTGGAGAGGAAGATTTACATCCCCCTGAACAAAACGGCACCGTGTGTTCGCCTCCTGAATGCCACCCACCAGATCGGCTGCCAGTGTGAGTACAGCTGCAAGGGCCCCAGAGCTGCTTCTCCGATGGTTGTGCTGTGGGTGGTAGGTTGTAGTGTAACTCTCTTCTTGGACTTGCCTAGATCGGCGTTCACAGACTCACAGAAGGGTAGGGATTGAAAGGGACCTCTGTGTTCCCCTTGTCCTCAGTGTTGTTTGCCTTCTTTGCCAGTCCATCTTCATTACTGAATGGATCTGCTGACCTGTTTTGGTTAAACTGAGTCATGGAGACCTTAAGAGTGACTTCTTACTGACCTCAAAAATCCCTGCCAAGACAAAGAGCAGCATTTTGAGCTCATGCAGTCAGGATTTGGTGGGGCAAAACCACCCCCCAGCTTCTATGGGCCATGAGGCAAAGCTGTAGATGCTTCAGAACACATTTGGGTTAACAAGGTCCAAGGGAAAGGGAATAATGAAGTAAGAAGGTGACAGGGGAAGGATTTGGCTGAGCTGCTTGTGCAATGCCTGTTAACTTTGTATGGTGGGGGTTTTTCTCCTGTTCAAGTGGGAAAGCAGCACTGCATGCCTGTTGAAAAGACAGCTAAGGAAACCCTATCCAAGCACTATTTCTGGCTGAAGAAAGTGTGAGGCACTCTGCCTGTCCACTTGGGCTTTTCTCCCTCAGGGAGCCACTCCCTACAGCAGAGCTGCACTTGACCTCTCAGATAACCCAGGGTACAAAGTTCTCTGAGTCCTCTGCCACTCTCTTTGTGAGCCTAGTGTTTGTGCAGCCAGCCACCTGCACTCCTGCCATGCCCAGCTGCATTTGAGAGAGAGAAAGTGAACTTTTCTTCCTGGTAGCTGCTCCAGGGCCGTGGTTTGTGTTTGTGCTGAGAAGAATGGGGATGTTTTGTTAATTGCAGAGCAGGGCTATTGCAGAGCTGAGGCCTTTTTCTGCTTCTCACCCACTGAGGAGGCTGAGGGTGCACAAGGAGCTGGGAGTGAGCATGACCAGGACCATGGCCATGACCCAAACTAGCCAAAGGGCTATTTCATGGCCAGTAGAGAAACTGTGAGGAGTTGGTGGGAAGGGGCTGATGACTGCTCAGCATCCCAAGGGGTTGGGGAGCACTTGTATTGTTCATCACATGGTTCTTTTCCCTTGAGTTTTGTTTCTCTCTCTCTTCTTCTGTTCCTTTTGATTGTTAAGGTCATATTTGATCCTTGTTCTTACCTTTTATTCCCTTTCAGCCATTATATTGTTCTTATCTCACAAGTTTTGATTGGGAAGAGGTTCAGTTCTCCTCCCCATCCCACAGAGTGAACAGGCAGCTGTGTGGTGCTGAGTTGTTGGCTGAAGTGAAGCTTCAGGCAGTTCCCAACAGTGCCAGCAGTTACTGACTGAGGGGGAGAGGGGTGACAAAAGGGTTGTTTTTGTCAGTAGCTCCTTATGAAAGTGCTTTGTTCATCCCTTTTCCATGGGAGGAGGTGAAATGACAAGTGGTGGATCTGCTTTGTTGCTCTTCCCCCTTTTGCTGTCACAATCTTTGGCCCCTTTGGAGCTGTCTGAGCTCTGAGTTTCTGAACTTGCAGCCTTTGCTCTTTGCTGAGGGACAGCACTAAACTCCTCCCATGACTGTGGTCCCTCAGGCAGGTTCTCTCTTCTCTGAGTGCCTTTCTATCTTCCTCATTCCCTTCAATCACAAGAGGCTTAGCTGAAGGTCTTTAAGTGATTCGATGGGCTTAAACAAAAGATGCTTTCAAAGAATGAATGAATTTCTTCATCAGCCTCTTTTTCCCCCACCTCTTACTGAAAGCCACAGATCCTTTTCTGTCCTGCTCCAGCTAAATGATACCACTTCGAATTGCTTCCTCTAACCCTCTAATTAAATGAGCTCTTCTCCCCTAAAGCCCTTCCTGACATACTGCCCTGCTGTTCTGGGCTATTTGGGGGTGTAAGGGAAGCAGATCACTGTGAAACATGAAACTCTCTCTTTCCACAGCGTCCATCAGTGGAGACACAGGAGTGATCCATGTGGTTGAGAAGGAGGAGGATCTAAACTGGGTGCTTGCTGATGGCCCACACCCACCCTACATGATACTCCTAGATGGGAACCTCTTCAACAGGTTAGTCTTCATCAGTTTTTATCCTTCCAGGCTGACTGGAGCCCAGAAGACCAAAATGGGGCCTTAATCTGCTGACAGAAGTTTCATTTTTCAAGTGACAGATGACAGAATCAGCCCTGGCTGTGCTGTAGGGAGAATCCCAGGATGGTGGGGGTGGGAAGGCCCCTGCAGAGCTGCTGCAGCCCAACCCCCTGCTAAAGCAGGTTGCCTTGGAGCGTGTCCAGGTGGGTTTGGGAAGCTCCTGAGAAGGAGCCTCCACACCCTCCCTGGGCAGCCTGGGCCAGGGCTCCCTCACCTCAGCACCAAAGCACTTTCTCCTTGGGTTTAAGTGTTTTGTGTTCCAACCTGTGTCCTTTACCCCTTGTCCTGGCACTGGCCACCGCAGGGAGAAGTGTCCCCCCATCTCTTGCCACCCACCCTTTGGGTGCTTGTCAGCATTGGAGGTTGAACCATATGTGGGTTTACTGTGTTTTAGTGCCTGAGTTGAATCTCCTTAAGCTGCTAGAAAGAACTTTGCTCTGTGTACATTCTCATGCCATGTGCATCAACTAAAGTTCATTAATCAACGTGATTAATGATTGGTCCCATCAGGAAAGAAGTGGCTGAAGTTCTCTGCTTGTTGCTGTGTGCACAGTCTGGTTCTGAGAGGACAGAGGGACATGTTTTATTGTGGTCCAAAGCATCACCACGCGGCTCAGCTGTAACACATCAGCATGTCTAGAGTTTGTAACTCTTCATTCATGAATTGATGATCTCAGGTGGATTTTCTCTTTTCCAGGAGGGTAATGCTGCAGCTGAAAGGAACCTCCAGAGTGTCAGGCCTTGCTGTGGCCATTGCCAAACCTAACCCTCCCCAGGGATTCTCTCCTGGTTTGAAGTGCCCCAATGATGGGTTTGGTAAGGAAACATTCAGTCTTTCTCTTTGATGGGAGGAAGATTTAACGTTGCTTTTGCATTGTATGGTCAACGAAAGAAGTGCAAAGGATCCTTGAAATGTCAGCTAACGCTTTGACATGGAAGTGTTTAAGGTGAAGGGCTCAGTCTGTTCTTTCCAAGTAGCTGGTCTGAGCTGGAACCTCACAGTTTCTCACTGAGGGCTGGGACAGACTCTTAGATCAGTGACTTCCTGCTCTTTTAAGCAACTTTAGTGTTAAAATTCCTTTTCTTTAGCTTTATCTGTACCTGATCATTTAAAGGGTCTCATGATAACCTCTGGTCCAGTCCCTACTTCCCCACGTGCCATCCTGCCTCCCTCAGTTCCCCCTCTCCATGGGCTCAGTGATTTCCTTCCCACCACTTGTGTCACACAACAAATTTACTGTCTTGTGCTTAGAGGGGTGAAATTATTCCACCTCCTGTATCCTGCACAAAGCTTTCTGCTGGGAAGGATGCAGCCTGAGATGAGTTTGATGTGCTGGCATTTGTGGTGCCTCTGCCTTCCTGCTGCTTGCTCAGTATCTAGGTGTTAAAATGATTGGCACCTTATGGATGTGCCTTGGGGGGCTCCACACGATGAGCTCAGAAAATGGGCCTTTCTACATTCCTCCTCTGGAAGTAGAATGTTTTCTCTGTGTGCCTCCTTTGGGCTCCCAGCATGTGATAAATGCTCAGAGAGTGCTTGTGCCAGCCTCCTGGCATGGGATGGCTTTGAGTGTGTATGGTTGTTGTTCTCCCTGTCTCTGCCACTCTGCCTCATGCAGTGACCGACTCCATCTCTCCAAGCTTTTGTCAGCTGGTTCCTCAGCCCATAATGGTGCTCATTCCATATCTGCTGCTATTATCTCAGCAGGCCCTACCTCTCCTGCAGTCTCTTCTTCTCCTGCAGGCTCAGATTTACCCATTTCTTTCTGTTTCCAGGTGTCTATTCCAAAGATTACGGCCCTCAGTTTGCTCACTGCAATAAGACCGTGTGGAATCCTCTGGGCAGTGAGCTTTCATATGAAGATTTTGACTTCCCTATTTTTCTCCTTGAAGATGCCAACGAGACACAAGTTATTAAGCAGGTACAACACTTCCTCACCACACAGGGAAGGGAAACTGCTGCAGAGTTCAGCAAAGGGGCAGCAAGTTGGGCTTTTTTTTATTCCTCTCAGGTGTTGAAATCTACAGTAGAAACATGGGCTCTGGTTTGATAGTGCTGGTACAGAAAGGCTGAGGTTTGGAATGCTTTTTCTTTCCATCCAGTGTTATCAAGACCACAACATCCCTCGTGGTGGATCTGGCCCTGAGTACCCTCTCTGTGCCATGCAGCTTTTTTCGCACATGCATGCTGTCACCAGCACAGTCACCTGCATGAGACGCAGCTCCCTGCAGAGCACCTTCAGCATTAACCCAGGTGAGCAGCTTCCTTCTCATGATGTGGGCTGTGAGGCTGGTGGCAAAAAAAGAATCCCAGTGGGATACAGCTGTGCAAAAGGACAATTTCAGTTTCCTTCAAGGCTTGCTTGCCAGCTGAGCCTTTTCTAAGTGGTAAAGGAAATTGGGGCTACATTTATCATCAGCTTAGAAAAGAGATGCTGTCTGAGAAAGACACCTCGTCCCTGATCAAGAATGGCTCTGAGAGTGCTGCTCTGTTAGACTGTGTGGACAGGAATTGAAAACCTGCTCCTGGTGAATGTTTTGCCAGGGACATCCCATGGGCCAGGATTTCACTCCTGCTGACTAGAAGTTTGCTCCTCAGATCAGCTACAGCTCACCAGAAAGCTCATTTCTCACTTGTCACTGCTGTAGTCTTCAACTCAAGCAATGTTGTTTCTGCTTCCTAGAGGTTGTTTGTGATCCTCTTCTTGATTACAATGTGTGGAGCACCTTACAACCCATCAATTCCTCTGGCAAAGTCGATCCTGAGAAGGAAGTTATTATTGTAGCTACACGAGTAGGTACCTCTTAATCTTGCTTTGTAGAGCACAGCCTGGAAGGATTCTGGGCAGATGTGAGCTTTGAGTCTCATGGGAATATACTTCTCTCATATAGATTAATTTCTTCCCATGATCTAAACCTTTTAGATCTACCTGACTGTTGTGTTTCTGCAAGTGTGAGCCTTTTAGTTGGTGGCTTTAGCTGTTGTTTCAATACAAAGACATCTGGATTGAGACATAAAGACACCTGACACAACAACATCTTTCTTTCTTATTATGCAAGTCTTCTTTTCAGCATTTTCTTTCCTGAATAAAAACAGACAAGTGGAAATAGTTATCATGTCTGTTTTGCTTTCCTGAGATACTTCACAGAGGGATGCAAGATATTTACAGAGAGGGGGATAACGTGGTTGGCTCCTCTGTGTATTTTGGGGGGACAGGCTGAATCACGTGGATATTTTGTTGGGTGTCAAGCAGTGAGTCAGTGTCAGAGCTGAGAAAGGAGTTTACTTGTGTTCTACAGTCACTTCACACCCTCCAGAGATGCAAGTTTGCCACCAGCTCAGAGCCTGGAGCTGGGGAGGGGTGGCAGTGGCAGGACTCGGAGGCCTCAGAGTGCAGTTGATGCTTTAAGTGTCATTAGGCAGAATGCTTTGGTTCTTCCCTTACCTGTAGGATGAGTGGGATGGGAGATGATGGATTTGCTTGCCCAATACAGCGTTCCTCTCACACCTCCTGATCATACTTACAGATTGACAGCCATTCCTTCTTCTGGAACATTGCACCTGGGGCAGAGAGTGCTGTCTCTTCTTTTGTCACCCATTTGGCTGCTGCTGAAGCTCTTCATAAAGCATCAGACATTCATTTGCTGCAAAGGAATGTGATGTTCACCTTCTTCCAAGGGGTAAGAGCAGCAGCATCTCTCCACCATTTGGCTTGTTCAGACATAGCAAATCCACCCTTGGCTCACTGCAAATGAGTGGTTTTTTACCCCCCTCTACTCTTTGTTTGGTGTCATTTGTCTGCATCCCAGCACCATGGTTCTCTCTGCTCCCCCAGTGAGAAGAGGATCTTAATTGCACTGGGATAACAACAGCAGATGGAGCTTCCACTGGGGCAACCCAGCTTCTGCCCCCACAGTTCATTCTGGATGAATGACTCCAACTTTGCTTTCCCTCCCATCTCCTCCCAGTGTGTCTGTTCTCTGCCTCACCCCTGTTCAGGATGAACTGCAATGGCCAGGCTTTAAATTCTGAAATGAAGCCCAGAAAAGACTAGATTAAAAATATATGTGTTGACAGCAGCAGAATGTAGCTCATTTCTGAGAGCCCAACGCTGGAGTTGGCAGCTGTGGAAGAGCAGAACAAGCCTGTGGAGGAGGGACTGATGGCCAACAGCTGATGTTCCCCTCAAGGCATCTATGTTGATAGCTTCTTTTGTGCAGCTTTGTGAAACTGGCTCCCACAGCCTCATGCTGTGGCCATGTGATTCCCTTCATCCACCCCCCCTCTGCACATACGTCCTTAGTCAGAATTTCCCTGGGGGAGACAGGAGCCCAGCTCTGTGGAGCAGCCATTCTCTGTCACACTCCCAAGACGTAGGAGGAATGATGAGACTTGGCTGTAAATTCATCAAGAGGGAAGTCTGGTGGCTGGCTGACTTCGTTGCCCTTCTTTGTGGCAGGGATTCTCTTCTTAGGGGCACCTATTCTTCCCAGGCAATGTTCAGCTTCTTGACAAACCCATTTCTGTCACCTAGCCTTCACTCCCTCTTTTTTCCCCAGGGAAACAGACACTTCTGCCTCCAGGAGAGCTCCATACGTTTAACTCCTGGCACGGGGAATTGCCCTTTTCCCTGACTTGCTGTCCTCTCCACCAAAATCCCCCAAAGAGGATTTCTTATGCCAGAGTAAAGGCTGTATTAATGCCTCTCTGCTGGTACTCCCAGTACCTTGCCAGATATCAGTGCTCACTTTGCCTTTCTTGCCTATGGAATTCAATAGCTGTCCCCTGGGGTGTTTTTGCTGTTTGTCTTTGCTCCATCCCTTCCTGCATCCTGTGTCTGTGGAGCCAGGCACAGTGTAATATTTACTTCTGTCATTTGGTGAGTGCCAGGCCCCACCTTCAGAAGTACTTGGTGTAGCACTTGGCCCTCAAACTCATCATTTTGGTCCACCTCAGCCTCTCAGATACTGCTGGTAGTTGTGCCAGGCGACTCTCTGTGTGTGACTCATGTGACTTCTCTTCTTTCCCTTTTGCAGGAGACCTTTGATTACATTGGCAGCTCACGGATGGTCTATGACATGGAGAAAGACAAGTTTCCTCTTGGCTTGAACAACATCCATTCATTTGTGGAGTTAAATCAGGTGTGGCACAAGTTAAGGAACCTTTTCATTCCCTGTCTCTGCAGGAGAATTTAGTTGTGCTTTTCCCAGCCAGGTTTTCACTGGCCTTGATTAGTTTTTTTCCCCCTGGACTGGAGTAAATGTTCAACTGCTACATTGCTGTGGCTTTTGTTTCTTGAAGGTGGCTCTAAGGAACGATTCAGTGCTGTGGATGCACACAGACCCTATCTCTAGGCTGAATGGATCTGTTGAAGCTAAGGTAATGGACAACAACCTTTAGTTCTTCATCTCCTTTGCTATGCTGCTGCTGATCAGGGTGTTAAAGCATCGCAGAGAAATGACCCATCCAAAAGAACAGTTGAAACTATGCCTCTTTTCTTTCAGGTTAGGAACTTGCTAGATACCCTGAGAAACAGCAGCCTGGGAGCCAATGTGTCCTTGCAGGAAGCTGAATTTTCCCAGCCTCTTCCCCCATCCTCCTTCCAGCGCTTCCTCCGGGCCAGGCCCATCCCTGGAGTGGTTCTAACTGACCATCAAACCGCCTTCCAGAACAGGTACGTCTCTGAGCTCACTGTGCACAACCTTGACCCACTCTAACCAGACAGTGATACCAGCAGAGGGCATCTGAGCTCCTGTGAGGCCACTGTGCCGGGGTGTGCTGCCTCCAGCCCAGACTGGGGGGGCGCTGAGGAGCCAGCGTGTGCCATGGAATGGAACAAGCGCGACACAATTATTCTGACAAGCGAAAGAAATCCACTTTTGTACAGAAAATGTTCCCCAACAGCTGGCTGGAAGCCAGGGGTGAGCAAATGGCAACTGAGCGTGCCTAAGCCTCAGCTGTTCTTCCAGAAGCTAGCTGCCTATTTTTTATGCCCCTCTTGTTTTTTTCTAAGCCCCAGGCATTGGAAAGGGCACTTTCATTCACCCCACATGACCCTACTACATGTTCGTTGGGGAACTTGCTCCTCCTCAACTTTAGAAGAGGAAATGTGGGGTAGAGGACAGACATATGGCTCTCCCTTCTTCCCTAAACTCTTCATGTTGTCTTCTTTCCTTTCTTCTGTCCTTCCTGCTGAGAATCTCTGGAGCAATTGAAGGGTAGCAGTTTCCCTTTTATCTCTGAATCTGCCCTGTTCTGAAGGGGTAAGAGGAGCTGGGGTGGATGAAAGCACAGCTCCCTGCTGTGTGACCCATCTTTAACTGGGAATGTCGTGCACAGAGGATGCAGTGGGCTTTCAGCCTGATTCCCAGTTCAGCTGCATGTGATCCAGAGGCCTTGGTGTCAGCCTCTCATAGAGCTCACTTGGAATCCCTCACTACCTGCAAGGTAAAGCATTAAATAAAATCCACTGGCAGGATTTGCATCAAAAGCCCTGTTCCCAGGAGACCTTCTGCATGGGTTCTGTCCTTGCCTCAGTTTCTCCACCCATTTAATAGATTGGGCTGTTGCCCACCTGAAAGCTAATCACAGCTTGTAAATTGCTTGGAGATCCTCAGATGGGAGAAGCTGTGGAAGGGCCAAGTTAATTATAAAGCCTCATTAAATGGTTTAAGGAGCGTGTGGCAGGGCAGTGCTTTGGCAGAGCTGGATCTCTCCTCCCAAGAGACTGTTCCCACTGTTTGCTTTAGGCACACTCTGAATTGAATTCTGTGCCCTGTGCTTTCTTTCTGCTCCTCCCCAACCTCTGTTTGCTTCCTTCTTTTACAGATACTACCAGAGCATGTACGACACTCCAGAGAACATCCACATGCAGTACCCTGAGGGGCTTAGCCCCGAGGAGACCTTGGAGTATGTCACAGACACAGCCAAGGTTCCTACTTTGCATTTTCTTGTAGCTGCTGCATCTGGGATGGATGGGGCTTTGGGTAAAGGGACAGAGAGAAGCAGGGTCGTGGGGAGGGTGATTCTAAAAAGGGCAGAAAGAAGGTGGGAGTGCTTTATACAGTGACAAAGGCAATAGGCACTCAAATGCTAGCACAGTGAGAAGTGTTTGGATGATGTGTAAATCCTGGCTCACTCTCTCTTGCTTGTTTTGCTGGATCTGCCTATCTTGATTAACACAGAGCACACTCTTCCTTTGCAGTCCCTGGCAGAAGTTGCCACAGTGGTCGCCCGTGCTCTGTACAGACTTGCAGGGGGAGCCAACAACACCTCTGCTATCCAGGCAGATCCAAAAACGGTATGAGCAGATGGAGTTGAGTCCCTGGCATCTCTGATGAGCCCTCACGTACTTCCCTTCTGTCTCTGTTTATTTGTGTTTACACAGCATGCTGTCCTCCCTGTCTCCATCAGGGCTTTGCCTCTTTCCCCTCCCCTCCCTTCTTTCTTTCCCCACCACAGCTAAGGAAAAACCTTTCACCCTTCTCTAGTTCTTTGCCTCTCATTCTTCAGGCAGACATTAAAGCTTCACAGGCCTCCTACAAAACAGCTTCTTTATTCTCATGCCACAAAGCAGAGGAAGCTGAGGTGAAATGCCACAGGGATCAGCTGAGGAGTCGCTGGAATCAAACCCAATTTGCCCAGCTCAGTCCTAAATTACTTCCATACAGTCTCTCCTTCAGTGTGCTCTTGTAGTGGGAAACATCTGTCAGCCAAACATTGTTGAGAGGTGTAGAGCTCTTAAGGTGCTGTTTTCTCTCCTCTTTCTATAAACCAGTTTCCATCTCTTCCCAGGTCACTCGAATGCTCTATGGGTTTACAATCAAAATGAACAATTCCTGGTTTCAGTCCATCATTAAACCAGACCTAAAAGGAATTCTGGGTAAGAGCAACCTGGGGAAGAAGGACACAGGGGTGGGTTTGACCCCATGTGTTAACTGGAAGCCTTCTAAAGCTCCACAATGATGTTGCTTCTGGCCATCTCCCCACCAATCCCATTTCTCTGCCTGTTCCAGGTGATGAAGTTCCTCAACACTACGTTGCAGTTTCCAGCCCTGTGAACACTACCTACCTTGTGCAGTATGTGCTGGCCAACCTCACAGGCACAGTTGTTAACCTCACCAAGGAGGACTGCCAGAACCCTGAAAAAGTACCCAACAGTGAGATAGAAGTAAGTATCATTAGAGTGGGATGATAGGCATGGACAGGTCTGCTGTCCAGTTTGCTCATTGCTGCTTTGGAGGAGAGCTGGTTAGGAATGAGCCTTCTGTTGCTCATAGTAATGTGTGGGAGAACTGGGAAGCTCACAGAATCCCAGAGTGGTAGGGGTTGGAAGGGCCCTGCAGACATGATCTAGTCCAGCTTCCCTGCTAAAGCAGGTTCCCCTCGCTCAGGGGGCTCAGGGACGTGTCCAGGGGGCTTTGGGAAGCTCCTGAGAAGGAGCCTCCACACCCTCCCTGGGCAGCCTGGGCCAGGGCTCCCTCACCTCAGCACCAAAGGACTTTCTCCTTGGATTTAAGTGGAACTTTTATGTTCCAGCTGATGTCCATCACCCCTTGTCCTGGCACTTGAGACAACAGCAAAAAGTGTTGCCTCATCCTCCTGACACCCACCAGTGTCACTGAGATCCCCTCTCAGCCTTCCCTTGTCCAGGTCCCACAATCTTTCCTCATTAGAAAGATGCTCCAAGGAGACATCTTCATGCCCAAGGGCAAGGAAGGAGTGGGTGAAAGGATCCCCTTACAGCCTCTCTCTCTCTCCTCAAGACCACGGGTAAGGTTCCAGAACCTGATCTGTCTCCTCTTCTTTGCAGATGTATGAATATGCCTGGGTGCAGGGTTCCCTTTATCCTAACTCAACATTACGAGTCCCCTACTGTGTCAGGTCAGCTGTTCACCTGAGCAAAGCACTCTCTCCTGCCTTTGAGCTCAGGCAGTGGGGCTCTACAGAGTATTCCACGTGGACAGAGAGTCGGTGGAAAGAGATCCGTGCCCGAATATTCCTGGTAGCCAGCAAGGAGCTAGAGGTGAGTTTTTGTACATGTCAGAGAAGGAAAGTAGAGGGGGGAAAAAAAAGGGTCTGGTTTTGAATAACATCTCTTGACAGCTGGAGAAGCAGTTCAGAGTTTGTTGTGAGAGCTTGTGCCAGGCTTTGGTCCTTGAATGTGATGTTGAGCCAGAGTGCATGGCTGGGGATAACCTTGCCACCTCCAGCAATTTGAGGGTTAATACAGTAGTTGCTGGGACTGAGACAGTGCAGAATAATCAAGAGTCCCATGAGCAATGAGCTCTGGGAATAAAAGAAGTGAGAGGAGCTTTAATCCCTTCCCCAAGCACAGGGAGCCAGGCCAGTGAATGTGGCTGTTAATGGTGTTTGCCCAAATCTTCCTGCAGCTCAAACCCCGCCTCAACAGCACAGAAACAAAAGCTGCTGTGGCTTCAGTGTCTTGGGTTCTGAGCAGCCCTTAGCTGGGTGTGGTGTGTCAGCAGAAGAAGGGTTAAGTGTGCATTCACTTTGTGCCTATCTTGATGCCTTCTGCTTGGTTGTTAATCATGTCGTACCCTGTCAGGACACAGTGCAAGGTGCTGGAGTATTCATGTGCTAGGGGTGAGCCACCCAAAGGCCTTGCAAGCCTATGTAATTCCTGGAATCAGAGAGTCATTATGGTTGGGAAAGAACTTGAAGGTCATCAAATCCAAGCCCAGCACTGACCCACAGCCCTCAGCACCTCAGCTCCACGGCTTTGGGATCCCTCCAGGGCTGGGCACTCCCCCAGCTCCCTGGGCAGCCTGGCACAGGGCTGACACCCCTCTCAGGGAAACAGTTCTGCCTCGGCTTCAACCTCAACCTCCCCTGGGGCAACTTGAGGTTGTTTCATCAGTGAAAACTGACCTGATCCTCTGTGACAATCACCTTTGTCTGAGCTCCTCAGAGTGTCTTTATTTCACTGCCTCGGTGGTTCAGCTGATCTCTGTGGCTTCCTGACAGAGACCCCCCCACACACACACTTGGATGCCAATGCTGTGAGGTGCTGCTAAATCTTTCTCGTCCCTTCCTAGATCATCACTTTGCTTGTGGGCATTGCTATTCTGGTCTTCTCTCTCCTTGCCACGTACTTTATCAACGCCAAAGCAGATGTACTTTTCAGCATCCCACGGGAGCCAGGGGCTGGGGCTTACTGAAGATGCTCTTGGGGGTTTGAAAGTCTTAAACCCTTGGATTCCAATTGTCAAAGAGGAAAAACTACACTGGAAAAATACCTTTCCCTCTGGATAGGAACATGAATGGTTCTCTCCAGAGCTTCCATGCTCAAATTCCGCGGACTCAGCCCCTCAAACACAAGAGACCTTCCCAGAAAACCATGCCCTGAAGAAAACTGCTGAGCAACAAGTTCCCAAAGCCCTGCTTTTTGATTTCTCCTTCCTCCTGAGCAACTTGAGAAGACTGTTCCTGAGCACCACTGAATCAACAACAGGCTGGCTGTGTCCCCTAAGTGAAGCCCAAGCTGCTTTGAGGTGTTTTCTCTGGGGTACACGTGAGCCAGTGTGGCTGACAGCACAAGTTGCCTGTTCATACCCAACAGTGGCTGTGAGTCTCTGTATACCACAGTGCAGGGAAGGCCAAGGTGTGTTTAACATGATTAGATGTAAAATGTCCTCTTTTTCTGTTGTTGTTTCCTTTTTAATGGTGCAATATTTTCTGGGTTTTGTATATAATATATATAATGAGTTCCATTTAATTAAAGGAAAAATCCCTTCACTTACAAATTCCCCCTCGTGCCTCTTTTGTCTTAGTTGCTGCCCCCCCCCACCAAAAAAAAAAGGACCAAACAGATGAATGTTGCAATGTTTTAGTCTCAGGAGAGACAGGATTTGGGTTTGTGACTCCTGTGGAAGCTTTGAATCCTTTCTACAGCTGGACAAAAGGAAGACCTTGTGCCCTCAGACAAAACAAGGAGTGAACTCACTGTTTAGACTTGAAGCTGTCCAAGGCAAGGGTGGCTATTCACTCCAAACAGTCCTTTGTGTGATGGGGCTTTGATCTCAGTCAGTCCCTGGGCACTGATGGAGTAAAGGTGGGTTTGAAGGAGCATGCTCACACGCTTGGTTTCCTTCTATGCCATTGCTTAGTGCCCAGTGAGGGTGGGCACTGGGGGGACTGAGCAGGCCTTTGGATGTTCCTGCTTGTTTCTTTTGCTGAAGAACAAGTGGATTTCCATATAATGGTGATTTAAAGGTGCTGAAGTGCCGTTGAGCTTGAAAATAGAGAGGATTAGCTACAGAAACCAGAGCTGACTACCACTAAAGCAGGCATTTCCCTTCCCTAGAGGACAGTGAGGCCTTGCTGTGTTGGAATCTTTCCTCAACTATGAACACACTCTGGAGTTTTCAAGGAGTTCAGACCTTCCACTTTCAGTGCTACCCTGAGGGAGACTGGGAGGAGTTTTTCCCCACTGACTGATGCATCCTGCTATCAGGAGACTGCTCCTGATACTTGGTGGAACGTTTCTTGGGCCTGATTTCATTTCTCCAAGCAATGCTGGAGAAGCTCCTGTCTCCGTTTACACACAGAGATCTTGTCTTTTACAATAAGCCTCTTAACTCCAAAGTCTTTGGACTCCTTCCAACTCATGTACAGAACAAAAATCAGCTCCCCAAAATATGATCCAAGTAGCGTCTCCGTGCATCAAAGTATTTTGGGTGATGCAGAGGAACTGGAGCCAGTGTGTGGTCTGGCAGAGAATTCTGTAGGGTATGTGGGGTGGGGTTTTTTGCCATCCCTAAGGTAAGTTTATCCTATTTTATCTCCATATAAAAATACAAATGCTTAGTTCATGGTGGAGCAGTGATGCCTCATCAGCAAATTAGGTCAAAATACTCAGGCTTCTTGTTAATTGTCAAATGACAAATGGATCCTTCCCGTGCTGCTCTCCCCTGGCTTCCAAATCTTGATGCTGTGCTTGGATTTGGGATTTGTTTTATTTCCCTTCCCACCCCTGAAGGCTTGTGGCTGGATACATTTTTCCTTTCTCCTTGTTTTTCCCCATACAAACAGAAATAAACCCCCTTTTACCACTCCCAGCCCCATTTTCCACTCCCAGCTTTTTGTTCTGAGCTGCTCTCTGGCAAGGCCAACAACCAACTGCCTCCCTTGTCTGGGCCTGCACCACTCCTTGGATGGCCAACAGGTCTCCCCTGTGTCCAGTTCAACCAACAACCCTCCTATCAGTGCCTGACAAGGAAGGGAGAAGCAAAAGGGGGTTTAGGCTGGCAGAAACTGCAGCAGGCACACACTATTTTACCCTGAGCTGGGGGTTCTGCCTGGCCCTCAAACTCTCTTGGTGCCAGGAGCGTTGCTGCACAGAGAGGGGTAAAAGGAAAAGCAGTTTCCAGCCTTCCTCATCGTGTTTTGCCATGGTCAGGAAATTGGTTTTGCTCAGCTGGCTTTGGCTGATGAGGCTTGTGCCATCCCCTCCTCTGGGGAGCTGGGCCTGAGGGTTGGCTGCAAGGGGGGTGAGGAAGAAACAGTCGGGATCGGGAAGTAAATGAGCAACTGAAGGTGAGTCCTGGTCCTTGGGTTTCTCTTCCCCAGACTGTGGCTGCTTCCCTTTACCTCACAGACAGAGAATGTGACATGGGCCCTGTCTCACAGGGGTGAGGGGATGCCCTTCAGCCCTTGAGGTGAACAGCATTGGAGATGCAAAAGTGTTTTGTTAAAGCTGAGGTGTTGGAGAATGAAATCCCACTTTATATGGAAACAAGACAGTGAGAAAAGGTCTTGTATCCACCTGCATCTCTCTCCACATCACAAACTGGGCAAGCTGGGAGGAATCAGGATCTCTGTGACCTCTTCAGTCCTTCAGTCTCCCTCCAACAAAGAGCTGCCAGTAGATTTAGGGAGTGATCATGCCCCTCCTCTGGGACCAGGAAAGCCTTTGCTGCTTTTGTGTATGACTGCTGAATCCCTGCCCCTCAGGGAGTTGCTGTCTCACTGCTTTAAGCCCTGAGTTAGTGCCTCAGCCCTGGAAAGGCTCGCTCTGCAGCCACCCTTTCCATGCCTTCAGTGTGAGGACAGTGCCCTGCAGTACCTGCATGTCCCCAGGTTCAAAATGAAACAGCCTCAACCCCCTGCTTCTTTGGACTGTAACAAGCCTTTGGTTTGAGGCTCTGTTGTATCTCTCCTTCCTCCTCCTCATCCTGATATAACAGCAGCTGTCCTCAGCTGTGCAAGCCTTAAAGTTGATAACTCCCCTGATACACTTTCCTCCATCACTCCTGAGATTATGTGCATTAATTAGAGCATCTCTAATGCTAATAAGCAATGGGGAATAAGTGCCTCCTCAGTCCATTAACGTGGAAAGGACTTCTGAGCATTGGCATCGGCGTAGATTTCTTTTCCTCTTTGTAACAGAAGCACAACTAGTGAGTTCTGAGGAGCAGCTTGCGTGTCTTTGGATGCCTGCTGACTAAATAAGGTAAAGTCTGAAGTGCAGAGCTGCTGGTGTGGCCTTCTTTGAGGCAGGCTGACGTGAGGGAGAATTCCCCCCTCTTCAAAGCCCCATTTGCTTTGATAATTAGAGAAGTTTGCATGGGGAAATTATGCAAAACATAATATGGAAAGCAAACAACTTTCCTGCTCTGTGGCTGGTTGTCTTTGAAGCAGAGGCTCACAGCAGAGCAGCCCTGGCTGCCTCTTGGTCTAGGGAAGGGATGCAGCATGGGCTGCTTGTTCTATAGACCAGCTGGGGAAACAATTCAGAGGAACACTCAGGAGAGCCTGAGGTGTTCTCTGGCTTCCACAGATCCCTCCTAGCAACCTTTACTGCAGTTGATTTAAGAAACTCTTTCCCCCAGCTGACAGAAGTGACCATGTCTCTGGCACAGTCAGCACTGGAGACAAAGTTCACTCCGTTGTCAGCATCACAGGCACTGGGAAAACTTCCTCTTCTGCCTCTTTGGCTTTGTTGTTCCAAAGCATGAGGGCTGGAATTTCTTCCAGAACTCCACTACACTTTGTGGTTGTTTTACATCATTCCTGGTCTAACCAGTTCTTCCTGACACTTCTAAATGGCTTTGAGTTCTACCCAAGCCCTTGGCATCTGTCAGGCACTGAGTTCAGCAGGTCACTTCTGCTGCTGGGTTAGTGGGACGAGGCTCCTGGAAACTCTTCCCTGCTCAACACTCCACCAAGGGAACACGGGGATGAAAGGAGAGAGCAGCTTGAGCAACCAGGGGCAAATTCACCCTCTAGAGATGGAACCTAGAGGAAGGAAGTTCTGCAGCCCTCTGCCAGGGGGGAGAAAGGAGTGATGCAACTTCAAGCAAGTCTTGCTGAACTGCTTCTCCAAGTTAACAGGCTGTTGTGCCTGTGAGGGCCAGGGCAGCTGCTCCCACGGGCAGTTGACTGTCTGCACCTTGAGCTGTGATTTGCTCTCAGAGGTAAAGCTGCAGCTCTTGTGCCTGTTCCCAGCTCCAGGGAACCTCCAGGTGATGGGAAGAGTCCTGGAGAAGATCAGCTGAACTCTGGAACCACTTTTGCTGTTGTGCTTGGACAGAAGTAATTCACAGATTCAATCACAGGACCGTTTTGGTTGGAGAAGACCTTTAAGATCATCAAGTCCAACCACCTGCTGCTGCCTCATTTTTTTTGCTACAACATGCAGGGAGTAGAAAGAGGGGGATCTCTGCCTCACTTCTCTGCTGCCTGTCCTCCAAAATCAGCCTCATCCCTCTACTTTTCCTCACAAAGCCCCATGAGAAGCCCTGTCCCTACTCTGTGCCCCACAGCCTCTCCATGCAACTTGTGCCTCTGCTCCTGAGAGAGCTGGAGATGCTTTGGGGTAATCCAAGCTCTGTGGTAAAGCCCAGACTAGGGGGATTTTTGAGGGGACAGCCCCTGCCTCTTCTTGCTGTAGAGGGCAGCTGGCACGTGTTTGTCTCCACTGTAGAGCCCCCGGGCATCTTGCTGAGACACACACTCCCTCCCCTTCATGCACACACGTAATTGGCAAGCATCAATTTCCTCTCCCCACACAAACTCTACCAGGGATTTCTGCACAAAAAGAAGATGCCACTGACTCTCTTGACCTCTGAACTTGTTTCCCAGGAGGCAGAGGGGCTGGGGCCAAGCCCAGAGAGGAGGGTTTGCAGCTGCCCTTGTGCCCTGAGGGGGGAGACATATGGGGGTGACAGTCAAAGAGACGAGGAGAGAGGAGAGGAAATGTGTGTTTTCTTAGTGCCCACCCTCCCAGCTCCTGGGAACTTCATGGCTTTGGAATATTAAGAGGCAGGAAAGTTAATTAATACCCAGAACAAAGCCAAGGCTGTTGGGCTTCTGGGAGAAGGAAGCAGTGGGGACAGGAAGAAAAAGATCAGTGTCATCTTCAAGGGTTTGTTTTCTTTGAGTTTTTTTATCAGCAACTAAAACAGAGATGGAGGGGAAGAGATTAATTTTGGGGGACCAAATGGCAGGAGAGTTTGTAGGGTGAGCCACAGGGACAGCTGCCATTGCCTTGTTCAAGCTGGGGACTGAGCCTGGCCTGTCACAGAGTTTGTAGTAACTGTCACTTCTCCAAGAAGTCTCTTATTTCTCTGCCTTGAGATGACACTTGTGCTCCCCACACAGCATCCTTCCTGTCCAGTCTGCCCACTGCTGGTCCCAGCACCACTCAGCCCGTGCTTTGGGCAGCAGGGGTTGCAGCTGGCCCATGCTGAGCTGTCCCCAGATGGCCTTGCTTATGTCTCTCATTCACCCCCTTTGCTTCTCCCTGATGGTCAGTACTGCAGCCTGGCTGGGCTCAGCTCCCAGCTGGGCTATTGCCTACCTGCTATCTAGCTCAAGAGCTGGAGAGGCTGAGGTCTTGCTCTATGTACATGTACAGACACCCAGACCCTGACAACTGCTTTCTGTGTCCTACCCATGAGCAGCAACATGGTCCAGCTGAAGGAAGAAGGTAGCTGAGCTCAGGGTCCCTGTCACAGCAAGCAAAGGCCATTGGCTGGCACCCAGCAGGCATCTGAGTTGTTTAAACATGTGTTTAAAATCAGGGGCTGACTGCTACAAATAGGAGGGTGGGAAGTGCCAGACTGGATCATGCCCAGGGTCCATCCTTGTCTCTGACAGTCTCTGCAGCATGTCTCTGAGGAGGGAAGGCTGTGAGTCCTGGGGCTGATTATCCTGGAGAAAACTGAGGGGGAACCTCATCAAAGCTGCACCCCAAACCCACAGCATGCTGACCCCTGGACACCTACTTGCCACAGTTACCATTGCAGCCACTTTCCCTGGCTCTGCTTGACTTTGTCCTCTCTCTGTGTGCAGCCAGAACGTCAGGTCTCACCATCACCAGGTCTGTCCTTCATCCCTCCAGCTGCGAGCATCCCTGAAGGAAATCACCAGCGCTAGAGAAAACTGAAGGTGTTTTGGGGAGAGATTGATTCCAGCTTGGTCTTCCCCAGCCTTGTGCTCCTGGGGCCTCACCCTTCTGTCTTTCCCCTCTTTCAACTGCTTGTCCAGCCTCAGTACTCGCACCACACCTGCAACTGGAGGAGGCAGAGGATAAGCCAGGACTGGAGGATGCTACTTAGGACCTACAGCTCTCTGCTACCCAGGTGATCTTTCCCCAGCGCCAGCACAGCTTTAAGTGAGGTTTCTGGGGCTAATCAAGATCGACACACAAACAAAACAGCATCTCTGCATCTCACAGCCAGCAGAAAGGGAGAAGCAGATGGGCTAGAGGAGGCAGGGAGCTGCTGCTAAATGGATTGATGGAGAGGCCTTTAAGAGAGATGGATTGGAGAGGGAGCCGCTGGAGGAAAGGGCCGGGGCGGCCACGCTGTGAATGGGGCAGGGGCCCAGGGAGATGATGGGAAGGGAGAAAGGCCTGTAGATAACAGATGGATGGACACAAAGACTGGAAGGGAAGAGAGGGACAGATGGACAGGCAATAGAGAGAGTCGGGAGAAGAGAGGGATCTGGACATAATTAGATTGGATCCGATTATGACAGACTCGATTAGAGCAATATTATGATCAGGAGCTTCTGTCGCTATTTGGCTTTTAGGGGGGAACAAAGCCAGAGAGCACGTGTGGAAGGGGGACAAGCAGAGGCAAAGGGAACCAGGGAAGGATGAAAGGAAAGGGGCTCCTTGTGAAAGCTGTCAGTGGTGGTGGTGACAGATTGTCTAGTTATCGAGCACCGGGGCCGTCTGTCACCGACCGCTCACAAAACCTGCACTCAATGAAAGCCACAGAGACAAAGGAGAGGAGAGGAGAGGAGAGGAGAGGAGAGGAGAGGAGAGGAGAGGAGAGGAGAGGAGAGGAGAGGAGAGGAGAGGAGAGGAGAGGAGCTATCAGAGCAGAGAGAGCTTCTGGCAGTAGCCAGGCAAGCGTGCCCAGGGCGTGGGGAGAGAGCTCTGCAAGATCTCTTAGATGTCAGGCACATGCACAAATAGCCACGGGTGCACATGAGCTGAGGGGTGCCGGAGCTCCCTCAACCACTCAACCACCCTCACGTGGAGTTTGTGTGCTTTAAAATGCTTGCTCAGAAAGGCTTTGAGCCCTCCTGGCTTCCCAGGGAATCATCACCCTGGGGGAGGATAAACAGGCTGCCCAGGTGCTGCTCCACATCCTGATGGAGGGTTCTGCTTCCAGCTCGCTCGCTGCAGACTGTGGGAGCTGGAGCCTCCCCCCAGCTGAGCCTTGGCTGATCCCTTGTGCCTTGTCTGAACTCTCACAACCAGCCTTTGGTCACAAACCAGAGGGGATGGAGATGGCAGCTGCCCCTTCCACAAACTGGACAGGGAATAATGATACCAAAAGTGACACTGGGGCTGCTGGGGGATCTCTGATGGCTCTGCTGCAGCGAACACTCCAGCAAGGCAGCAGCTCTGCCAGAGGAGACTTTGCCATGGATGAGCAGCTGAGGGCTCACAGGAACACAGCAAAACCCAGCACTTTCTGTTGGGCAGAGGGTCCTTGCTGGAGAGAGCAGGGCACAGTCCCACCATGCACAGAGGGGGCAGTTGATGAACAGGAGTAGTGGCAGAGATCCCCTTCCAGGGCTCCCACTCATCATTTGGACATTCATCCCCGTGCTGTATAGAAGTTTCTGGCTCTGTTCCAGCAGCAGAAGGGTTAAAGCTGCCTGAGCTGTGGGGTTTTTTCCCCTGACAAGCCCAGGCCAGTGTGATCCCCAGTGACTTTGTACAGTATGTCACCTCATCTCCTGCCAAATGCTGCCTCTTTAGGCTTCCTTTCATACCTCACCCGTGCCCTCCCTGCACTCCCCCCTCAGCTCTGTCCCTCTCCAGCTCTGTCCCCCAGCTCTCTGCAGCTGATGCCCAAACCTGGGAGGTCAAAGTGGGCAAATCCTGGAGGATTTTGTCCCCTTTGGATAGAAATACTCCACAATGAACCCACCTGGGTCCACCCACCTCCCATGTCAAGCCCAAGGTATGGAGAGGCTTAGAGGAGCTGGCTGTGCTCCCACCAGTGCTCACCAGCTTCTTTCTTCTTAAAAGGGAGGCTCAGGAATTCAGAGGAAACAGTGATTTGCTGCAGGCTCCAGCTTGTGGGCTCCTGAGATTAAGAAACCTGGTTGGTTTGGACAAAGGACACCACTTACTGCCAACCACGTTGGGAAGCTCAGGAGTGACAAGCAAAGGCAGTTTCTGTTCTCCCTCCCCCAAATCTCATTAGGTCTTTGCCAGCCTTTAGGGTGTTTGAAGCTCGAGAAGTTCTTGCTGAGGAGGCAGAGAAGGAGGCAGCAGCTCAAAACTCAGGGAGCACAGGGGCTGCAGGTTCTGAGCAGGGGTTGCAGCAACAGGGGGAATATTGACATGGATTGCAGGAGGAAGGTCTGGAGTATCACCCTCCCATGGGATCTGTGGCTTCATCTTCCCCCTCTCCCTGGCACAGCCCTGACTGTATTCATCTCACCCTCCACGAGCTGCTGGGCTCTGCCCAAGCTGTGTGTGCTCCATGCAGAGCAGCAGGGGCTGTGTCCTGCCCTTTGACACTTCTCAGGTACAAAAAGTCACCATTTTCCATTCCCAGGTGAAATCCTCCCTGCCTGCGAGGCAAAACTTGGATGCTGAGGAGGAGGAGGAGGAAGGCTGAGAGTCTGTCATCCCAGGGCAGAGTTCAGGTGACTGATACGGGAAGGGGCCTCAGCTGCTGGCACTGGGTACTGTGCTGGTGTCCCTGCAGCTGAGCAGGGAGGGCTCTGCCTGCGCCCTCTGACTCTGGGCTGCATCTGGGTGAGGGGCTGAATCTGTCAAAGCCTTGGCTTGAGAGAATCACAAAATAGAATCACAGGATAGTTTGGGTTGTTAAAGCCCTTGAAGCTGCTGCAGTCCCAACCCTCCCCTCCCCCTGCCCAGCCCTGACTCCTCAGCACCTCGGCTCTGGGATCCCTCCAGGGCTGGGCACTCCCCCAGCTCCCTGGGCAGCCTGGCACAGGGCTGACACCCCTTTCAGGGAAAGAGTTCTGCCTCAGCTCCAACCTCAACCTCCCCTGGAGCCTCTCTCCTCTCGTCCCAAGTATAGCCTGACCCCCAGCTCCCTGCAGCCTTCTGTCAGAGAGTGTCAGAGAGGGCTCCTGTCTCCTCTCAGCCTCCTCTTCTCCAGCCTCAACACCCCCATTCCCTCAGCCCCTCCCCAGCCCCTTGTGCTCCAGCCCCTTCCCCAGCTCTGTGCCCATCTCTGGCCACGCTGCAGCCCCTCAGTGTCCCTGTGGCAGTGAGTGAGGGGCCCAGCACTGACACAGCCCTGGAGCTGCAGCCTCCCCAGGGCCCAGCACAGGGGACAATCCCTGCCCTGCTCCTGCTGCCATGCTGCTGCTGAGCCCAGCCAAGATGCCCTTGGCCTTCTTGCTTCCCTGGGCACACTGCTGGCTCCTGCTCAGCTGGTGTTGATTAACACCTTCAGGTCCTTAAGAAGAACTTGAGTGAGTGGCTGCTGAGAGGAGCTGAAACCTTTCTGTTGCCCGTGTTGGTGGCTGTGGGGCCAGCACAGCCTGGGCCTGGCATCCCCAGAGGGGAAGCTTTGGCAGCCAGCTCCTCTCCTTCCCTCCCCTCCTTCCCCCAGCCCAGCCCGGCAGGATGCCCGGAGCAGCTCAGCATCAGCTGCAGAGAGAGGTGGGGGCCCTGCTGTCGTCCTGGCAGGGGGAGAGGAGCAGGAGAGAGGGGGACAGAGGAGGAGCAGCGAGTTCAGAGCGAGAAATAAACACAAACGGCCCCTCAGGCTTCTCAGGGGAGCTGGGGAGAGAGGAACACTCTGGGGAGGAGGGCGATGTGCGTGCAGGGGGACGTGGGCTGCCTGGAAGGGGCTGGCAGAGGGTGTCACACGTGGGAGAGGGGAGTGATTTGTGTGTGGGAGGGACGTGGGGCTCGTGTTACTGTGTGTGTGAGGCGGGGGCGGCTGTGGCTATTGCCACGAGCTCATTAGTAGAATATTGTTTCCTAATCGGTGCCATAGCAATGGGGAAGGAGGCTCTTCTCTGCCACCTGATCCCTCTGCCACGTCCCTCGCTCAGCCTTTGCTAACGCTGAGACCATCTGCTGATCCCTGCCACGGGCTGGAGGCTGCCCAGGTGTGTGGATGCCCATCACCTGGGCTTCACTTGCCTGCAGGAGGGGCGAAAAGCCGTCCCTCAGAGCCTGGGAGGGAGGTGGATCCCCCGGTACTCAGTGGGAGGAAAAGCTGAAGGTGAGAGACTCCAGCAAGCAAAGAGCAGGGAGGTGTGGGAGGACAGCCATGCCCGGGCTGGGGGGGGACATGGGGGGATTCAGAGCAGGGAGTTTGCTGATAGTGAGGAGAAAGCAGAGCAGGTTTTCTCCAGACAGTTGAAGAGGAAATCAGAGAAGGGCAAGAGGCAGAGACCAAGTTTAACCCACAAAAGAGAGTGTTGTGTCATGGGCAAAAGGAAAAGCTGTGTTCCTAAGCTCCACCCCTGTGTTCTGCCTCCCTCATCCTTCCACTTGCTTTCTCTTTCCTCACCAAACTTTACTACAGGTGAGTTTTACAGCGGCTCCCAGGCAGAGCCTGGTGGGGAAAGGCTGTGGGCACCCAGCAGTACACCAGCAGCCCCCTGTGTGTGCCAGCCCAGCATAGACCCCAGCACAGCACAGACCCCCCCGGTACAGCCCAACTGCAGGGGCTACACACCAAGAAGCTTTTTGCCCTCAATCCTACATCTTGTACAGATGCCTCCCCTCGTCCCACTCCAGCACAGGGACTCCTGTGCCTGTCTGTCTCTCCCTCTCCCCTTTCCCTGCTCACTCCCATCTCTCCTTTATGAAATATTCATGGGGAACAGATGTCGCCTTCTCCCCCAGCACCCCCCACCCTCCTCCCTCAGCCCACCACCCTCCATCCACCCTCCAGGACCACATCCAACCTCCACCTCCTTTCCTCTCCTGGGGGGGTGGGTGGAGGGAGAGGGGAGGGGGGTTTCTAACATCCCACCCAACCAATAGCATCCTCTCTTTTCACTTTAATATTGATGAGGGGGGGAGCAGCAGGAGTGGCCAATGAGGCAGCCGGGGTCGGCCCCGGTGTGTGATGCTGGGCTGGATATAAAGCTGGGCTGGAGCTAGAGCCTATGGGGCATGTGCCTCCTTGGGTTGGTCATCTCACAGCTCTGTGGCTTGGGAACACTCCCACCCAAGGAGTAGCATGTCTGGGTATCAAATCTGCCTGGGTTCTCCCTGATTTCCTTCCCTATATCTATCCCAGGGAAACTTTCTGCCTCCTCAATGGATGGGTGAGCCCCAAGTGCTTCTTCCTTCCCTGGATTATCTGAGTTTCATCCTGCTGGAAGAGAAAAGCTGGAGCCTGGGAATGGTCATCACCTTGGGGGTAAGGTGGCTGTCCTGGGGGTGGGTTTGGGGTGCTGCTGGGTGTTGTTATGAGGATTTGATGCTGAAAGGGTGGAGGAGCAGGAGGGGAGAGGGGTGGTGAGATAAGCTGGGGTCTGTGAGGAAAGGGAGCCCTGTGCTCAAAGGCACAAGAAGGAGACTTCAGCTCAGGGCCAGGTTTAAGGCACAAACCTGCTTTGGGCTTGGTGGTGACAGAGGATTTCTGATCAGGGGAAAAGAAAAGGAACTTCCATTCAGGTGGCCTGAAAGTGAGTCCTGGATGTGCTTTGTGTTGCCAGGGAGTCATCAACAATTGTCCCCCTGTGGTCTGGAGTGTAAGGGAAAGGGCGGGAGAGGGAAAGATCTGCTTCCCATTGAGGGTGTGAGCAGTGCTGGGGCTTTGCTGAAGCAAAGTGGAGCAAGGGCAGGTTTAAACCAAGTTCCTGCAGTAGATGGATTTAGGAAGAGTGAAAAAGAGCTATTCAGAGCACAGGTCACCTGAGGAAAGGAAAAGCTTTCTGAGGACTGGAGCAACCCAGCAAGGGAGGGAATGGGGTAAGCAGTTCATTTGGATCCAGGGCTGGAACTTACCTTCCTGCAAATGCTCTGGCATCTCCTGCCAATGTCCTTCTGCCCCTGAGAACAGAGATCCTCGTGCAGGACTCCTGCTTCCCCTCTTCAACCTCCTCCCAAGGACACTGGGACAGTGACAGCAACGTGTCTCCCAGCCTGTGCTCTCCCCTGGGGCACCAGGGAGCGGTTCCTGGGCTGCTCCTGGGTTGCAGGAGGGAGGTTTTTCCATCCTCCCCTCCTCCAAGATGAAGTGCCCCGCTCTTGCCTCAGTGCTGGTGTCCCAAGAGGGGTCAGGAGGTGGTGGTTTGTCTCTTTCCCTGCCCTGTGCTAAAGCAATGGGGCCAGGAGGCAGCAGAGCAGTTCCTCAGGTTCTCCCTGCTGCACCCCCAGCACGGAGCAACCAGCACCTGAGTCTGCAGAGCAAGAGGAGAACAAGCCTGATGTGTTCAGAGCAGCAGCAGCAGCACCAGGGCAAGAGGGAGCCAGACGAGCAGGGAGGCTCGTGCAAGAGTTGAAATGCAGTTCCCTGTCCCTGAGAGCAGGAGGGGGAGGATTTAAAGAGAAGCTGAGTGCAGAGATGAGGATCCTGGAGGTGATGCTGGATGTCCACACACTGACTCCCTGCCACAGCTCAAGAGTTGGAAGTGCAAGAGATACTGTGTCCAGCCTCAGAGCTGATCTCCCTCCTTCTCCTGGCCCCTGCTCACAGATGGAGCAGCATCTCTGCTGAGAGAGATGCTCCAGGAATGGTTATGGGGAGTGGGAGAGGGGCAACACTGCCAGAATGCTGTGGGGATGAAGCGTTGTCCCAAGTGACCAGCCAGGCACCAGAAAGGAGGTCCTGAGTCTGCTGGAAGAGGGCAGGAGCAGAAGGAGAAAAGAAATGACAGTGGGAAGGGAGGGCAAAAAGGTTAAACAAGGTGCAGGAGTCACACAAGAGTGGATGGTGCAGCAGATGGGGCTAGTTCAGGAGCTTGAGATCCAGGCTCTTGCATTGCTCGTGGTTCTTGGTCCCAAGCTGGTTTCTCTCTGAAGCGGGAAGAGCAAGTTAAACCCAAAACCAAACTCAGCTGTGCTCTGAAGACAAGCACAGCTCACTGCAAGCTCAGAGCCCTGAGAGGGCATCTCCACAGCTCCCAAAGGCCACGTTTCCAACCACCCTTTCCAGGCTGAGGGCTTCCCAAGAGTCGCTGTTGGTTTAGGAGCTGGATGCTTCTGCTGTCACAGGTTTTGTGTGATGGAAAACAAACTCTGAGCTCATTCTCTACAGGGAAATCTGAACACCCCAGTGCAAGGGGGAGTGTGTGTGTGTGTGTGTGCACACACAGAGATACCCGACTCAGGGCAGATTTACAAGCATGGGTGTGAATTATGGGGCATCAATGGACGTGGGATTCTCACTGAGGAGTTTTTGACAGGCACTGGGAGGTGTCTGGGGGTGTACCTGTGTGTGTTTGTGTCGACGTGTAAAGAAACACCTCGCCAGGGGTGGGATGCTCAAAGGGGGTTTGCAGACAGTTCTACACACACTTCTGGGGTTGGAAACACCCATCCAGGGCTTTGCCTTGTGAAAAGGGGATGGGGACTGTTTCTTCCCAGTTATTGCCTGTCCATATTCGTTTAGTTTCCATTACTCAGCCCTATGGCTCATTACAAGCTCGTCAAGCCTGAGAGAGGTAATATGTTGTACATCTCTGCCTGGCTGATTTCCCAGCCAGGCTGCTGGCTCTTCCAGCAGCAGTCTTTTGCCAGCTGAAGTTTCTTCCCTTTCCCCTTCTCCTACTCTCAGGTTTTCCCCTGCCCCAGGGCTGGAAGATGCACTTGTGGCAAGATGCTTTTTACCCAGAGCTGTTCCTGGGGGTGCCAGAGGCATCTATGGGATGCTGGGGTCCCCCCATGCCAGAGCCATGCAGGGAAGGCAGCAGAGAGGGGGGAGGATGAAGAGAGGCAGCTTTCCCATCCCAGAGGGAGCCAGCCTCTATTTGGACACATCAAGCAAAGCAGCTGTGTTGGGTTCCATATGTCGGGGGTGCCAGGATCCATGACATACGGGCTCATTTAGTACACAATAAGCCCCCAGCCCCCCTTTCCTCTCATCCCTGCAGTCTGGTTCCCCCCCCCTTCCCTCATCCACCACCTGTCATCTCTCCAGAGAGTCAGGAGAAACAGCTTCTACCTTCTCCCAAAGCCACCCATGACTGGGAGGGACCCTCAGCCCCATCTCAACCCAACTGTGACCACACACACACACACACTCCATCCATCCATCCAAAGCCAATGCCACAGGGCAGGTAGAACAAACAGCCTCTCAAGCTCCATCTCTCATGTTAAACCCCACAAGCTGGGTGATGCTGAGAGCTCCCTGTGCTTCTGTTTTCTAGAGGATGAAGGAGGAGTTGGGCTCTGACACCTGACGACTCCCAAACTGGCTGCTGCCCCGTGGCTGCAGGGAACAGCCCAAGGGCTCTGGGCTTTATTCCTTCCTCTATCTGGTTTCTATGCCTCTGTCATTGTTTCCCGTGGAAGTTCTGACCCAGCCAAGGAGTTCTCCAGGAGGAAAAGGAAAACAATTGCATGAGACTGTGTGATGAGGAGGAAGAGGAGAATAACCAGAGGCTCGCTGTGAGCCACAGACCTTCTCTTTAAAGCAGAGAGGTTTTTGCTTCCACATCGTGGCTGGGTCATTCTGTCCCTCCTGAGCTACCATATCCCTGAAGCAACCATCTGTCTGGCCATCCCTCTACACCTCTTGGCAAGATGATGCTCAATTCAGAGCAGACAGAGCTCGACTTGCCTCCGACACACTCCGAGCCCGAATCCGTCTTCAGCGACTGCGGCCGCTCGGTTGGCGCCGAGGAGGAGGCAGGAGCTGTGGCTTTGTGCCCTCAAGCCAAAGTCCCAGAGCAAAGTGAGGCCATGAAGAAAGACCTGCAGCACCTGAGCCGGGAGGAACGTCGGCGGCGACGCAGAGCCACGGCCAAGTACCGGACGGCTCACGCCACGAGGGAAAGGATCCGAGTGGAAGCTTTCAACATGGCCTTTGCCGAGCTGCGCAAGCTGCTGCCCACGTTGCCCCCCGACAAGAAGCTCTCCAAGATCGAGATCCTGCGCTTGGCCATCTGCTACATCTCCTACCTGAACCACGTGCTGGACGTCTGAGCTGCCCCGCTGCTGGCTGCTCGTCCGGCTGCCACGTCTACCCGAACGTGAGGCGAGAGCTCGAGTCGGTCTGTGAGCCGAACGCACGTGTCGTGGGCAGCTGAAGTGTTGGGCCTGTGTTCATCCCTCTGTGCAAATGGACCAAGTTCCTCCCCCCCCTCCCCTCCCCAGCTGTCTGCTCTACCCCCTGTGTTCTGTGTTTTCCCCATCACTGAGCCCCAGGTCTGTCTGTCTTTCCATCCTGCCTGAGTCAGGCTTGGACATGTGGTCCATCAGCCATCTGTCTGACCTGCTGGATCTGCTGCTCATCTTCTGCCCATCCTGCTGTGCATCCCACTGACCCTCACCCCGAGCCCACATCCATCAGTCTCTCTGGCAGGAGCCGCTGAGCCCACAGCTCTCTGTTACCTCTTTTACAGGAGCCATGAGAGAAGGATGTGAGACACTGCAGCACCAAGCAGCCCAGGGGCTTGTCTGTCTGTCTGTGCCTTGTGCCAGCAGCACGGCCAGTCTGGGCATCTTGTCTCTTTGCTGCTGTTCTGCCCCTGGCATCGTGCTGGGCACTTACAGACCCACGTCAGGACCATCCTCTCCGCAGGGGGAGCACAGCCCAAGAGCATCCTTGGGCACTGAGCAGCTCTCCTGGCTTCTCACACCTTAAAAAGGGAGCTCAGTGTGGTGCAGGTCCTGACAGGGATGACAGCTACAGGTTCCCCTTGAGAGGGAGCAGAGAGTCGTGTTCATTCACTGTGCTGCACTCCCAGGCTGCAGCAGCACCTGGGATCTCTCCAAGCCCCTCCATTGCACCTCTGCTCTCAGCACTCTGCTCCCCAGCCCTTTGCAGTAGTGTACAATGAGGGTGAAGCCCCACCTGTCCCTGAGACCTCATACC
This sequence comes from Colius striatus, assembly GCF_028858725.1. NCBI lineage: Eukaryota > Metazoa > Chordata > Aves > Coliiformes > Coliidae > Colius > Colius striatus. The sequence goes on from NC_084787.1 coordinate 1,850,885, forward strand.
CTCCCTTCATCCCTCTTCACTCTTCCTCAGTCTCCCTTTCAGTGCTCCTGATGAAAAAGGCCAGAGTAGGGTTTCAAATGTGACACATGCCCTGGCACAGGGTGGGACACTCATCTCCACATCCCTCCTCTGCACCCAGTGCCAAGAGGCTTCACCCTGGGGTGCTGCAGGCTCTCCCCCAGTTTACCAGTATGGCACTGGTGCAGCATCACCTTTCCCAGCCTGTGCTGCACTGGGGTGAACTGCATTTTACCTGCAGCTTGCAGAGCAGAGGGGTTGCTGAGGAGAAGAAGCAGACACAGCTCCTGTGCCCAGTTTCCAGCTCTCCCCAGTCCCCTCAACATGGATCAGGGGAGGGAGTGGGGTTGAAAGGGAAAGCAGAACATGTTCTCCAGCCAGGACACACTAGGGCTGGGGGAAGCTCGTTGCCAGAGTGAATGTTTTGCCTGGTTTTATGGCTGTTCATTTGTTTTAGAGTTAATTTTGCACTGGCAGAAGCAAGAGCCCCAGCAGAGCCCAGGCAGGGGATCAGGACCATGCAGAATGATTCTATGAATGGGTTGGGGTGCTTTTCACTGAGCCTCATGGGGAGCCAGGCAGTGGCCCAGTGGACTTTGGTGTGCCAGAGATGAACCATTTCATGGTGAGAGGGTCAGTGCCATGTCCTGAGAACACCAGCAAAGCCCCAAGACCAGAGCAGGCCCAGGGGAGGTTGAGGTTGGAGCTGAGGTAGAACTGTTTCACTGAGAGGATTGTCAGCCCCTGTGCCAGGCTGCCCAGGGAGCTGGGGGAGTGCCCAGCCCTGGAGGGATCCCAAAGCTGTGGGGCTGAGGTGTTGAGGGGTCAGTGCTGGGCTGAGCAGGGCTGGGACTGCAGCAGCTTCAAGCTCTTTTCCAACCCAAAAGCTCTGATTCCGGGGGTCCCAGCAGCACCCACCCATTCTGCCCTCCAGGGTCCCCCTTCTGCTTTTTGCCCTCCTGAGCTGTTGCCCACTGCCCCTGCTGGGTGCCCAAGCCCCACCTGAGCTTCCCAGGACCTCCCAGCTCCATCCCACCTTCCCCATCTCTATCACCTCACTCCATACCTCATTTTTTCCCCCCCTCCCCATAGAAGCAGGGAGAAGGGTCACTACCTCTGACCATGGCATCCCCCAGAGCCAGGGCAGCAGCTAGACCCCAGGGCAGCTCACCCTCTCTTCCCTCCCCTCCCCTCCCCTCCTCACCTTTCCACTCCCAGCCCCTACCTCTGTGCCATGAGGATATTTATTGAATTTATTTATTGAGAAATGTTATTATTTATTTGCTGTCTCGTGCACTTTTGGGAAAGGAGAACTGGAGAGCAAGAAAAGAACAAGCAGGGCAGAAAAACCCACCCACCCCCCCCCACCTTCCCAACACCCCGTGTGAGGTTGTGCCCCAGCACTTGTTTGTCTTGGCTGTTCAAGGCTGTGCAAGGATTTGTTATTTATGAGTTCACAAGGAAGTCTGGGAGAGGGGGAAATGAATTAAACTGCCAGAAAAAGAGAGATCTTGAACTTGGAGTGCCTGCTTTGCCTTTATTTCCTCTCCTTTTCATCTTGTTTTTAACCATCTCTTTGTTGTGCTGCTCGTGCTGGGGGCTGGTTCCTCTTGCTGGTGGCTCGTTCCTCATGCAGAAGCTGATGGCCATGCCTCTGCCTGTGAAAGGAGGTGGTGGGAGGGTGGTTTTCCTCCCTGTTGCTCCAACCAAGGGACCAGGATGTATCCTTTTGGCACTTAGAGTCCTGCCAGCACCAGCTGGGCTCAGGCTTGCTCAGAGCTGTGGTCTATGCCATGTCTTTGGTTCTCCCAGTCTCGGAACATAGCTTAGGTTTGCTGGTCAAGCAGAACCCAAACAGCCCTGTCTGGTGACAGCAGAAGGACGAAGACATCTGAGCCAGACACGAGCATCAGCAAAACAAACCCCCTTCTGTCCCCTCTGGAACCCAGAGTGGCCTCTGCACACTCACCCATCACTTGGCTCTGCACCTCTGCCAGAGCCCCTGTGGTCCCCTTCTCCCTGAGACCCCTTCACCCCCAGTTTTCTTCCCCCTTCCCCAGCCCACCCCAAGCTTTGTGGGGAAGGGAGTTTGTGGCTGGGTCTCCTTTGTCTGCATTGATGTGGCTCATCCCTGGAGGCTGGCTGCAGCTGTTCCCTGACTTGCTCCAAATTTCTTCTTCTAATCAATTGGCCTCGGCTGCAGCTCAGCTCAGCTGCATCAAAGGGGAGAGAATAAACATGGGGGAGGGAGCAGGGGAAGGAAGAGGGGAGAGGCTTTGCAGCATCAAGCTATGGGGGTCACAGGAGGGGACTTTGAGGGACCTCAGGGCTCCTCTTTGTTCCAGCTCTGGGATTTCTCCCTGGTGTTCACCTCTTGGAGTGTCGCTGATGCCTGTATCTACACTCAGCTCTTCTCCCAACCTCTCCAGCACCAGCCTCTGCTCATGGGGGTCTGTGCAGGATGTTTGTCTGCATCCCAGCCCCATTTCCATCCCAATCTCATCTCCACCCCAGCTCTATCTCCATCCCATTCCCATCTCCACCCAAGCCCCATCCCATCCCATCCCATCCCCACTTCCACCCCACCCTCACCTCCATTCCAGCCCTGGCCCCTCTCTCTGGGAGCTGGGGATGGGGTTGGGGCAGCCTGAGCTCTGCAGCCACAGCTCTCAAAGCTCACCAGGGCCCGTTGTTCCTGGCTGCCAGCCCCAGCCCTGACATATGGTCCTCATTGTGCCTCACACAATGGAAATGCTTCATGCTAATTTAGATGCTGGTTCTGGCCTTGCTGTCACCTCTGACAGATTGAGTCCCTCACCCACAAGCACAAAGAGCAGACAACAGGCATCTCAGCTTCTCCTCTGCCTCCCTAAAGCATTCTCCTAGACCCTTCCCAGCAATCTCCCTCTTCCCACAGCTATTTCCATCTCCTCTCACATCTCCATCTCTCCATCCTGGAAAACACTGGTCCCAGAGCTCAGGTAGGGGAGGGAGGGTTTGTGTACACGAGGAATGTTTCCCACTGGCTTTTCAGTTGGAAAATGCCCCCAAAGGTGCAGACAAACAGACTGGCATGAAACTGCTCAGCTGCTTCTGCCCAGAGGCATTTCGGTGGCCCCGCCCCAGGGGATGCCCAGGGAGGGGATGACTGTTGACACCCTGTCACATCCCAAAAAGAAGTAGCCAGGGCACGATGTGAGAGTTTGGGATGGGTAAGGGAGAGAAACACTCCTCGTTTCAGGCTACTGCCTGCCTGTGCCCACCCCCTCCCCTCCCCCGGGGGATGTCAGGGTGGGCAGCAGCTGTGTCCCTGCGTGGCTGTGTGAGGCGGCAGTGCCATCTGCTGACTGCCCAACACGGGGCCCTGCACACTCACAGCACACCCCTGGCACCCCTCCTTCCCCAAGGCAGGGGACGCCCCCATCGCTGTCAGCCAAGCCCTGGAGCATCCCTGTCCTGTGTGAATGGACACACTGCAGCAGCCAGGTAGGGCTGGGACTGGGACTGGTGCAAGGGACAAAGACAAACGGTGTCTGTGTACAGACAAGGGACCTTCTCAAAGGTTTTAAATGCTCATTTCATGCTTGGTTTGGAGCACAGGGGTTCCCTGAGGCCACAATGATGATCAGAGATGGGTGGGCTGGGAGAGCCAGGGCCCAAAAGGGCCAATGGTCTCACTAGATAAAGAGAATATTCGATCTCTTCCTTCAAGCCATGGGGCTGGAGCCCAGGAGCCACTGGACTCCTCACACCAGTGATAAGGAGCCTGGCAGAGACCAGAGGCAGCAGCATGGTGAGAGCTGGGCATGAGGGTGAGCAATGGGACCCCTGTGTCCTCCCCACAAGCAGGGTCCTCAGCATGGGGTGCTGGGAGAGGAAGGCCATCAGCCCAGGAGGGTCTGGTGGGGTCAGCAGCAACCTGTGTAGCCCCAGGGCTTGCAGATAGGTCAGACAGATCTCTGTGGGGCTAGGTTAGATGCTGCTGCTCTTGCCCCAGGGCAGGGAGAGGCTGCTCACCTCTCACCCTGCTTTCTAGGATTCGTCATCTCCAGAGTCATCTGCCTGGAGCCTTTACTCCCTTCCCTGCAGAGCATGAAGCCCGTCCCTGATGCCTTTGGATGATGGATGGGTATTGGAGGTGTCTGGGGTCCAGTTTGTAGGGTGGTAGGGCAGCTCTTGGGCAAGCAAAAGGGTCTGGGCACTTTGCAGAGCTAGGCAGGCTCCTCTGTCCTGAGAGCAGGGTGCAGAGGGAGGGGACTGTCCCTGTAAATCACAAAGTGGAGCAAAGCAGCCCTTCCCAGATGGCAGAGAGGCTCCAGCAAACCCAGCTGGCCAGGAATGAGCTCTGAGGGCCCATTAATCACTCCCAGAGTGGGAGTGAGAAGACAGCCCAGGGCAGCTGGCTGCAGGGGGAAGGGAGAGCAGTTGGGGCTCCCACTCAGCAGTGATCCCCAAGCCCTGCTGGGTCATGAGAATCCAAACTTGGCCACAGATCCTGCACCCCCAAGGTTACACCTGAAGGCTGCTCCAGTGACTCACACAGCCCAGTGAGCCAAGTGAAAAATGGACACACTGACTCCCTGGCTCTGTGCCAGGAGCCAGGGGACCAGCATAGGTTGGGATTCACCTCTCTTAAGGCCCCACAGTTAGTGGTGGGCTTGGCAGGGTGAGGGCAGGGCTTGGACTCCAGGAGCTTAAAGGGCTGATTCCCTCTGACCCAGCAGCTCTCCCCCAGCTCAGCCTGGACTATGTGTTTGTGGATGCTACAGGGGGGATGTTGCTGGCCACCAACTGCCCTGTGACTCAACTTTTGGGACATACATTATGGGGAAAGTGCCCCAGAGGGACCCAAAACACATGGGCTGAGACAGGGCAGGACCCCTCCAGCTTGGAGCAGGACAAGCCTGGCCTAGCTCAATATTAACTCATTTCTCCAGCTTAATGAAGACTAAGCCTTATTAATATTAATTGGCGTTAATTACCATCACCCTGCCCTTGCCCCATCGCTCCCGCCCCAAACCCTCCTCCCCATTCAGGCAAAACAAGCCATTTAAATCCGACCAATGGCGTGGTGCCGGCAGGGGAGCGCCGCACGCTATTGGTTATCGTAGGGAAGGGGGCGTGGCCAGCCAGTTCCCACCTTCGCCCATTGATAGAAACCGCCCGGCGGCCCCGTTTGGCTGTTCCGGGCAGGTGGCGTTCCCCCCTCCATGCTTAGGGCGGGGGGAGTCCCGTGGCTCCCGACACCCCCTTGGCGCCGGGGCTGCCGCTGCAGGGGCCTCCTGCGGAAGAAGGGAAGGGGTCCCAGGAGTGCGGGGGTTCCCTAAATGTGGAGCAGGTGTTTCATAGAGTCATAGTGTGTATCCCCCCTCCTCAGCACTCCTCTGACTGCGGGGGGGGGATGTTGCGAGGGGCCCAGGAGACCCCCCTCCCCCAGGCTCCTTCCCACGGGTCCTGGTGGCTGAGGGGATGGGACTCCTCTAAAGTGCTGAGCCCACATCCACGATCTACCCCCTCCCCGATAAGAAACACCCTCCCCCCACACACACACACCTGGTGCAGAGGCTCTACTGGGACACAGCTTCATCCTCTACCAGCCCCCCACCTTCCTGCCCGCCCCCTCAAGAGCGTGGTCTGTGGGTTCCTGCTGAGCTGATGCCTCCTTTGCCCCCACCCCTATCCCTTCTTGCTCCCTTCGGGTCCCTGGGGAGCGGGGCTGGGAGTTGGCACGGGGGGGGAGGGCTCTTCCAGACCACCCTCCCCTCCTTCCAGCCCGGTACAGGGGGGCTGTGACCTCCCCTTGCTGCGACCCAGGACACCTTTACCCCGAGGGTCACGGGTGGCCTCTGCACCCAAACACACGGAGGGGACAGAGCCAGACGTGGGTGACAGACCCAGTTTTCATGGATGGGGGGCACCTAAGTGCCGTGGGAAATCACTTGTGCACAGGCACATCCTCACCCCCCCCCCCCCCCAAACCAGCTCGACCTGGCACAAAGGTGGCAGCAGCACCCCAATGAGCCGTGTTACCCCTTGGGGTCACCTCGAGGGGGGTGAAAGCTCATCCCCCACCCCCTCCCCAGCCTCCCTATGTGACCGAGGGGGGGGTCATTTCTCTCCACGAGGGCTTCGTGGGCTCTGTGTGACCCCCTCGCTTACCCCTGAGCCCCCCTCCCTTATCCCCAAAGCCCCGGCTCCAGGGAGGATGAAGGAGGGGGGATGCAGGCGGGGGTCGCTCCCCCCGGCCCCCGCCCCAGACAATGGCCCCGGAGGGGCGCCGGGAGCTGGGAGCGGAGACAATGGGCGGCCGCGGGGGGGGGGAGCGACCGGGAACAGCGGCGGCGGGGCTGGGGGGGCCGGGCTGGGGCTGGGGGGGCCGGGACCGGCCGCTCCGCCGGGAATCGGGCTTTCCTCCGCCTCCTCCTCCTCCTCTTCCTCCTCCTCCTCCTCCTCCTCCTCCTCTGCCGCCGCAGCAGCAGCAGCAGCCCCGGGATTTCGGTGCGGGGGGGCGGGACGCGCACAAAGGTGGCGGCCGCGATGGTGAGTGCGGGATGGGGGGGTTGGAGGGGACACGCACAGCGGGGTGCGGGCATGGGGATGAGGATGATGAGGGCACTGGGGAGCGGGGCCGGGCTCGGAGGAGCCGCAGCCAGGGCCTGGGAAGCCGGGGACTTTCCTGGGCCAGCGGCCAGGCGGGGAGCGGCCGCTCGGCGAGCCCGGCTGCCGGGGCTTGGCGGGGGGCGATGGGGGTGAGGAGGGGCTGACAGGCTCCTCTCTACCCCCTCAGCGTGGAGATGGGGTAATGCGGGTGGTCTCTTGGGCGAGGGGCTGCTGAGGATGCAGCCGGGGCCCTAGGGTGGGTGATGCAGCAAGGCCGGGTGCATCCCACCCCCCTCCTCCTCCCTTCCCCTCCCCAGTTTGCACCAGTGCTTGTGGCTTCCCAGCCGCACTGAGGGCATGCTTATACTGGAGTTTACTGGCCAAGCTGCCCTGCTGTGTGGTCAACAAGCCCTTGGCCTCCTTTGTGCCCAGCACAGAGCTTCCCCACTGCCTCCAGCCCCTGTGAGCAACAGCGACGAGGGTGGGCACCTACGGGGTGGGCATGTATGGGGTGAGTATCTATGGGATGGGCAGCTATGGGATGAGCAACTATGGGGTGGGCATTTATGGGATGGGCAGCTATGGGATGAGTGGGCACCTATGGGGTGGGCACCTGTGGGATGGGCAGCCATGGGGTGGGCACCTGTGGAATGCCCACCCTGCTACCCCGCACCAGGGCTGGGTGGTTGCTCAGGCAGGGGAAGAGGGAATGTGCAAATGGACGATGCTGGTGCCAAGCCCAGGGTCTGCCCGCGGCACCAGGTCCTGCCAAAGCTCTCCCACCGGCTTCTGCCAGAGCCCCAGCCGGATCCTGAGCCGGTTTATCTCGGTCCTGGCCTGGCACAATGCCCTGAGCCAACAGGGAGTTCCCTCTGCTCCAGCTCAGCCATCGACCCTGTTTCTCTGTCTGAGGCTCAGAGGCAGAGGAGAAGGTGCAGAGTCTGGTTCCATCCTCCCCCCCCAACCCCCCCCCAGGCTTTGGTGTAATAACCAAGGAGGAGGTTAAAAAAAATAGAGAGCAAGAAAGAATGAAATAGTCTCTTCATGGAGCCTCTGGGGATGGCTGTTGCTTAATCACAGCAGTTGGGATTGTGATGGGACTGAGCTGGGCTCCAAGGCAGCCTGAGTCAGATGGGATCTGGGGCTTGTCTGTCTTGGTGCTGGGGAGGGGAAGAAGAGAGAGGGAAGCTCAGGATGAGAGAGGCTGATTTAATTAGCAGACGACTTCACTGGAGCTGGCTGTGCCTCTTGGACTGGGAAAGGGGTTGGTTTAGGGCTTGGAGGGCTCATGGGCAGCCCCCAGCCTGGAGGCAGGGCCCTGGAGATGGACACAGGGCTGAAGGTAGCGGGTGCCTTATCCCCAGTTGGAAAAGACCTTGAAGGTCATTAAATCCAACCCTTCACCTCACTGCCAAGCCCACCACTAGCCCAGAGTCCTCAGCACCTCAGCTCTCCAGGGATGGGGAAGGGAAATTGAGCTCCCTGTGCTTGCTCAGCTCACCTCACCTTCTGTGGCACCACTCAGCTGCTCCTGACGCCAGGCTGCTGTTTCCACCCTCCTGTGCCTCAAGGGTGACCATAGATTTGCCACTTCATGCCCACATCCCACTTGGAGGTGCCCCGGGGCTGGTGAGAGCAGGTGCCAGAGAGATGTGATGTGGGCAGCAGGAGGGAGACATGGCAGCATCAGATTCTCGCTGTGGGGCTGGTGATGGGCTGAGGTGTCTCAGTGCCATCCCACCTCTGCAACCAGGAATCACCAGGGTGAAGCTGCTGCTGGTGTTTCTGGGGAGCCCTGTGTGCTCCCCATGAGCTGAGGAGGGGGGTTGAGGACACAGGGTGAGGGCTGAGCTCTGGGGAGGGGGAGCTGGAGCAGGGCAGAGGGTGGTGGGCTCCTGGGAGCCCCCTGCAAGGCTGCAGTTAGGATCCTTTGCTCCCAGCTCCTTTTGCAATGCAAATACTTTTCTCTTTGCATCACATCCCTTTTGTCATGCAAATCCCTGAGGGTTTTGTCCATTTTGGGGGGAGTGGATTGTTTTTTTCTCTCCCTCTTGTTCTAGATCTCAGTCTGGTCTCGGTTTTACCTGAGTGGAGGCACACAGTGCATCCCCCTCCCCCTGTGACCTCCATCTCTCCTGGATGCTCAGGAAGGCTGAGTTTTGTCCCGCAGGCCCCCAGTGGGAGGAAACTCAGTGGGGACCCAACACTGGAGGGACTGGATGTTGCTGGGGATGTTTGTAACAGTCCCAAGTGATGGTAATTGAAGGTGGCAGGTTGGAAGGGATATTAAACCTTCTGCATCCAAGCTGACTCTGAGCAATTGGAGAGCAGAATGAGTCCCCATAGTGGGGGGAAGAGTTGGATTAAGCTCCTCAGGGTTCCCCTGGGCCTTTCCCACATCCCTCTGAAGTGCTCAGTTGTGCCAATGGACAAAAGAGTTGGAAGTTTGGGGGTTCCCCCCAGCCAAGGCTGAGGCTGGAGCAGTGGCAGAGGGGCTGAGGGAGCCACTGTGCTAGCCCAAGGGACTCAGCTGTGGAAGGGAGTGGAGCAGCCTGGCTGTGGAACCTCAACTGGGTGCTGCCTGGGGAGAAGGGAAGGGAAACTGGTGGTGACTGTGCTTCTGGGGGTGGGGGGTGCAAATGGGGAGGGGAGGAAGTGCCTTGAATTGCCTCAGTGGCCTGTCCCCAATTCCTCAGGAGATGATGCACAGTGCTGAGGGCTTGAAGAGGTGTAGTAGGGGGGGGATCAGCTTTGACCTCCCACCCCCAGCTGATGGACAACCCATTTCTCCTCCCTCCCCACCCAAGCAGGAGCACCCATGGGCTTTTCCTTTGGCCATACACCCACCTTTGTGGGTCACCCATGGGCTCCTGCTGCCAGCTGCCTCCTCCCTCTCCCCTGCATATCCTATATATCTGGTGACATATAGCCCTTGCTCTACCCGCCTCATGCCCCCTGGCAGACTGGGGAGGGGGGCAGGGGCTGGCATGGCAGCACAGTGGTAGGCAGCCAGGGAAGGTGCCTATTGTGTGGAGGCAGCAGGGCATGTTTGTGTAGCCAAGCAAGCAAATGTGCTGGGGCTGGGAGGTGCTTCCCATTCCCAGGCTGGCTTTGGAGCTGTGTCAGTGGCATCTTCACTTCTCCAAAGGTGCTGAGGGAACACAGCCACAAAAATGAGGCAGGGCTGAAGCTCACATTGGGTTTTCTGCCCATCCATAGCCAGCTGCAGACTGAGGCTTGCAGTGTGCCTGACATGGCCAAAGCAGTGCTTCCAAGCTTTCTTGGGAATACAAACAAGTGGTGGAGTCATATGTTGGGAATCCAGGACTCCAGGGGCCTCTTGGCACTCTCTGTGCCTCACTTTCCCCACTCACCACAATGCTGGTTGGGTCCAGCAGCAAAACACCTGCCCAGATGTTTCCTTCTCCTCCTCCTCAGTGGGGAGGCAGCTGTGACCAGTGTGTGAAGAGCCACCTTCCACCCCTCTCCTGACCACATGAGAGCATCGTGATTCCATGCTGGTGTTTCTCAATGGATCCAGGTCTGCAGATGGGGGTTAAGAGGAGCCTCAGTGGTGTCAATGGCTGAGCTTTGGCTTGGGAGCAGATGAGGACTCACTGATTCAATTCCAATCCTCTTGACTAGGACAGGAGTTGTTTGGCCACTGATTTCTCCCTCTGCCCTTTGCTCAAAGGGGGTTGTTTTCTCTCCAGCCAACGTTGTTTGGGTGTTGGGAGCTGTGAGTGGGGTGAGAGCTGTGCTACCCCACTCCCAGGGGCACGCTGCCTGGGTAGGGATGGGAGCAGAGGATTTCCCTCTCAGGATTTACCCTGGAGCTGAAATAAGGCAGCTTTCTCATTCAGAAAACACTTGGATCTGTTTCTCTTTTCAAACATTTGAATGCAAAAGGTGGTTTGTGTTTGAGGTTCGTGGACTCAGAGGCAGGGGAGACAGCAGCAGCCTCATCCCAGCTCTCTCTACTTTGAACCCTGTGATGTGCTCCAGCATCAAGCCCGAGAAACCATCCAGTCTGGACTTGAAGATGTCAAGAGATGGCAAATCCTCTGCCTTTTCTCCCCTGGGGAGTTTGTTCTGATGGTTAATCACCTTGCTATTAAAAATGGGAGCTTTTTCCCTCCTCATTTGCATGTGTCTGGCTTCTCCCTCCCAGCCCTCGGCGTCTCCATGGGCTCAGTGAGCTGAAGCTGCTCCTCTCCTCCTGGAGATGAGGAATCCATTTCCAGCCTCTCCACCTGAGCACTTTATGCTGCCCAACCAGCTTCCCATCCCCACCCCCCCCAAGCCTTTGCAAGGAAAAACCATCAAAACAAAACCCAATCCCTTTCTTCTCCACTGGAATGGCCAAGAGCTGCTCCAGCAGCACGAGGGAGGCTGTGGGATGGGAGGGTGAGGAGCTCCCAGATCTGATCATGAGCAGCAACGTGGCCTCGTGAGCAAGAAGCCAGTGGCAACCTGGGGGCAGCAAGACAGTGTGGGCAGCAGGGCCAGGGAGGGTCTGCTGCCCCTCTGCTCTGCCCTGGGGAGGCCTCAGCTGGAGTCCTGTGGCCAGGGCTGGGCTGCCCAGCTCAGGAGAGACAGGGAAGTGCTGCAGAGAGGCCAGTGCAGGGCTGCCAAGATGCTGAGGGGCTGCAACACATGTGTGAGGAGGAAAGGCTGCAGCCCTGGGGCTGTTGAGCCTGGGGAAGAGAAGCTTGAGCTCAAGGGGGTCTCACCAGGACTGTGTCTGTTGGTTGGGGTGGGTGAGAACCATTAAATCCACGGGCTGGTGTTGGAAAGGCCCATCTTGGTTTCAGCTGGTAACTGGGCTTTGTCTCCCCAGCAGTGCCTGGCTCTGGCTGGAGCACAGCAGCAGTGCTTGGGCTGGCTCTGTGGTACCAGGCAGGGTGCTGATGCCACATGGAGGTGCTGCTGGGACAGGTTGTGGGCTGGAAGGGGTGCTCAACCCACCCTTTCATTCCTCCTCTGCCCAGCACTCAGCTGAACTCTCACCACAGGGCTGAGGCTGAGCCAGGAGCTCTCATGGGGTGAATATCCCCAGAGGGAACAGGGTTGGGTGACCCCCCCAAGACTTTGCTGTCCCCAAAACCACATGGGGAGGGCAGATGCCACCAACCATCCCTGTGCACACAACCACCTCATCTCCTTCTCTCTTGCTTCCCACCAGCTCAACCACAGAGCCCTGAGGTACCTGCCCACCCTGTGAGCAGTCCCCCCATGCCCAGCTCCCCCCCAGCCCCCACCAGCTGGATGCCATCCCCACTGCAGGCTCAGGATGCCCCAAGTGCCTCGGTGACCACGGGCTCAGGGGCCAGCACTTGCCCACAACCAGCTCACCCTGAGCTCCTGCGGCACCTCACCGGTGAGTCCAGCCCCAGGATCAACCTTCTCATCGTGGTAATGGATCAGACTGGGGACAAACCAGTCCTCAGCCTCCCCCTGAGCTGGTGGAGGCAGCAGCCCAGGCCATTGTTCCCAGCAGAAACTCGATCTCTGCAAACAAAGCCCAGTAAAAGGGGGGTTGGCAGGAGGTTGGGGGTGGGGGGGGACACAGGGGAGTCTTTTCTCTCCCAGCCCCTTCCCCCATCACTCACTGGGGATGTCTGGGACGAGCTCCTGGCCCTGTTGCCATCTCCTAGACAACCATGGGGGAGGAAGGGGGGGAAGTTGGGAGGGGGTGGCTTTTGTTTCCATAGTGATAAATGTGTGAGCATCCAGCCTCTAGGACAAAAGGATCCCCCCCCACCACCTCCCCTTCTCATTTTTGCCTCCTGGACTCTGTCTCCCCCCTGCTCGAGGCCTTTGGAAAAGAGGCCAAAAGACATTTGGGTTTTATTTTGGTCCAAATGGCATTTCTGTGGTAACCCAGCATGGACCCAGCCCCAAACACAACCCACTGGGCAGGGAGGATTGGGGCTCTGGGGGATGCTTCATGCCCAAACCCCCACCCCCACAGCACCCTTAGGGTGAGGACAGGATTTAGCAGAGGCTCCAGCATCCCCCATGTCCTTGGCGAGACAGATTCTGGGATCCCGAACCCAGCACTGAACCCACCTTGAGAGTCCCCAGAGTCATCGAGGTGACCCAAGCTGGGACCCCAGCAGCCCCCTAAGCCTTTGCCCAAGGTATTGGTGCCATGTTGGGATCCTCACAGGCCATTTTCTTCCCAGCCCAGCAGAGACCTGACACCAGGAGCTGCCAGAAGTTGCTTCTCAGCCTGTGTGTGTGTATTTATATCCATCTGCTCCTGCCAAGGGCTGTGATGGGAGCCTGGGGTTGGCTAATAATGACGTGGCAGCACTGAGTCAGCACCTGGGGTGATGGTATCTGCACCCAACCAATCTTGCCATGGTCCATCACACCCTGAGGTGGCTCAGGCTGCCATCCTCAGAGCCACCACAGTGGCTTCTGGCAACTTGGCACCTTCCTCCATCCCCCTCCCCAAAGGCTGAGCTGGAGCGATGCTGCTCCTCGAGGAACTGGGACTCCCCTGCTGATCTCCTGGGTGTGAGATCCTGGCTCTGTGCTGAGCAACATGTCCAGGCAGAGGCAAAATATTGCCTGCACCCAATTATTCATGCTTTTATTTTATGTTGTTTTGCCTTGGCCCCCACCCCAGGCACAGTCTTGGCAGTTGGGGTTTTAATGAAAGGCTTGAACTCGACACTGAAACAGAAGCTGATGGTGTGGTGTTGTTATAAAGGGGAAGGCAGCTGTCCTGGAGCCAGCTTGGACACGGGATAAAAGAGATAATACCCCAAAGTGACCCAAATCGCTGCTCTTTGCTGAAGCCTCATCCATGGGGCAGGGCTGGGGGTGGCTGATCCCAGGGATGATCCTTTTTCCCCTTTGCCCTCTGCAGGCTCACGAGCCCTTTTCTCCTGAGAAGAGCCCAACGAAGGTGATCAAAATAGAGTCCCTCAAGGTGACAGTCGACTTCTTGAAGGTGCCCTTGGGCCTGAAGAAGCCCCCTCTGAAGGAGGCCCTGGCCTCTATCCCAGGGCCAGGGAGAGCCAAGGCTTTGGGCGCCGAGCGGCACAAGCCCCGGCGCTCTGACACCATGGACAATGAGTCCCAGTACTCGGGTTATTCCTACAAATCTGGGCACTCCCGAAGCTCCAGGAAGCACAGGTGAGGTGCCAAGTGTGTGTTTGAGGGTTTGCCCTTGGTGTTGCCATCCCTGAGCCAAGCACCTTGCAATAAACACCTTGTGTTGCTTCGCCAGGGACCGGCGGGACCGGCATCGCTCCAAGAGCCGCGAAGGGAGCCGTGGGGACAAGTCAGTGACCATCCAAGCACCTGGAGAGCCCTTGTTGGACAATGAGTCCACTCGAGGGGATGAGAGGGTGAGTTGGGCAAAGGGAAAGGACAAGGTTGGCATCTCTGCCACCACCCCTGAGGGTGGGAGCTGTGGTTGAGCTGGTTGAGCCGGTGCTGGTGCTTGGCTGCCGGCGGGGAGGGTGCGTGGGTGCAAATCAAAAGGGGGACCCGCCGCTGTCCTGGAGCTCCCCCTGGGGTGGGCACAGGCTGGCACAGAGTGAGAAACACCCTTGAGGCTCCAATCCTTAAGGGATCCACTCCCCAGGGATGTACAGCTTAGGGATTAGCTCCAGCTCCTTGCTCAGCACCCACGGGCGATGCCGCCTGAGCCGTGCCAGCCTGGCCCCTGGCACCGTCACACCCGTGAGCAGGTTGGTGTGAGGGAGGCTCCTGTGCTGCAGCCGTCCCATGAGGGTCCTGGGGGTGTCCTTTGGCATGAGGGGCAACAAGGGCAGTGCTGCTGAGCTGCCCACACTGGGTACCAGCACTGCCATGCCCTCCACACTGGTACACTTGCCCCTCACAAGCCAGTCCCTGCCTTTAATCATCTCCCAGCCACCTACACAGGCTGCTCCAGCTTCTTTTTCATCTTCCCCCACCAAGCAGTTGGTGCCAGGGTTTGTGGTAGCCAGAATACCAGTGAGTGAACCCACCTGGTCCAGTCATGGCCAGAGCAAACCCCTGGCAGTGTGGGGCAACCTGAGGACAGGCTGGAGGATGGACTGGTCCTCCCAGACCTTCTCTGCTTCCCATCCTTCCAGAAAGCCCCCAGGCTGTAGCTTTAGTTGAGGTGTTTGGAGTGAAACCACTGCCTTTGCTGCAGAAATTCAAGGGAGGGGAAAGTCAGAGTAAGATAAAGCCTGGAGTCTCATGGATGCCAAAAGACTAAACCCCCAAGTTTCAGGACTGCCAGAGTGCTGCAGAACAGAAGGTGAAAGTCTTAAGTGAGAGGCCAGACAGATGGACAGACCCAGGGCTGTGCTGGGGTGGGGATTTCAGCTCCTTCCACTCAAACTCCATGTTTATAGCTGGGAAGGAATCGAGATGGGTTGTTTCCTCACTCCTCTGGCTGGAGGAGGAGGATTCTTTGGAAGAACGGGAGATGTGGCTCGTGCTGTGAGGTGTTGGATGGCCAGACACTCCATCCCAGTGTTGGGGGGAGGCAGCACCAGGCCATGCAGCAGTGAGGGTGTGTTGGGGCAGCAGTTGGGCATGTTCCTTCTGGCCCCATTAATGAGAGGCTTTACCTGGAAGGAGGATGCTTCCCACTTCCAACAAACTTCTCTTGCTGCTGCTGGAGAGGTGGAGGAGGGCACAGAGCTGCTGACAAGGCTTTCCTGGAGAGTCTCAGCCAAACTGATGAATCCTCCTGAGCCCCAACTGGAGTCTGTGATGTCTAAATGATGATGGTGCTGGGCACCACCATAAGCTAAAGCCCAAAGTTCAGAGATGGCAAAAGCTGAAACCTCAAGGTTCAGGGATGTCCAAATGCTGCAAAACAGAAGGTGAAAGTCTGAAGTGAGAGGCCACAGATGGACAGACCCATGGCTGTGCTGGGGTGGTGCTTTGAGCTCCCTCCACTCAAACCCCCACCCACTGATGATGGAGGCTTTGGGGTTTGGTGGACGCGAGATGGGGTGTGATGGGGGATCCAGCAGCCCCCTGAGGCGCTGGAGACGAGGAGAAGGTAGAAGAGTCACCCCCTAGCCCTTTATAACCCATCATCCCTCCTTTAGGATGACAACTGGGGTGAAACCACCACGGTGGTGACTGGGACATCAGAGCACAGCATCTCCCACGATGACATCAGCAGGATCACCAAGGACATGGAGGACAGTGCCCACCTGGACTGCTCCCGGCATTTGGGCGTCTCGCTGGCGGGAGCCCTGGCTCTCCTCGCCTTCCTCACCCCTCTCACCTTCATGCTCCTGCCTCAGCTCCTTTGGAGAGAGGAATTAGAACCTTGTGGGACTCCCTGTGAGGGGCTTTTCATCTCAGTGGCCTTTAAGCTCCTCATCCTCCTGCTGGGCAGCTGGGCTTTGTTCTTCAGGCGCCCCAAAGCTTTCTTCCCTCGGATCTTCGTCTTCAGGGCTTTGCTCATGGTGCTCGTTTTCCTCCTTGTTGTCTCTTATTGGCTTTTCTATGGGGTGAGGATCTTGGATTCCAGAGACAGGAACTACCAGGGGGTGGTTCAATACTCTGTCTCGCTAGTGGATGCTCTGCTCTTCGTTCATTACCTTGCTGTGGTGTTACTGGAGCTGAGGCAGCTCCAGCCCCAGTTCACCCTCAAAGCCGTTCGCTCGGCCGATGGCACCAGCCGCTTCTACAATGTTGGGCATCTCAGGTATGAGGGGTGAGGAAGGGGTTAATGGTGTGGGTTTGGGGTGTTTTTGGGAGGGGATGGATGAGGTGTGAGTGCTCCTGGGTGGGTGCACCAGCACTGCAGTGGCTGTGGGATGGGAGGGTGAGGAGCTCCTAGATCTGGTGACCTGGCAGATGGTTGAAGCAAGGGCAGAGTCCTGCAGCTGGGGAGGAACAAGCCCAGCACCAGCCCAGGCTGGGGGTGACCTGCTGGAGAGCAGCTCCAGGAGAGGGACCTGGCAGTGCTGGGGGAGAACAAACTGACCATGAGCAGCAACGTGGCCTCATGGGCAAGAAACCAATGGCAGCCTGGCAGCAAGAGAGTGTGGGCAGCAGGGCCAGGGAGCTTGTGCTGCCCCTCTGCTCTGCCAGAGCTGGGGAGGCCTCAGCTGGAGCCAGTGCTGTGGCCAGTGCTGGGCTGCCCAGCTCAGGAGAGAGAGGAAAGTGCTGCAGAGAGGCCAGTGCAGGGCTGCCAAGGTGCTGAGGGGCTGCAACACGTGTGTGAGGAGGAAAGGCTGCAGCCCTGGGGCTGTTCAGCCAGGGGAAGAGAAGCCTGAGCTCAGGGGGACCTCAGCAATGCTGCTCAAGTGCAGGTGGGGAGAGGATGTGGCCAGGCTTTTCTCTATAGTGGCCAGTGACAGGACAAGGGATAGCTGACATCAGCTGGAGCATAAACAGTTCCACTGAAACCCAAGGAGAAAGTGCTTTGGTGCTGAAGGGAGGGAGCCCTGGCCCAGGCTGCCCAGGGAGGGTGTGGAGGCTCCTTCTCAGGAGGTTCCCAAAGCCCCCTGGACACGTTCCTGAGCCCCCTGAGCGAGGGGAACCTGCTGTAGCAGGGGGCTTGGGCTGGATGATCCCTGAAGCTCCCTTCCCACCTCCTCCATTCATGGTTTCTGTGATAAGTGTGTCTCTCTCCATGGGGTGAGGCATCATCCCCCTCAACGCCACATCCTATGTACCCATCCATCCCTCCCCATCCTGTGGCTGTGGCTACCCCATATCTTCAGTGTGGTGCTAACAAGCTCTCTGTGCCCACCCCAACCTCCCTTGGGCTGTGTTTCCCCACAGCATCCAACGAGCAGCTGTCTGGATCCTGGAGAACTATTACCACGATTTCCCAGTCTACAACCCTGCCCTCCTCAACCTGCCAAAATCCGTCCTGTCCAAGAAAATGTCGGGCTTTAAAGTCTATTCCCTTGGAGAGGGTGAGCTCCCCTTCCCTTGCTCCCTTTCGCTTCTCCTCTTGTTCTCTTTCCCTTCTCCATCCCTGTGTTCTCCCCTTTCTGGAAGCTCCTTTCACTCTGGTGAGCCCAGAGTCAGGATGGTTGTGGGGCAAAGGGTTTATCATGTGCCTCACAACCCTTAAACCCTTTTCTAACCTCATTTTTTGTTTCCCCTGCAGAAAACACAACCAACAACTCCACCAGCCAGTCCAGGGCTGTGATTGCAGCAGCTGCCAGGAGGAGGGACAACAGCCACAATGAGTATTACTACGAGGAGGCAGAACACGAGCGCAGGGTGCGGAAACGCCGCGCCAGGTAACGGGCCCCCTGCAGCACCCAGCACGCCCAGGCTGGCTCCCCTTGGGGGGGTTCCCTGAGCTCAACACCCGTGAGGACATTGGGGTTTGCTGCTAAGGGCTGCTGGGGTCAGATTCAGCCTCCTATCCCTGGAGATATCGCAAAGCTGAGGTGCTGAGGGCTGTGGGTTAGTGCTGGGCTGGGCAGGGTGAGGGCAGGGGGTGAACTGCGGGATCTTCAAGGGCTTTAACAACTTAAATGATTCTATGAGGTGGCTGTAGTGGGGCAGAAGATGTATCTCCAGGGCTGGGCACTCCCCCAGTTCCCTGGGCTTTGGCTTTTCCTCCTGCCAGGCTGGTGGTGGCAGTGGAAGAAGCCTTCACTCACATCAAACGGCTACAAGAGGAGGATCAGAAGAACCCCAGGGAGATCATGGACCCTCGGGAGGCAGCTCAGGCCATCTTTGCCTCCATGGCCAGGGCCATGCAGAAATACCTTCGTACCACCAAGCAACAGCCCTACCACACCATGGAGAGCATCCTGCAGCACCTCGAGTTCTGCATCACCCACGACATGACTCCCAAGGTGAGGGCTGAGGTGGGACAGAGCCACAGCTTTGCCTGAGGGCTTAGTCCAGAATTAAGGACTTGGGTTGAGATGGTTTACTTTCCCTTCACCATCTATGAGCTCCCTGGGAGGACAAAGGCTTGGAGAAATGCAAGTGGAACCCTATGGGAAACAGTTGCTTGGGGATGTTTTACCTGTAGGACCTGTTGAGCAGCTTGAGGCTGCAAAGCAAAGAGATTGAACCATCCAAAGATGAACCTTCCCATGTCTTTTTATCTCCTCCAAGGCTTTCCTTGAGCGGTACCTGACTGCTGGACCCACCATCCAGTACCACAAGGACCGTTGGCTGGCCAAGCAATGGACACTGGTGAGTGAGGAGCCTGTGACCAACGGCCTCAAAGATGGGCTTGTGTTTGTGCTGAAGCGCCAGGACTTCAGCCTCGTGGTGAGCACCAAGAAGATCCCGTTCTTCAAGCTCTCCGAGGAGTTTGTGGACCCCAAGTCGCACAAGTTCGTCATGAGGCTGCAGTCAGAGACCTCAGTGTGAGGTGAAGAGGGTTTGGAGAGGGGGGGGGAAAGGAGGGGAAGAGCTTCTCCCACACCTCTCTGCCTCATCCTCCCTGTCTCCACTGGGGTTCAGGGAGGCCACAGCTCCAGGGCAGAACTGCAGCAGGCGCCGGGAAGCAGCGTCAGACCCTGGCTCCATCAGCTCCCACTGGCCTTCTGCCTTGGCTTAGCCCTCATTGAGGTGGGCTTCTTCCTCCTCCTCCTTCTCCCTGAAACCCAGGTCCTTGTAGCATCCCCCCAGAAGGTGCAGCCAGCAGAGGACAGTGGCCCAGCCGGGAAGGAGTCGGTGTTTCAGTGCCATAACTCAAGGGCTAACGTGTTCTTCACCAGCACCATCGGGTCCCAAGGACCTTCTGCCTCTTTTTGTACCTGGCAACTATCCTGGCCCTGGCCTTAAACCACTGCCCAGCATCTAGGGGCTGGTTTTTAATCCTACAGACTTCTTTTTGGGATGGGGGGGGGGGATATGTCTTTTCCAAACACCTCTGTGGCTGCTATGAAAACCTCCCCTAGCATCCAAGACACGAGCTGGGATGCTCCTGGCTGCAGGAACATCCTCCTTCCCTCTCTGCTGGTGGTTTCCACCCTCAGCTCTTAACAAAACAAGTGAAAATCTGCCTTGGAAGACAAGCAGAATGGGTTTTGGTTTGGTTGAAGTAGTTTCCCTGCTCCTCAGGTGACCCCATCAGGTCTCAGGCAGCATCTCCAGGGGGTTTCCCCCCCCTACACTGGTTGGAGCTTGTGGTTGCAGGAAGAGCAGCTGCAAATGTCTCTTTGGGGCGCAATCCTTGACCCCAGCGGCAACAGGGGTGAATGAAACAAGGCTGAGTGAGGTCCTTAATTCATGTCTCATGGTGGTTCCCCTGTGCTTTCACCATCAGGGACACAAAAGCTCTTTTTTTGCCTTCCTTTGGTTTCATTTAAGGTCACAAATACCTCATGGACAGATTTCTGCTCGTTCTTCTTGAAGTTGTTTGTTGTTTCCCCTCTGGATCCTGTTGTCCAGCTATGCCAGGTTGGGGAGGGGTCTCAAAGAGGATGGGGGTGGTGATTACTGAGGGAAGGGGGTTGGTTCAGTCATAGAGCTGCCAAATTCCATCCCAGGGAAGCTGGAGGTGGTTTGGATTTGATTTGGGTTCATTTTGGCCTAAGCACTAATGAGGTTGGAGGGTTTGTTTTAGGGAGAGGGCAATGATGCCACATGTACCACCCCAAAGGAGCTGCTGAGAGCTTCCCCAGTAAGTACCAGTAAGATTCTGGAGGGTTCCATCCTCATCCAGGCACCAACTGGGGGATGGCTTCCCTGATTTCCAAGGAAGTCCCTATTTGGGGGGAGTTTTTAACCCCTCCCTGCTGCTCCCCTCATCTTCCAACCTCTCCAGGCTGAAAGACCCCCCCATCCCCAACACCCCAACCAGTGCTGCTGCCCTGGGGAACCCATTTTGGGGTGTTTTACTGCAAAAAACCTCCCACCCAGTGAGCTCAGCCAGGGAGGGGGGAGTTTCCACTTGGAATTGAAGAAGAATAAACCCTTTTTGGGTTGTTTTTGAGGGGTTTGTTGAGGGTTTGGGGAATGGTTTTGTTTTCCCTGCAGAGCCAAAACCTTGTGCATGCCTGTAGAAAGTTGTAAAGTGTAAAATTGGGTTTTAATATATAAGAAAAAAGCTCCTTTTTGGACAGTTTGCAGTGGATTGAAGCATTAAGGCAGTGGTAGGAAGTTTGGTTGTTTTTTGTTGGTTTTTCTTGTTTTTTCATAGAAGAACTAAAATTGTACAAATTTTTTTTATATATATATAAAATAAACCCTTTTGGACTTTTTTCCCCCCTCTTCCCTCTCCTCATCTTCCTGCAGCTGGTGCTTTGGGGTGAGGCAGCAGTTTTAGGGCCCTGCCCTTTGGGATAATCGCTGCAGGACAGAGGTTTGGGGTGTGGGAGGGATTCAGGGTCTTTGGGGCCAAGTGTTGTGGGGTTTGAGGGGCCAAGGGTTTGGGGTTTCTGGAGCCTCAGGGTTTGGTGTTTGTGGAACTAAGGGCTTGGAGTTTATGGGGTCCAAGGGTTTGGGGGTGAAGGGACAGGGACTTGGGGGGTTATGGGGACCAATGCTTTGGTGTTTAGAGGCCCAAAGGTTTGGAGTTTGTGAGGGCCAAAGGTTTCAGGGTGAGGGGACAAGGATTTGAGTTTGAGGGCGAAGGGCTTGGGATGAGCAGAGGACAGTCCCCAACCCCTTCTGGGAATGGTCTACAGAGTCACATCCGTACTGGCACCCACATGCACCCCCCCAAGCAGCCTGGGACCCCCTAAACTTGCTTTGTGGCCTCTCCCCAGCTCCCACCCCCACAGCAGATTCAGCTGCTTCCCTGGGCCTCAGCATCAGCCTTTCCTTTGGCTTTTCTTTGCACCTTTTCACGGGGTTTTGTCACCCACTTATACCTCCCCCCCCCTCAGCCTTTGGGGCTCCCCCTTCCCCAGCTAAACCTCCCCACACCGGGGGTGGGGTGACAGAGAGAGGGGAAATTGAGGCAGCTCAGCACAACTGCAGTGCTTGGCAGCATCACCTGCGTGGATGGGGTTCGAGGAGTTTCCTCCCACCTTGTTTTTAGGGTTCAGGGACCCTCCCCCAACTCAGGTTCTCCATTTCCCTGAGGATATTGTTGCTTCTCTCAGGGTATTTTGCCCTCTGGGGTGTTTATTTCCAGGTCTCCCCCCTGTTTTCCCCCCCCTGTGATGAGTTCAACTGTCATCTGATGAGCTGCTGCTCATTTCAGTCCTATGTGGGTTTTGAGGGGGGGGAGTTATCACTTTGTGAGTAAGAGCAGCAGGAAAATAACCCAACAGCCACCTCATCATGGAACCATCCTGAGACACAGGGAAAAAGTGACACTTGGGTTGGAGTTGAGGGGTGGTGACTGTCCTGACATTGAGCAGCCAGGGACTGAGAAGCTGGGTGAGAGTGTGGGTCTGCTGGAGGGCAGGAGGGCTCTTCAGAGGGTCCTGGGCAGGCTGGTGCATGGGCTGAGGGCAATGGGATGAGGTTGCCCAAGAAGAGGAGGCTGAGGGGAGACAGGAGCACTCTCTGCTGCTCCCTGGCAGGAGGCTGCAGTGAGCTGGGGGTTCATCTCTGCTCCTAATTGACAGAACAAGAGGAAAGGGGCTCTGGTTGCCCCAGGGGAGGTTGAGGCTGGAGCTGAGGCAGAACTGTTTCCCTGAGAGGGGTGTGAGCCCTGTGCCAGGCTGCCCAGGGAGCTGGGGCAGTGCCCAGCCCTGGGGGGACTGAGAAGACACATAGCAGAGGGCCACGGGTTAGTGGTGGGCTTGGCAGGGTGAGGCCAGGGCTTGGACTTGATGCCCTTCAAGCTCTTTTCCAGCCCAAATGATTCTCTGAAATCCTGCTTTATTGTCTTGGCGATGCCTTGAGCCCCATCCCTGCACTCAGGGCACAGCAGTAACAGCCACAGCCCACACTGGCCCCTGTCCCACGCTGGTCCCCAGTCCCACTGGGCTTTGGGCACACAGTCAAGTGTCCATAGGAAGGGATGAGGTGGCATTTGATGCTCATAGGCCCTGGTCAGGAGCATCATCCAGCTTGGTTGCCACATTATCTCTCAGGGTGACTTTGTGCTCCCTGGGGGTGTCTGGAAGCCCCTGGGTTCCACTGGGAGCTCTCAGTCAGCACTGGGCTCCTCAGAACAATGAGGATCACCAGCAGCTGGGGGAGTACCAGGCTGGAGAGAAGCAAAATCAGGTGCTGGAGGGGGTACAAATCCTCCCCAGGGACCCCCATGGGCTGGGGCTCAGCTGGCAGCACCCCCCAGGCACCAGGGCTCAGGCAATTAGGGAGAAATACCTGAGGCAGGGAGGGGTCTGGCTCACAGAAGGTGGTTTCAGTGTGTGCCAGGGCTGGGGGCTGCTCTGGGCCCTTCCTTTCCTCCTACAAGAGAGGCAACAACTGCTTGAAGGGCTGCACTGAGCATCCTCATCACCCCATGGAGTGGCAAATGGATGGGGAAACCGAGGCAGGGGCTTGCCCAAAGCCATGCAGGGGCTGCAGAGCAGCTCTCAGGCCTTGCTGGTGAGAGGATCCCAATCATCCAGCCTCACCTGGGCACTGGGGATGATGGGGGTGATGTCATGGCCAGGTTGGTCCAGGGCTCTCCAA
Organism: Colius striatus; assembly: GCF_028858725.1. Taxonomy (NCBI): domain Eukaryota; kingdom Metazoa; phylum Chordata; class Aves; order Coliiformes; family Coliidae; genus Colius; species Colius striatus. The sequence continues at coordinate 1,874,012 of NC_084787.1, forward strand.
TCTGCAATGCAACAAGTCAGGATGTGACTCCCAGGGTGCTGAGACACGGTCAGTGATGGTTGAACCAAATGCCCTGAGCTCAGGGAGGGGGTTCAGGGTGGTTGCAGCTCACCTGAAGAGTCACTGATGGAGGCAGCTCGGTCCCTGCTCCCTGCAGACCAGGGCAGACACAGGAGTTACCACAGTAGGACTGCTGGGGCTGTGCCCAAAACCCAGCAAGACCCTCCTGGGAAGAGGGGAGGGATGAGCTGAGGAGCTCTGGGGTTTGTTTGTTTGGAAGGAAAAATGCCTCCAGCTTGAGATTTGTGTTGGAGAAGGAGAAACCCCAAGGGGGGTGGGCAGGAAAGGGGCAAAGCTGGCACTGGGAAAGGCAAATCAAGCAGGAAAGGGGCAAAGCTGGCACTGGGAAAGGCAAATCAAGCAGGAAAGGGAGTTTGTGGGTTAAACTTCTGCACTTTTCAAGCCAGATGTAAGCAAGGGGTTATAACTCCAACATGAGGTTAATCCATGGTCAGAGGGGTTTGTGGGGCCAAGCTCTGGCTGGTGTAAGGGCCTGATCCTTCCCCAGCACCAAGCCAGACCCACCCCCACCTTCCTGCCTCGAATTAACTGCATTTCTGTGGTTGCCTTTTGAGGATGTGGGCTGGGAGATGGCTGTGAGGTGGCTGCACCCTTTTCCTGCCAACCCAGCAAGAGAACAGAGTGAAGGGAGGGAGGATGATGATCGTGGGCGCCTCAGAGGAGGAAGCTCACCTGCCCCCTTGGTCCGTCGGTAGGTGAAGAAGAGCACGAGCAGAGCAACCAGCACAAAGATAGCAGGAGACCAGTATCTGATGGGAACAGCTGATGCTGTGGCTATGGGAAGAGGGAGGAGATGTGGAGGAAGATGCCAGGCACCATGGGAGTCTCGGGGGGGGGGGGTTAGGACCCTCCAAGGATGGTGGCACATCCCTAAGCCACATGTCTTCATGAGGACTCACAAGGCTTGTTCCTCTCTCCTGTGGGCATGGAGATGGTGATGGGCTCCTCAGTCCAAGGAGGGCTTGGTGTGGCTGTTGGCCACGTTGTCAGCTGGTGTCCATGGCCAGAGCTTGTGGTGAGGGGTCCTGTGGGCTCTGGGGTGTCATGTTGTGTGGTGCTTTGAGGAGTTGGCTCCTCTGTTTGGAGCACAAGAGCTGGGAATGAAGGTGATTCATTCACAATGATGCCTGCCCAAAGCAGAAGTGTCCCCAAGGAGCAGGGACAGAGCTGGGGAGGCTGCAACCACTGTGGTCATAGAATCACAATGGTGTGGGGTGGGAAGGGCCCTGCAGAGCTCACCCAGCCCAAGCCCCTGCTGAAGCAGGTTCCCCTCACTTAGGGAGCACAGGAACGTGTCCAGGTGGGTTTGGGAAGCTCCTGAGAAGGAGCCTCCACACCCTCCCTGGGCAGCCTGGGCCAGGGCTCCCTCACCTCAGCACCAAAGCACTGTCTCCTCATGTTTAAGTGGAACCTTTTGTGTTCCAGCTGATGTCCATTACCCTTAGTGGTCCTGCACCAGCAGCTCAGCTTCCACAGCAGCAAGGAGGCAAGGAAAGGAGGCAAAACACCAGGTAACCCACATCCCCAGAGCCCTGAGTGGCTTGAAAAGGGTGGTTGTGGGGCTGGCAGACACCAGCAGCTGCTGCCACCCCACATCCTGCTCCTGCACAACCACACTGAGACAAACCCCCACTAACGAAGATGCTGCTAATGACATCAGTGCCATGGTGAGAAAGCAATCCTAGGGCTGCCTGGAGATCATGCACAGCCACATGTTGTGCTAAGGCAGCCCTGGGGAAGCTGCCAGAGGTTGGGCAACTGTGGTGGCAGTGTGGGTGGGTGCTCTGAGGTGACAAAACAAAGTCCCCAAGCAAACCATCCCACAGCCATGACAGGGGCCAACAGCCAGGTAGCATCACTGCCACTTGGCCAGCAAAGGGCTGGGCAGGAGTAAAGGAGCCCAGGGCAAAGGTCTGAGGCACAAGTCAGTGGTGGGAGAGCTCAGGAAACACTGATTCTCCCCCTGCACATGAGCCAGACCCAAACCAAGCTATAAAACAAGCAGCCTGAGCCTTGACCCCCACGAAAGGGCCAGGTGAGCATCCTGCCCTGCACCAGAGTCCCCTTGGGAAGGCACCATAGAGTTGCACCCTCCTCCCTTCACACCACCCCTCATTCCACAGCCTCAGAGATGAAGGAGAGCTCCCAGCAGCCCCAGAACTGCCACCCCCAGCCCCACTCACCAGCTCCAGAGCAGAGCACTGCAATGCAGAGCCACCCTGTCCCGATGCCTCTGGGCTCCATCTCCCCTCTGCCCCACCCAGCCTTCCCCCCACCACTCCCCTCCTGCATTGCCTTTCCTTCCCCTTTTCTGTCCAACCAACAGCTTTCTGTAACCTCAAAGCTGTTGACACTGAGCTAGGGTGATTAATGGGCTGAATCCATCCCTGGAGGTGGGGTCATTGCTGTGAGGAGGGGTAGGGGATGGAGCCCTTGAGGTGGGGAAAGGAGGAGGTGATGCTCCAGCAGTGCCCCAGCTCCCGCAGACCAGTTCCCTGATGCCACCACCCTTGTTTTAAGCTTTGGCCAGGCTGGGGGAATTGAAGTGACAGCTTCAGTGGCACTCAGGAAAACACAGCAGCCCACTGAGGTGTCTGCTTTTGACTGAGCAGCAGGAAATTTGAGGGACCTTGTGAAATACAGAGAACAAACAGATTTACTCCTCAATAAGGGACTGGTTTCATCCCCCACCTCAAATCATCTGCAGACAGCAACTGAGCTCAGATGCACCATGCATTTTTATTCCAGCAGCTCCTAGAGGGCTCTCCTGTGCCAGGCACTTCAAAAGAAATCTCAGGTTTCATCCCTGAATAATTTACTATCCTTCCAGACAAGACAAAGAGCAGAGGGAAGCAGGAGGCAAGGGAAGAAGCTTCCCAGAGGCATCTGGCTGGCCAGCAGCACAGGGGAATTGATGCCAATGTGGTTGTTTGGCTCAGTTGGCAGCTCAGGGTGGGTTTGGGGAACAGGGAGGGAGGGGATGTGCCCCTTGTCTTGCTTGTTGGGCACAGAGATCCCAGGGAACCCCTGCAGAGCTTGGAGCAGGACGTGCATCCTGATGGGATGAGGCTGCTCCTGTGCAATGCAGCATCCCTGTGTTGCTCAGGGCTTGGAGAGCTGCTGTGCTCCCCACAGCTCTGCTGGGAAGCTGCTGCCTGACCCCACAGTCACAGCACTTCACATACAGATAGTTCACAGGATGGTTGGAAAGGCCCCTGCAGAGCTCATCCAGCCCCAGCCCCTGCTACAGCAGGTTCCCCTGGCTCAGGGGGCTCAGAAACGTGTCCAGGGGGGTTTGGAAAGCTCCTGAGAAGGAGCCTCCACACCCTCCCTGGGCAGCCTGGGCCAGGGCTCCCTCACCTCAGCACCAAAGCACTTTCTCCTTGGGTTTCAGTGGAACTGATTGTGCTCCAGCTGATGTCAGTTACCCCTTGTCCTATCATTGGCTACTACAGAAAAAAGCCTGGCCCCATCCTCTCCCCACCTGCACTTGAGCAGCATTGCTGAGGTGCCCCTGAGCTCAAGCTGCTGTTCCCCAGGCTCAACAGCCCCAGGGCTGCAGCCTTTCCTCCTCACACACGTGTTGCAGCCCCTCAGCATCTTGGCAGCCCTGCACTGGCCTCTCTGCAGCACTTCCCTGTCTCTCCTGAGCTGGGCAGCCCAGCCCTGGCCACAGGACTCCAGCTGAGGCCTCCCCAGGGCAGAGCAGAGGGGCAGCAGCACCTCCCTGACCCTGCTGCCCACACTCTCTTGCTGCCACTGGCCACGAGGGCACATTTCATCCACAACTAAAACGTGTCACCCAGTCCCATCAGAGCCCTGCAGCAGAGTGCAACGAGCCACGTTCCTCCTCCTGGTTTCCCCTGAGCACCAATCACCTCCTGCTCCCAGAACCCAGCACAGTCCTGCAGCTACAAACTGACGCCAGCAGCGATGCTGAGCACGGTGCTGAGGTGCTGGGGTGTGGGTGGGTGGCAGGTCCCCAGCAGGCCCAGGAGCAGGGAGGGGTGGGGAAATGAGCACTGAAACAATAGCAGTTGGGGTGTTTGCACCTGGGCCAAGGCACCCGCTGTTTCCTTCTCCACCAAGTGCTACTTTCACTTTCCTCTGCTTCAGCAACCAAATAGCAGGCAAAGGGTTGGGCAAGTGTAAAAATAGAGCAAAAAGGAGGAGGGGAAAGAGTTAAAAAGGGGTTTAAGACACTCCTCAGGTCTTCTTGCCCTCTTGTCCTGAGGCTCTGCACCATGAGGTGCTGTGGGGAGAATCCCACCAGCATCAGCTCATGTCCTTGCACTGGAAGGGGCTGGATTTGCAGCCATCCTTTTTGTCCATGTTCCTTGATCTGCTCAGAGAAGGCAGAAAAAGGAGCCCAAAGCCCATATCCATACCAAACCAAGGCAGAGCAGCTGTGCCAGATGAGCCTGGGACACTCACAAGCTTGTGATGATGGCCAGGGCTCGCTGCCAATGGGTGAATCAGAGGCAGCAGAGATGAGGGGGGAATGGGGAGATGCTGCAGCCCCTTGAGCTAGGGTCAGAGAGGAACACCCTGATCAGAGCAGGCTCATGGGGACAGCAGGGCCATGTGCTGTTAAGCAGGGCTGTGCTGGTAAGCTGACTGATGAGTAGAGGGATTTCTCATCCTGCTCCTGGCAGCCTGGTGTCCTGTTGCCCATCTTCTCATCATCTGTCTGCAAATGCAAAGGGACAAAGTCTCTGTTTGGGCTCATGGGAGCAGAACCCACTGACGGTGAGAGAGAGGGGACCCCAGGGCTTGGCTTGATGATCTGGACTCTGAGAGTGTGCAGTGAGAGGCTGCAGCTCGAAAACTCTGTTCAGGATTGGTCCCTTCCCTGCAAGAAAGACATTGAGGGGCAGGAGAGTGGCCAGAGCTGAGCACTGGAGCTGGGGAGGGGCTGAGGGAATGGGGGTGTTGAGCCTGGAGAAGAGGAGGCTGAGGGGAGCCAGGAGCCCTCTCTGACACTCCCTGACAGGAGCCTGTAGCTGGAGGGGAGGAAATCTTTGCTCCCAAGTGATGGGACAAGAGGAAAGGGGCTGGAGTTGCCCCAGGGGAGGTTGAGATTGAAGCTGAGGCAGAACCGTTTCCCTGAGAGGGTTGTGAGCCCTGTGCCAGGCTGCCCAGGGAGCTGGGGGAGTGCCCAGCCCTGCAGGGACCCCAAAGCCGTGGGGTGAGGTGCTGAGGGGTCAGTGCTGGACCGGGCACGGTGAGGGCAGGGCTGGGACTGCAGCAGCTTCCAGGGCTTTAACAACCAAAACAATTCCATGAAAGCCCAGGGAAGACCTGCCTGTCTGTAGCCCTTTCTCCAGGAGTTACATCTCCCACCCTGGGCTCTTGCTCATCTCCTTTCTGGGGAGATGGCCATGAGCAACTCACCTGAGGCAGAGCCTGGACGGTGGAGTAGATGCTTTTGGAGGTGTCCTCACTAGGGGTTGGTGTCTTCTTTGGGTTCTCTTGTGCATTAGAGAAACTCTGCTGAGAAAAGATGTTTAAAAGTGTTTCCAAGGCTCAGAGCTTGCAAAGAGACCTCAAAGCCTGGATGAGCCAAAGAGGCATTGGTGGCACTGGGGACAGAGACCCTGGTGATGCACTGGAGAAGTTCAGCAGGTGGCTGTGGCCATGCAGCTGATCTTGAAGCAGCCTTAGCATTGACATGTTCCCCCTTCAGGTTCCCAGGAGGAACTTAGACAAAGCCAGGGCTTGTCCAGTTGCTGGCCTTCCTCCCCAGCCCCAGCAAGTGGTCTCCAGGTCATCTCCAGGGTCTCAGCCCTCTCCAGCCACATCAGGGATGAGCCTGCAAGGACTCACCTGCTGGGAAGGGCCAACTTGGGCATACACTGTTCTGTAGTCCTCTCCATCCTCTGCAAGGAGAAGAAATGGGATGGTCAGTGAGGGAGGCAGAAAGGGGCTACAAGAGATGTCCCTGTGTGACCCTCACCAGGGGCTGGAGGGAATCCCAGAGACAAAGATGTCCAACAGCAGGCCCTGGGAGCTGCTGGAGGTGTTTGCTGTGGGTCTGGATTGTGTTGAGAGTCATTTCTCCCCCCCACAGCATCTCTCCAGCTCAAGGAGCAGCTGGCAAGAGGTCTTGCCAGTGAAAATTGTCCCTTATTTATTGGTTAAATTCATGATCCCTGGCTGCTTTCAGAGGGTGAGATGCATTTGTCACTCCTCCATGCACCATGGCCACCATTGCATAAGCTTGTCCTTAGGCTTGTCACACAAAAGAAGGGACAGTGAATTTAAATCCTTCCTAATCCCATTTTTGGGTCAACACTTCAGTGCTGCTCCTTTGAAGTGCTGCTACCAACCCCTCCCAGAGGAACAGCCACACAGACTTCAAGCCCAGGCAGAGAGGAGCTCATTGAGGGAGAGGCTTTGCCCCTGATGCCTGATGGAAGAACTGTGTCCAAATGATTGTCCAGGAGGAGCTTGTGCTCCTGGGTGCATCCCAACATCTCACTTGGGCACACTCAAGCTCAACTCACGAGGCAGACACTCCCCCATCCCATTGGTGTCAGCTTTATTTCAGCTTATGGAAACAACAAAACACACCCAAACCAGTCAGTGCCATCTCTGCTGGGCATTGGCTCAGTTATAGCAGGGGTGGGCACACATGGCCCATCATAAAACAGCCCCAGATTTCAGGGAGAGGAAATGGGAATGAGGCCCAGTGTGGCTCTTCATCCACTGTTTTCCTTGACCTGAACCCTTGGGTTTAGGGAACCGATCCCACAGTGATGCCAAGGACATGCTTTAGTCTCTCAGGTCACCATCCTGCTGCTCTTCCTCTCCCAGGAGCTCTTGATCTCTGTCCCCAGGAGCCAGGGAAGTCAGGAAGCAGCAGTTTTGGGCATCCTAAGTTTCATGCAGCAGCAGTTTGGAGCAGCAGCAGTTTTGGGCAGCAGCAGTTTGGGGCAGTGGTAGCTCAGGCTGTGTGTGATGCTGCAGGAGGGTTGTTACTGGCCATGGGGCACATGGATCCCTCATTGCTTGTCTCTCCCCCTCACCCTCAGTTGTCTCTTGTCATCTATTATCTCCCAAATTCCTTCTTGCTTCAGTCACCTCCCAGCTGTGCTCCTGGCTCCTTCTTGAAGGGTTAGCATCAAGTTTTCCAGCAAGAGGCTGGGGGAGAGCAGAGTTTCAGGCTGGGACCATCCCCTTTCCCTCTCCTCCGTGTGTGCAGGGTGAGGGCACAGAGAAGTGTTGGAGTCAGGGCCCACTCTGGGACCGAACCACAGCAGTGGATCATCTCCCTCCTGATCTTAAAGCAAGCAGACTGTTCCCATCAGGAACAAGGGGAAGGGAGGAAGGGAAACAAGTGCTGAGGGGAGCCCCAAGGTCCTACCTGTGTTTGTAGTCTTGGCTACAGGCAAATGGAAGATCCTCCCACCTGAGGAAGAAGCAACATGGCATTCCCATCAACAACAGCAAACCCAACGTTGCACCCTCAGCTCTGCACTGGTTGTGTCCTTCCCTCTCTTGTCCCATCCCCTCCTTGCCTGCAGGGGTGGTTCCCCATGGACAAGCAGCTCACCTGTGGGTTTACAGTAGATCACAGAGATGATCACTGCAGACAGGATGACAACTCCAGCCATGGCTACAGCCACGATGGCAGTCTGCTTGCGGGGGGAGGTGCCTTTAAAGAGAAGCAGCTCTGGTAACAACACCCCAACAGGTATTTGCCTCTTCCCAAGACCAGAGCAGGGGGAAGGGGCACATCTCTGCTTCAACACCCTTCCCTGCTTCACATGGACCCTGATTTCACAAGAACAGAGTCCCACACAGAAGAGAGGCAACGAGGATGAGTGGCTTTGCAGACAGAGCAGCGGCTGGGACATTCCCTGACACCCTATCAGCATCCCTCTGCCCTCTGGGGACTTCAAGGGTGGCTTTTTTGGTAGGGGGGGAACCCCACATACTGGCAGGGCACATGCAGACACTTAAGAGCGAGGCCAGGCAGTTGGGCAGCTCACCAGTGGCAGGAGGAGGGTGGGTTGTGTTTTCTGGAGGCACAGCAGAGGGAGAGAAAAGGGAGAGAGGTGAGTCCTGCTGCCAAGGGTCCACGTTTCTCTCATAGAATCATACAATGGTAGGGGTTGGAAGGGACCTTTAGAGCTCATCCAGTCCAACTCCCCTGCTGAAGCAGGTTCCCCTGGCTCAGGGGGCACAGGAACGTGTCCAGGTGAGTTTGGGAAGCTCCTGAGAAGGAGCCTCCACACTCTCCCTGGGCAGCCTGGGCAGCCAGGGCTCCCTCACCTCAGCACCAAAGCACTTTTTCCTTGGGTTTAAGTGGCACCTTTTGTGTTCCAGCTTCATCCCATCACCACTTGTCCTGTTGCTGGATACAACAGAAAAAGAGTGCTGCCCCAACCTCCTGACACCCACCAGTTAGATACTTGGAAATATTAATGAGATCCCCTCTCAGTCTTCCATTCTCCAGACTAAACAGCCCCAGGTCCTGCAGCCTTTCCTCAGAAGGAAGATGCTCCAGTCCCCTGAGCATCTTGGTGATGATCATCTCTTTGCACTCTGAGGCAGAGCTCAGGGGAAAGGCTGGAGTCAATAGGAGCAGGATACAGCCCATCCCCACCACCCACCCATGGCTGGTAGAGTCATGGAATCATTTTGGTTGGAAAAGAGCTTCAAGCTGCTGTAGTCTCAGCTCTGTCCTCCCGCTGCCCAGCCCAGCACTGACCCACGGCCCTCAGCACCTCAGCCCCACGGCTCTGGGATCCCTCCAGAGCTGGGCACTCCCCCAGCTCCCTGGGCAGCCTGGCACAGGGGCTGACACCCCTCATAGGGAAACAGTTCTGCCTCAGCTCCAACCTCAGCCTCCCCTGGGGCAACTTGAGCTCATTGTCCTGACATTCATTGCTGGGGACAAGTGACCAACTGTCACCTCACCACATCCTCCTGTGAGGGAGCTGCAGAGAGTGGTCCTGTCTGCCCTCAGCCTCCTCCAGGCTCAACACTCAGGGGCTGACACCCCCTCTCAGGGAAATAGTTCTGCCTCAGCTCCAATCTCAACCTCCCCTGGAGCAACTGGAGCCCGTTTCCTCAGGTCCCTCCTCATCCTCTTGCCTTTACCTGTGCAGAGGGCAGCGACAGCACTGACAGTGACGTTGCGGCTGCTGATGGGATTTTGTGTCGTGCAGGTGAACAGCTGCAGCTCATCCAGGGCCTGTTCCTCCACCAGCACCACGGGCTCTTTGCTCTCCAGTCTGTCCCCTACTTTCCAGCTGTAGGAAACTTCCCCAAAGCCTGAGCCAGAGGTGGCTGCACAGTGCAGAAGGTAGCTGCAGCCTCCGGCCGAGCAGTTCTGAGCCACGCAGGTCACCGTGGGCACTTCCAGCTCCCCTGTGGGAAATAGGGAGCTGTCAGGAAACCCCCTGACCCCTCCTCATTTAGCACAAGGCATAAACCCACCCACTCCCCCAAAGAAAACCCAGCACTCAAAGGTACTCACTGTGAACACGGAGGCTGAAGATGGTTTTCCCCCTTCTGTTCTGTGCCGTGTAGTCACCGGCATCGTCCATGCTCAGCTGGGGGATGGTGAGGGCACTGCTGTTGGGGAACACCAGGCGTGGCTCATACTTGGTATCAAAGAACTGGACTTTAGGAGGATTCGCCAAATCCACAGTTGCTATGACACCAGCTTGAAAGCTCCAGGCTACAGCTTCTCCTTCCGTGCTTCGGGAAACTAAGGTGATGGATCTGTCCACAGCCCCAGTCACGTTGATGACGTTGCTGGTACCCACTGGGGAGAGAAACAGAGCTGAAGGTGGCATGGCCAGAGAGAGAGGATGCTCAGAGAGCTTAGGGAGAAGGCAGGAGGGGTCACAGAAGGGTGTTTGGCCAAAATAAACCACCACACAGTGTGATGTTGGGGAGAGGCTGATGGACAGAGGCCAGAGCTGTCACACGTGGGACCTCTGGTCAGCTGCAGGTAAAGTCATGGAATCACTGACTGGTTTGAGTTGGAAGGGACCTTAAAGATCATCTTGAAGACCATCTACCTCATGCCATGAACAGGGACACCTTCCACTAGGCCAAGGTGCTCAGAGCCCTGTCCTACCTACCTTTAAATGTCTCCAGGGATGGGGCATCGAGCACTTCTCTGGGCATCCTCAGCGGGAAAAGTATCTTCCTTCTATCTAGTCTGAATGTCCCCTCTTTCAGTCTAAAAACATCACCCCTTGTCCTGTCACTCCAGGCCCTACTAAAAACTCTGTCCCTGTCTTTCAGGGAGTGTCAGAGAGGGATCTTGTCTCCCCTCAGGCTCCTCTTCTCCAGGCTCAACACCCCCATTCCCTCAACCCCTCCCCAGACCCCTTGTGCTCCAGCCCCTTCCCCAGCTCCTGCGCTCATCTCTGGACACACTCCAGCACCTCAAATGTCTTTCTTGTAGTGAAAGGCCCTTTTTATCTTAACTAAACTAATTGCCTCTGAGGTTTCTGGGCTAAAGACCCTCAGGAGGACTTGTGTTCTCACATCCCCCATGGGCTTGTGAAGTGAGCAACACCAGGTTCCCCTGTAGCTCCAGGACACTCACACTGCTCCCCACATGCACGGAGGTGCAAAGGACAGAGCCTCGAGGTGCAAGAATGAAACTGCAAAGGGGGGGGGTTGCAGCAGCTCAGAAAGATCAGGCAAGTTTCCAGTCATGGCCACACCAAAAGGCCAAGTTCACCTACACATGCACACGAGAAACCAGGTCACCTCTTCATGTCATTTCAGTTGGAAAAGCCCTTTAAGCTCATGAAGTCCAACCATCAAGCTCCCCCTGCCCAGCCCAGCACTGACCCACAGCCCTCAGCACCTCAGCCCCACGGCTTTGGGATCCCTCTGGGGCTGGGCACTGCCCCAGCTCTCTGGGCAGCCTGGCACAGAGGCTCACAACCCTTCCATCCTTCCTGAAATGTGCAGCTACTTGTCCCTTCTTCCAAGAGGGAGGGAGATGTTTCCACCTTATTTTGGCTACTTTTAAGTTTAAAAAAGAATCAGTACTGTGCTGAGGTTGGAAGTTTTCTTCTCAGTTCCTGAAAAGGAACCTGAGCCTGGCTCAGCCCTGAGGCTTTTACCTCTCCCCAGAGCTCTGCATCTCTGGTTCCCCACTCCCAGCCTGACCCCACAGGCCAGATGGAAGGAAACACTGGTTGGGGGAGATAAATGCGAAGAAGGCAATTCTGCTGAAATGGCAGATAAGGATGATGAAGGGCTCATGTGGTCACTCAACCCCAACTGAAGGCTGTGGGGAGAAGGCTGGGGAAGAGCCATTATCTTTTGCCTGAAGAGTCTGGAGTCGTCTCCCATTCCAAACAGCCCTAAACACCCCCCATAAAACTCAGAGGACACTCAAGGGAGCAGACCCTGAGCAGGGTGCAGGATGGCATCCTCAGCAGCACATCTGGCAGCAGCTTGGATGGATCTTTCCTCCTGGTTTGCCCAACATCCTTGAGACAAACTCCAATCCCATGGAGCTGCATCTGCACCAGCCACTGCTGGTCCCACATGTGGCAGCCCTGCCCCTTGCTCTCCCAAGAGTCCCTAAAGCCATCCTGAGCTCACCATGGGCTCTTTCCCTTCCACCACTGAGGGAAAAAGGAGCACCTTGTACTTACGTGCTTGGTGGAGGAGGAAGATGGTGAGTGGCAGGCAACAAACCCCGTCCATCGACCTGTGAGGTGCAGAGAGGGACTTTCTGTGTATGGCCCCTTAGAGATTGTGGTGAAAGAGGAAGACACAAGAGTCTTCTCTTCCTGCCTCGTGGTAGGTGGAGATAACTGACTGCAGCATCCATTGGCTGCTTATCAGGTCTGTCATTTGCCTTGCCACCAGAGACGGGTATGGCAAGGATGGAAAATCCTCCCAGGCAGAGAATAAACCCTCTATTTCCAAGCTGAGCTGGGACAAAGAAAGTCACCATGGCTGGGTGTTACAGTTGACTCATCTCTACGGGAACCAACCCTGAGAGAGGGGTCTTGTGGAGAACATCATAGATCAACCCCCAAGAACATGTTGCTGCCCGTGGACCAGTATCCCCAGGTCATCATTCAGAAGGGATGCTGAGATCTCCATCCCTCCCAGCACCCTCCCTCCCCTAGATGAGACAGCCAACTGATAACTGAAGAGAAAGCAGATGCTTCCCTAATTCAGATGCTTCTGAGAAGTCTGGCCTCATAACTGAAGTTCAGATGGGGGAAGTGTGTTGGGCTTTAAAATAGCCCAAAGATGTGATTGCAAGTACTTGGCAGCATTGCTCAATGACTGAACTCCTAAAAAACCATCTCCCCTCTGCCAACACCATGCCAGGGCCTTGAGATAAGAGACACCCGAAGGGATGAGCCACCCTGTAACCCCTCTTTGCCTCCTCTGACTTTCACCTGGGAGCCAGGGGGTCTGTGGCATTGTTGCTCCTTTGCCACAGCACTACCAGCCTTTTGAACTTGAGCTCTTCCCCCCCACCTTGAGCTACTGCTATGTCCTCACATCACAGGCTGCCTCATGATTCTGGGGTAGAACTGGGTCTCATCCTGCTCCCAGTGCCAAGTGCAATGTTTGAGGCACGAGGGCAATGTGACCCTGCCCTTCTCCAGCATGGCCCATGTTCCTGGGGGAAGTGGTCACTTGTTTGTGGGTAAGCTTTTCCAAGGAAGCAGCTCAGCTGATTTTCTGCAGTAAGAAAAGGAGGAAGCCAGTGAGGTGCAGGTGCAAAAGCCACTGATTTCTCTTCCTCCTGCAGCTTGATCCAGCCTCTGACACACTCCTCCAGCAAACCTTTCCAAAAGGCTTCATTGTAACTTTATTTTCCTTCCCCTAAGCAGGGATGCATGAGATCAGACCAACTGTACAAGCTGAGCTACACTGGGGTTCTAAAATAGCTCCAACTGGAGAAGAGAGGGAAGAGTTGGAAAGATTTTACAGCCCTGCTCCCTCATCCAGGCCACCTCATGCATCCCCACACTGGATATTCCTTCAGGGAAGTCAGGGAAGGGGATGGCCAGGCCATGAGCAAGGGCTTCCTCCTCCTCTCAGACAAAAATTCATCTGGGACTTGTCCACCTGGGAATGGAAGAGTGTGGTGGAACACAGCTGCTTCCTCAGGAGCTGGGGGTTTGTTTCCCTGGTGCAGTGGGGTCAGGCCAGGGCAGGGCTCAGCCCCTTTTAAGACATTGCAAAACTTCTGCTTGGGTATTTCTTAACCAGTTGCAGGAGCAGAGGTCAGGGGGAAAACTACTTCATCAAATAAGTATCTCCTTCTGAAACCATGGAGGTCCCTGAGTGGCACCAGTGTCAGCATCTGCCACGAGCCAGGGGCTCCCTCTAGTGAAGCTGAGGCCGTGGGAGGAAACCCCATGAGCTTGGGGTGCAAACCTGCTGCAGCCACGCTCCCACTGCTGCACCCTGCTGCTCATGGGCTCAATGTTCCCCTCTGAGGTGATGAGTCTTAATTCTCCTCTCATGACAGGCTGTTGGGTTGTTATTTTGGAGCCTTTCTACCTTCTCCTGGTGCTTCAGCATCTTCCTGGGTCACCCTCAGCCACGCTGGGGTGATTTCTTGCCATGTTTCAAGCCCTGGTCTTCCTTCTGCCATCCCTCAAGTCCACAGCCAACGTTGCAGCCCCAGCTCAGCTGTGCTGGAGGTCAGATGTGTGGGGTTTTTTGCCCCAGGGTTTCTTCCAGCTGGGAATGTTGGTGCCTGGCAAGCAGAGACTGAGCTGAGCTGCTGGGGGAGGCTCAGACCATGGGCATCATCACACTGGCATAGACTGTCGTGGGCTCCTTGTTGGGGGGAAAAGGGAAGCAAAGAGGTTGGCAAAAGGCCTGAGCTTTGGGGTTGGGGGCCATGGGGTGCCCCACATTGATGCCCAGCACAGGCAAAAGGAGCAGAGGGAACAGCCACCTTTTACCTGTGAGAAGGATGGGTGACCACCCTGCAGGGTGGGCAGCTCTGCTGGGGGGTTGCAGGGGGGACGTGGGTGTCTGCTGGGGGCCAAGGCTGCGTCTGAGGGCAGCCCAGTGGCTGCAGCGTAGATGGTGGTGCAGGAGGGATGCTCAAGGGCCCCTTTCTGCTTCTGCATGGAGAGCAAAGGATGAGCAGTGGCAGGCAGCTCACCACGAGGACCCTTCCCTCCCTCCACCCAACCTGGACCCACCATTTCCTCCCCAGTTTGTGCTGAGCAGGACTCAAGGAGCTGAGGGAAAGCATCCCCAAAGCCACCCTGGGATGCTGGGGGATGGGGAAACTGCAGCACCCAACCTTATTCCCAGCTGCTCCCACATTATTAGCAGCCAGGCTGACTACAGCAACAGCAGGGATGGGTGAACCCAGGGAGCCCACAGCCACCTCAGGATCCCCCAGCCACAATTTCACCCTCTCCCTCAGCGGTCAGGGGGTTCTGTTGGCACCCAGTGTCCAAAGCTCATCTCAGAGGGTGCTGCAGACCAGACTCAGGTGCCTAAAGTCAGTTTGTCCCTATCTGAGACCCTCCCCCTAGCCAAGAAACCCCAGAAGGGTTGTGCCCATGCTCCCCAGTGGCTGCAGCCTGTGGGGTTGGTTCCCAAAGGAGTGTTACCATCCCTCAAGGAGCATTTTTGACCCTTTGGATGGGGTCATGCTGGTCAGAGCTCACCTGCACTCGCTGCACTTGAGAGTAGATGGTGAGCACCTCGTTGTCCTCGGTGAGAGGTGAGTGCTCCTGGTTGGCTGCAGGGGGATAAGCAACCACTGAGCTATGAGGGGAGCTGGGGGTTTGCAAAGCCACATCCTGCTCTGGTGCCCTCAGCTGAGCACAGCCCAGGGGTGATGATCTCTAATTTGGGCTGTGATCATTCAGTTCCTCTTGAGACCGTGTGACACGGTATCACAAATCCCTCATCTGGCTGGAGATCATGGAGATCTTCTTTCAGTTGGATTTTCTTTGTGCTGGTTTCTTTCCTGTCTTTCACTCTATGCTGCAAGAGCAGCAGGTTGCGCTCCTTCCCTTGTTCTTCCTGGGAGGGAACAAGCCCAGCTGCAGGACAAGGACCTGGGGGCCAATGGCAGCCTGGGGGCATGAGGAGAGTGTGGGCAGCAGGGCCAGGGAGGTGCTGCTAGCCCTCTGCTCTGCCCTGGAGAGGCCTCAGCTGGAGTCCTAGGGCCAGTGCTGAGCTGCCCAGCTCAGGAGAGACAGGGCAGTGCTGGAGAGAGGCCAGTGCAGGGCTGCCAAGATGCTGAGGGGCTGCAACACGTGTGTGAGGAGGAAAGGCTGCAGCCCTGGGGCTGTTGAGCCTGGGGAACAGCAGCCTGAGCTCAGGGGCACCTCAGCAATGCTGCTCAGTCCCTAAAGGATGCCACTTAAACCCAAGGAGAAAGTGCTTTGGTGCTGAGGTGAGGGAGCCCTGGCCCAGGCTGCCCAGGCAGGGTGTGGAGGCTCCTTCTCGGGAGCTTCCCAAACCCCCCTGGACACGTCCCTGAGCCCCCTGAGCGAGGGGAACCTGCTTCAGCAGAGGGGTTGGGCTGGAGCAGTTCTGCAGGACCCTTCCCTGGAAGGCTCACTGCTGCCATGGACCACCAGCCACCCCAGCACCCCTCCTTTGCATCTCTCACCAGTGGGCTTGGCTGAATGTGCAGCAGTGAAGACCCCAATGAACATCATCAGCACAACGATGGGCAACACCACCAACAGCACAAGATGCTCCATCCTCAGCTTGGTGCTACCTGGGATGGGGAATCAGACAGGAGAAGGGATCAGTGGGAGCAGAATGGGCTACTCAAAGTCTTTCTTACATTTTGTCATCTGTTTTTGAGCTGATGATTTTGGTAGAACAGGAAACAAGGGCAGGAAATGCTTCACTTGAGCAGAGCTCACTCGAATCACCCCCAGGCTGCAAGAGTCAGCAGTAAACTTGGTGGAGGCAAGATCAGAGCCAGATAAAACCCTAAAAAGGGCTCTAGTGGGTTGAAGGAGGTCTGTGGGGAGGCAACCCCTTTGTATAACACTCTTGCATTGCTGATGGAGGAGGAGAGGGCCCTGGGACAGAGGGGTTGGGGAGCTCCTGTGACACTGTGAAGGGGTTGTCCCCACATGCTGAAAGGGAGTTTGGGGCAAGGAGGTGAGAAACAAGCCCCAAAACCTCTTTGTAGCATCTCATTTCACCATCTTTTTTCCCTAATCCTCGATGTTTTTTTTCCCAGCACAGGGCACTGTGAGAGCCCCAGCAGAGCTGTGACTTCTTCTTGGGATCCTCAGGGAAAGGGGCAATCACCACCTCACCCATCTCTGGTGAAAGTCCTCCATGTCACAAGGGAGGGCTAGAAAATCCCACTGAGGCAGAGTGTGACTTTTGCCCCGAGAGCCTCCAAAAGGGGAAGTTGTCAGCAAAGTTTTTATCCTCATGCACTTCACATGAGCCTCGAGCACTGAGGTGCAGTGAGAGCAGGGGCTGAGGAGGCAGGTGGGACCCTCAGGGTGACACAGCAGCAGCTTTTCTTGCAAAAGACTCCTTAGAAGCTGCTTAAAGTCCCCTGCAAAGCAAGAACAGGATCTGGAGGGTGAGGAGAACCTGGTTGGCAACTGGGGACTTACCCCCTTGCTCATAGCTGCACTCAGAGGAGTTGAAAGTGATGACCTGGGTGCTGACGGGGTTGCTGGCCACGCAGGAGCAGGCAATGCTGGAGTTCTGCAGGGGGTAGGAGAGGTACAGGAGGCTGCCATTGTGGGAGCAAAGCCCTGGGGTGCTGCTGTCCCTACTGCCCCAGCTGTAGGAGACTTTATCCCCTCGTTCTGCTGTGCAGTTGAGGATGATGCTGCAGCTGCCGTTGGCCGATGCCCAGTTGAGGATCTGGATGCTGGGATCAGACACTGGCTCTGGAAGGAGGGAGGGAGGGGACAAAGGTTTGTGCCTGGGGATGGAATGTCACCATTGCCATAGCCCATGCCTGGGAAATCCTGCTGGTGTCAAATCCCCAGGTGATGGAGAGGAACCAGTCTGCATGTGGCATTAAAGAGGGAGATGAGGCTCCTGAGGGCACCCAGGAGGGACTCACTGCAGTGCCTTAACATCAGAGTGAGCATCTCCCACCTCCCTTTTGACCACCACCCACCTCCCAGACCCTCTCCAAGCATCACAAGACGTTGGGAGCATCCAGCACTGGGTTTTTGGCTCACCATAAACCTCCAGCAGCATTTGCCAGACTTTCTCCTCTGACCCTTTGCTGACGATGTACTCGTAGAGCTGCCTGTCCTGCCTGCTGGTGTTCAGGATCTCCAGGGAGAAATCCAGCTTGTGGAAGCGGGTTCTTGGCTCCATGTAGTTGGTGTAGTTGCCATCAGAGTACTTGAGCAGGATGAGCTTACTCTGAGGGTCCTCCGTGTACCGCTTCCAAACGGCCTCCCCGAAGCGCAGGGTGAGGTTCTGGAGTTCAGGGGGTACCTGTAAGGTGGTCGCTTTCCCCAGAGTGCCCAGCACTGTCTGTCTCACCCCACGGCCCATGCCTGGGGGAAGAGTGGAGAGAAGGGCTGAAGGAGGTACAGGGAGGGTCAGAGCCCCTCCATCCCTCATCCCTCAGAGGTGGAGGGTGAGTGCTCACAGAGCTGTGGCAGCCAGAAATGACGTTGGATCCACCCTGGTAATCCACAGATCATAGAATCTGAAGGTTGGAAGGGACCTGGAAAGCTCATCCAGTGCAACCCCCCTGCCAGAGCAGGAGCACCTAGAGCAGGGCAAATAGGAACTCATCCAGCTGGGTTTGGGATGTCCCCAGAGAAGGACCCTCCACAGCCCATCTGGGCAGCCTCAGTGAAGAAATTTGGGACAGGTTGGGTTGAGTGAGATAAATTGATCAGATTATGTCAGTGTGCTTGGAGAGCTCTGGGTTACCCAATGCAGAGAACACAACTGTAGAGTCAAAAAATCGTGGGGTCATCATCTTGGTTGGAGAAACCCTTCAAGCTGATGGAGTCCAGCCCTTCACCTCACCTTGCCAAACCCACCACTGACCCTCAGCACCTCAGCTGTGCCTCTATTAAATACCTCCAGGGCTGGGGACTCCATCACCTCCCTGGGCAGCCCATTCCAATGCTTCATAACCCTCTTGGTGACGAAAATCCCCCAGCCTTCAGCCTCACATCCTCAGCCGTGAAGGATGAGGGTCAAATGCTCTGCTCAGGAGCTGCAAGAGAAGCTTTGCCTTCCTTCGCTCTTCCTCCCCACTCTGACCTTCCTGGGTCTGAGCCTGAGAGAACTTTCACTTGCATCAGCCTCAGGGTTCTCTCACGCTGGGCACCACAACAAGCAATGGCCAGATCTTCATTTAAGGGTTGTGTGTTGGCAGTGAAACATCACCCCATGGAGTGAGGCTGCCTCAAGTAGAAAAAGGTGCTTGTGGTCCCAGTCCTGTGGGGATGCTGGTCCTGGCAGAAGGTGCTGGTGATGGTGGGAGCAACATGGAGAAGTCCCAGTGTCCAGGCTGCTGGTGCTCAGTGGCTCTGGCCTGCAGTTGGGTTGTATGTCATAGCACCCTTCAAGCACCATCACCTCAAGGGAGTCCAGAGGGACTTTTCTCCTTGAAGTGTCACAAGGTGCAACCTCCTGGAGGAGTTTGCACCCTCAATCCCAAGTTGCTCTTTTCCTCCTCACCCAGGTCGTCCTAGGCGTGTTTCTTGGTGGCCACAGAAAACTGCTCTTAAAGCAGAAGGGTGCAAGAATGTCTCACATGTCCCAAGGATCATCAGGAGGAGCTTCCCCCAAACCTTTGCCTGACTTTGGCTTCATGACAATGATTCATATTTGCCCACCAGCCCGGGGTAAACAAATGTGTTGTTGTAGGAAACAGCGTGGGGAGAAGTTGCCAGCTCAGCGCTGGGGAAGGGTCCCTGTTAGCTCACCCCCACACTTCCCACCAACTTCTTTCCACCAAGACCTTGCCCCAGAGGGGAAAAGGAAAGAGGAGAAGCTACCCCAAAAGGATGGGTCTGAAGAGGTCCAGATAAGCCCAGTATCTATCCTTAATTCCAGTAAAAACCACAAAGCAAACGCTCTCCTCGCGCTCATCCCCAGCGGGTGCCGTCACGGGTTTCTGACCCCTCTGTGGCTCAAAACACGGCAGTTTCTGAGCTCTCCCTGCAGACCACAGCCCCTCAGCCTTGAAGCAGTCACAGACACGCCTGATCCAGTGCCTCACATGGGTTTTTTTTTGCTCATGCATTTACAGTAAAGCTGCATTTTCTCAGCACTGTGTGTTTTTTGCCCCACAGAGATTCAAGTTCCTCATTCGCTACCAAATAGAAAAGCCCTTTTTACGTCACGTCAGAAAAACCCTCTGCCCCAAGCAAAGGCATCTCTTTTGTTGGGAAAGCTGATTTGGTTGGAGTAAAGCTGCAGGAGGAAGGATGGAAAGAGGTCTGAAGCCATCTGTGCTGAAGGGAAGGGGCTGGAGGAAGGCAAATGATCATACGGATCCGAGTTCAGAGCAGCCCTCACATCAGCTCTTGGGCTTGTGGGACTTTTGGTGCCCTGACAAGGCAGAAAATCCCAGGGGGATTTTAAAAGCAGGTGTTCTAGTAATAGGGAGTCAGCAGAGCCAAGGAGAAATCCCAGGTCTGCCAAGGTCTGTGGTGTCCTGGCCAAGTCTTTGGATGTAAGACAGCAGAGAGCTCATGGGGCTGCAGGAACAGACAGTGAGCCCAAGGGAAGGGGAACAGGCAGCAGGCTGGCATCAAGAAGAGGGTCTGGAGTAGACACAGCTCCCTTTGCTCTGCTCAAGGGGCTCTGACTCACTCCAGCCCTTTTGCATAGGCTTGGCCTCACTAAAACTGGCTTTGCAACATCCTCCTGTAACTGCCAACGGGCTGAGAGAGGAGGACATGGGAGCACTGGGGACATCTCAGCTCATCTAGGACACCCTCATCCCCAGGACACTCCCCACAGCTGGCCAGGGCTCTGCCAGTCCTTCTCCACTCACTTTATCCACATCTTTTTCCTTGGCTACTATGTCCCAGCCCACCAACCCCCCTTGACCTAAGACAATCCACCAAGGACCTTCATCTCAAGCACCCTAATTCACCCCTGCCACGAAACTATTTGCTCAGGGCTATTAACTGACCCCCTCATTAAAACCCACAGCAGAGGGCTTCACAACTGCAGCTCCATCACCATCTTTGTCCATTCATTCTCTTTTCACCCTCTCCTCCCTCAAGCCTGACTGGTAGGAGCAGATTAAGGATGCACCACATTCCCAGGTCAGAGTTGGGAGCCATCTCTCTTCTATATGAATATTTACCCTGGCTCTGCCCAGCTCACTCTTTCTAAAGGTCTTTAACATCCAATCAAAAAACAATAGCCCCAAACAATCCAAATGGAATGTTTCAAAGGGAGAGAGAGAGAGAGGAAAAACATACATACCCCAAACACAGCTGAGGGAGATGAGCAGCCAGAGACACACGCTGCAGCCCATGCCTCGCTTCATGGAGCTTCTGCTGCTGGGGACTGAATCTCTGCTGCTTAGCTCACTCTAAGAGCAGGTGTGCTCAGATCTGAGATGCTGCCCTGGGCCATGTGTTTCCTGTTGTTTTTTTTAAGCTGAATGACTCTTTTTTTCTTTCTTTCTGGGGTGTGCTTTTTTTGTTGTTGTTCCCTTGAGTGGAAAGTATTCAAAGCACTGAGCTGTGGAGGCTCTGTCCGACACAGCCCAAGAGAGCTGCAGAAGGAAGTAGAGCATCCATTTAGAGTTGGTAGCAGAACTGCATCATCCTGCCACGGGGGTTTAAACTCAGGCTGAAAGAAGAGGAACTGAGCAGCCAGATCAAAACCATTTCATTGTACAGTAACAGCTTGCTGGGGGCTGTACAGAGCTTTTCAACCCTATTATCACAGTGGGGGTGGAGGTGGGCAAGAGCTTGCCCCACATCAGAGCATCCTACTTAGATCCCCCTGCCTTTCAGCTCTGGGATCTCTGTGAGGTTTTGCTGCCAAGAAATTCTTTCTAATGATTAAAAAAACCCCACCTTAAAACCACCCCAAACCACCTCAGTGTCCTGCTGGGCTGCTTCTTCCCACTCAGAAAGCATCTGGCTGAGGACAACCAAACCAAGCAGTGCTTGCTGCTCCACCTCAGGAGGAAACCCACCTTTAATGCCCCAAATATTCTAGGATTAACCCACAGCTCTGCTTTGAGCTGCATTGGATTTACAGCAAGAAGGAGGAGGAGAAGTAGGAGGAAAAGTAGGAAGAGGAGGAAAAGAAGGAGGAGGAGGAGGAAAAGACGGAGAAGGAGGAGGAGGAGAAGAAGATGGAGAAGAAGGAGGAGAAGGAGGAGAAGAAGATGGAGGAGGAGAAGGAGGAGAAGAAGATGGAGGAGGAGGAGGAAGAAGAAGAGAAGGAGAAGGAGAAGGAGAAGGAGGAGGAGGAGGAGGAGAAGGAGAAGGAGGAGGAATAGGAGGAAAAGAAGGAGGAGAAATAGGAGGAAAAGAAGGAGGAGGAGGGATGGTCTTTAAAAACCCATTGAGGAAAAGCTCAATCCTTATTCCCAGGCTCAAGGAGGACATTTAGACTTCAGTGGGCCATCCTTATTGCTGAGAGATGGGGATAACCCCCCCACTTCTGCAGGCCTCCCCCTGGGGTGGGGATGGACCCAGCTGGGGATGGGGAGCATAGGGAAAACACCACTTGCTTGTCCCACTGCTGGAAAAGGGCTGAGGAAACAGTTGTTTTGGTGTAAAAACAGTGGAAGGAATTATTCACTTCAGAAGGGGGCTGTTTGGTTCTTTTTTCCTATTGCTTCCTTCTAGTTTCTGTTGCTTCAGAGGAGGGCAGAGGCCACAGCATGAAGCAGGAATCTCTCTGCTGTTTTAAACCCCGTTTGAGTGCCACAAGGAAATAAAGGGTTAACTTAGATCCCACTGCTTTTCAGCAGAGCAAAGCTGCAGGACCTCCATGAGTTGGTTGGGTTTTGGGGGGTTCTTTGATCAGGAAATTGTTTCTAATGTGGAGAAAATAAACCCTAAAAGCACCTTAAACTACCCCAAGGTCCTGCTAGGCTGCTCTTTCCTTCTCAGAAAGCATCTGGCTGAGAAGAAAGCAAAACAAAGCAAAACCCAAACCAAGCCAGTTCCCAAGAAGCAGCAGGGAACTGCTCAGCAGAGGTGTGAAAAAGGAAGGATGAGTAAAAGCAGGATGAAGGGAACTTGGCTCCTTTTCTGGCTGCACACACACGAGGAGCTTCAGCTCAGCTGAAATGTGGGGATGGTCCCTGATGGATGGTCCTGAATGATGGAGGGTTAAAGACATCACCAAGCTGCCCCAGCACAAATCCCACCTGAAAAGCTGATGGTCAGGGAATGGATGGGCTCCATCAGCTCAGCCTCAACAAGATGAGTTCAAATCACACACAGATAGAGTCTTAATTGCTGGAAGGGACCTGGAAAGCTCATCCAGTGCAACCTCCCTAGAGCAGGAGCACACAGGAACTCATCCAGGTGGGTTTGGGATGTCACCAAAGAAGGAGCCTCCACAGCCCATCTGGGCCTCTTCCAGTGCTCCCTCACCTCAACAGGAGGAAATTCCTCCCTGTGCTTCTTTGGAACCTCTGATGTTCCAGCTTGTACCCATTGCCCCTTCCTTCCTGTCCCATGCTGCTCCACACTTGGGTGCAGGCTGGGCTGGGCTAGAGAGGACCAGTGACCACAGACTGCTCCAGGAAAGCCATAAAATCCCAATATCACCCATGGGGCACAGCTGCATGCCTCAGATTGGGCTGGCATCAACCAGGAGAAGTGTGAAGGGAAATACAAAGTACAACAGCACCTGAGCAGGAGCCAGCAGCGTGCCCAGGGGGACAAGAAGCAAAGGGCATCTTGGCTGGGCTCAGCAGCAGTGTGGCAGCAGGAGCAGGGCAGGGATTGTCCCCTGTGCGGGGCCCTGGGGAGGCTGCAGCTCCAGGGCTGTGTCAGTGCTGGGCCCCTCACTCACTGCCACAGGGACACTGAGGGGCTGCAGCGTGGCCAGAGCCGGGCACAGAGCTGGGGAAGGGGCTGGAGCACAAGGGGCTGGGGAGCGGCTGAGGGAATGGGGGTGTTGAGCCTGGAGAAGAGGAGGCTGAGGGGAGACAGGAGACCTCTCTGACACTCCCTGGCTGCAGTGAGCTGGGGGTTGGGCTCTGCTTGGGACAGGACGGACTGGCCTCAAGTTGCTCAAGAGGAGCATCATCCCCCCAGTCCCTCAGCACCTGCTGACTCCAGCCCAGAGGCAAATACAGACAAGGTACCTAAAACTGTGAGGTTTCATGTATACACAGACAGACATGGCTGAAGGCAGAGACCACACTGGCCCTCCCCAGCTGTCATCTCTGTCACTTCGAGGTGCTGGTGGGCAGCACCCAGCTGGATCCGTGCTGGTGTCACTGGTTTCAGGCTCAACATGTGCAGCACTGGCTCATGGCTCATGATCACTGTAAAGGGCATGACCAACAGCAAGAACCCCCAAGTCCACAAAGAGCCCTGGGAAAGGCTCAGATCGGGTCTCCCCACAGAGCTTGAGGCTGCAGAGAGGAAGATCTCCAAGCAGTTAAGGATGAATGTAGAGATTTCAGTTGCTGAGGTTCTCCAAACAGACTTCCAGAGACTTCATCCCTCTTTTGTTCAGATCTGGAGAAGGTAACCTTCAATTAAAGCAAGAGAGACAAGATGAGGAGAGAAACTGAGGCATAAAGCTACCCTGAAACAGTGGCAGAGAGGGATGGAGGTGGCTGTGGATGAGATCAGGGAGTGCTGGTGTAATAGACACTGTAATGGTTCCCTTGAGTGAACCACATCCTTCTGAGTCCCTTCATCTGGGTGCTGCTCCCACAAGAGGATGAGATGATGAGATGAGATGAGATGAGATGAGATGAGATGAGATGAGATGAGATGAGATGAGATGAGATGAGATGAGATGTCAGTCACAGAGCATCCTTAAGCCAGAGTGAAGAAGATGAGAAGGAGGTGTCCCAGGACCCCCAGGATGCTTGTAGTGATGTAGGATGGAGCACTGGAGGTCTCAGCTGGAAACAGAGGGAGATTTGAGCTGTGGGAGGGCTGGGGGCTTCTCAGTCCCCTGACTGCCTCCCCAGATGGGCTCCTGTCACCCACCAGCCCACAGTGCATGGGGAAAAGGGATCCATTGCTCCTGACCCCTGGACCACCTCCCGCCTTGCAGGGAAATGGTCACAGCCACTGCTTTGGGGAACCTCCAAAGCCAAGGCCACCTCGGACCCCATCCCACCTGAGTTTGGCCACCTCAAATGGCTGATACCTGACCAGGAGCAGGGGTGCCTGTAGGTCAGAGAGGCATTGTTGGAGGAAACAGGGTTGCTGACTTTGCAGATGTAGGTTTCTCTCCAGGGGTTGAAGGAGACTTGCTGCTGAGAGGTATCTGCACCCTCCAACTGGAGCTTGCTGGGGGAGATCCACTCATAGGTCACCCCTTCCAGCCCCACTGAGCACTCCAGGGTGGCTTTGCACCACCTTGAGTCACCCTCCATCACTTTGACATTCACAGTGGGCTTTGGGACCAGATCTGCAAGAGGTACCAGTGAGATGTTACAGCCCCCCAGTACCCTACAGGCACTGGAACCACCCCTCTCATCCTCCCAGCTTACCATACACCACCAAGAAGAAGTGTTCAACGTCCTCCTTGCCATGCTCATCCTCCAAGTACACCTGGTAGCTGCTAGTGTCTTTTTTGTGCAGGTGGCTGATTTTGAGGGTGTTGTTGAGGAAAAGCTCCACTCGTCCCTTGTAGGAGCTGCTGGGGTACTGCACCTTCCCCCCACTGTCCCTGCTGGCAATCTTCAGGGAGTTGTTACGTCTCCAATGGATTTGGTAGTAAGAAAAGTGGCTTTGTAGGTTGGGGCTGAGAAATGCCACCCCATGAACAGCTCCAACCACCTCTAATGGCTCGCGTTGTGCCCAAGCTGCTGAGAAAGCAGAGGCTGGTGCTGCTTGGCCATGTCAGATACAGCTCAAGCCCCCTCCCCACATTCCATCCCCACTTGAGGACCTCAGCTGCTCACTGATTCCTCAACACCTTCACACTCTCCTGCTCTTGGAGGGGGTGTTGAAGGAAGGAGCTGCCCACCCCCAGCATGGGGCTGGTCACATCCTCCAGTCAAGTGACAGTTTCAATTGCTCGATTTTGCTTTAATTTTGGGGATCCTCTTTTCCCAACCTTCCAGCTCTCACACAGCAGCCCCTCAGCCCGTTTGGTGGTGGGGATGCTGGGATGAGGGGCTCTGGGGGGAATGGAGATGGTGGGTCACAGCTCAGGAACCGAGTTGGGATAGGAAAAGAGGAGAAGGGAGATAGGGAAGGTTCAGCCACAGGCACATCCTCAAGATCCCCAAGGTCCCCAAAACTATCCCCCCCACCCCAGCCCAGCACCCTCATCCCAGGGAAACCCCCCCACCATACCTGGTGTGGTGAAGCAGATGAAGACGATCACCGCTGGAAGCTTCACCCCCATCTTCTCTTGGTGTCCTCACCCAAATCCTGTGGGTGCAAAATCCCCCCTCAGCAGGAAGCTGCTGACCAAGGATCACCCCCACAAGCCTTCAGCCCCGTGCCACTGTCCCATACACCAGGGAGCTCTGAAGTAAGGGGGGTGATGGGGTGGCTGCGTGGGCCGGGAGCAGGAAGAGAGACTCAGTTCCTCTTCCTTTAGATCTGAGGCGGAAGAAGCCACAGAGCGACTCCCCACGTGTTCAGGTGACACAGCAGCCACCAGTCAGCTTGAGGACACCACATACAGCACCCCATGGGCTTTCCAACCCCCTCCCAAATCACCCCACCATCCCGATGGGAAGTGAAGGGGTCCCATCTCCCCTTTCCAGCTGCTGTAACCAACCCACAAGGTTCTCATGTCTCCACCTCCAAACCCAGGGCTGTGTCCTCAGCAAGGTTTGGCCTCTGGACGTGTCATCGAGCAGCCACAGTTTGAACAGGGATCACCTCTGGGTGGGGTGTCCCTGCGACCTCAATTTGCGGGTAAGAATGGAAAAGGAGATACCAAAGGCTTCCAAGATGCTGAGGGGCTGCAACATGTGTGTGAGGAGGAAAGGCTGCAGCCCTGGGGCTGTTCAGCCTGGAGAAGAGAAGCCTGAGCTCAGGGGGACCTTGTTGATCAACCCCTAAAGGGTGGATGTCAGGAGGCTGGGGCCAGGGATAGGACAAGGGGTGATGGACATCAGCTGGAACACAAAAGGTTCCCCTTAAACCCAAGGAGAAAGTGCTTTGGTGCTGAGGTGAGGGAGCCCTGGCCCAGGCTGCCCAGGCAGGGTGTGGAGACTCCTTCTCAGGAGCTTCCCAAACCCACCTGGACACGTTCCTGAGCCCCCTGAGTGAGGGAAACCTGCTTTAGCAGAGGCTGGGGCTGGTTGATCCCTACAGATCCCTTCCCACCCTGACCTCTATGGTTCTAGGAGGGATGACTTTTGGATGCTTCAGCACACTGTGTCCTCCAGCCAGGGCAGACAGTTTAAAGGAAGGACTGTAATTACACCCTGGACTCCTTCCTGAAAGATGCCGTTTCAGAGCCTTTGTTTCGCTCTGGTAGAGTGATGCTCAGGGCTGTGACAGCAGCACACCCTCAGGGCCAAACAGCCACCAGCCTCTTCCCACACACTGCTGAGGAGCTCTGGGGCTGACCCCATCCACCAACAATGGGCAACTGCAGCCCCTGCTGAGCCCTGACCCAGTTTAATCCCAACCCTCAGCAGTTTCCATCCATCAGGGAGAAGATCCCACATTGGTACCAGCACATGGTGATGTTGTGGCCTCAATGTGGTGGCACACATCAGCTTCTCCCCATGTTCCTGTTTACACCAGTGGAGATGGGAAAGCAAAACTTCCCTGGCAGGGAGCAAAATGCTGCCTCAGCAATTGCAGTGAGAGAAAAGAGAGAGAGAGAGAGCTGCAAATTATCTCCAATATGCAAAAGCAGGTCATTAGCATAAATTACAGCATGGCGTGGTGCTGACTGATGCCACAGCCCTCAGGCTCTGTGCTGTCATCTTGGGATGTTTCCACTCATCAGGAGCATGAGGAGGGGGGAACTTGGTGTTTTGGGCTGCAAAAGTACCAAGATGCAGCTTCAGCTTTAGACTCTGCTCACAAGACAGCAGCCACAGCCCAGCTACGACTGCAACAGCATCCCCAGCACTTGCACCAAAGCAGCCTCAGCATGTCCACCAAAGCATCCCCAGCATCTCCACCAAAGTATCCCCAGCATCTCCACCAAAGCAGCCCCAGCACCTCCAGCAAAGCATTTCCATCCCCTCCATGGTGTCTCAGCTTTTCCCACTGAATTCAGCCAACCACAGGCCTCACTGCTGCCTTTCCATCCATGCTGAGTGGGATGCTCTTGTAGCACAAGAAATATTTGACTCATCCCTGCATATCACCAAAAAAAAAACCCCAGAGGATGAGACTTTGGGATGAGAAAACCAACCCAGGTGCAGTGGTAGCACCAGGCTGCTGTGCCTCAGGCCCCAGTCACACCATCCCAGTCCCCAGCCACACCATCCCAGCCTCCTAAATCCCCTTGTTGTGGCAGCCAGACACAGTCCCCCCTCCTCCGCCCCCCCCCCCCCCCCCCCCCCCCCCCGCTCCCTCCCTGTTGCCAGCTTTCCAGCTCTACTCCTGCTTAATGATCCCAATTAATGCTCCTTTCACAGGGAGCAGCCACAAAGCTGTTTTGATCCAGGGGACTTGGGAGGGAGGGAAGGGAAGAGTTGCACAACTCCCCACTGCTGCCATCAAAGTGCCACATTTCATTTGAATCCCAAAGAAAAGCCCTTGATCTTGTCTTTGGGAAGATCTTTGAAGCCAGAGCACCTCTTTCTCCACCTCTTTTCTCTCAGGGCCACTCCATGAGGTAATGTAGGTGGGAAGGGATGTGGCAGCACCTCTGGTCTCAGTGTGGCTCATGAGGTGAAGGCAGGGACCATCCTGTCTGGGATTGATGGCCAAGGGTCACCTCTGTCCCCATACCCACCACATATGGCTAAAACTCTGAAAAGTGCATCTCTGCACCAGACCTCAATCACTCCAGAGGCTCCTGAGCCACAAAGGAGGCAACTCCCCATCCCTCCCTCTGCCACAGGTACATTTCAGCCTATAAATAGCCAATTAAGCTAATTAAACAAGCACCACAATTGCCTCATGCTGTTCAGCTTACATTCACACCTGAAATGACACTTGAGGTGTATCAAACCCATCAGGACTTCAAGAAACTCCCCCAAGACCCCAGGCTGGCACTGAACATGGGCACATCACACGTGTCCTCTTGCCCCCAGAACCCCCAAACTGTCCAATTTCACACACTTCTCCTGCACAGACAGGTTTCCATGGCTGAGCCTTTCCTCCTTGCCTCACAGGAAGCCTCCAAGGCACAGCTGGGAGTTGTGTAAAATCCTGTGTCTGGCCATTTCCATCCCAAACGAGCCTCTGGCTTTGCTGGAGAAGGTGCTGGAGGGCTCTGGGTGCTCCAGGAGGAAGGGAAATTCAAGAAGCGTCGGCAAAAAGTTGAGGGAGGTTGAGCTGCCCCCTCTGCTCTGCCCTGGGGAGGCCTCAGCTGGAGTCCTGTGATCAGTGCTGGGCTGCCCAGCTCAGGAGAGACAGGGAAGTGCTGCAGAGAGGCCAGTGCAGGGCTGCCAAGATGCTGAGGGGCTGCAACATGTGTGTGAGGAGGAAAGGCTGCAGCCCTGGGGCTGCTCAGCCTGGGGAAGAGAAGCCTGAGCTCAGGGGCAGCTCAGCAATGCTGCTCAGTCCTTAAAGGGTGGGTGGCAAGAGGATGGGGCCAGTGTTTGGTGTGTGGTGGCCAGGGACAGGACAAGGGGTGATGGACATCAGCTGGAACACAGGAACGAGAAAGTGCTTTGGTGCTGAGGTGAGGGAGCCCTGGCCCAGGCTGCCCAGGCAGGGTGTGGAGGCTCCTTCTCAGGAGCTTCCCAAACCCACCTGGACACGTTCCTGAGCCCCCTGAGCCAGGGGAACCTGCTTTAGCAGGGGCTTGGGCTGGGTGATCCCTACAGATCCCTTCCAACCTCCGCCATCCTGGGATTGTGTGTGATTCTGTCTTGCCAAGGCACTAGCAGAGGCTGGCAGGAGATGGGGCTGTGGTCTGAAACGGTGGGCACCAGAGTCTGGAAGCCCTGGTATCCTGTAAGGAAACAGATGGGATTTAGCA
Organism: Colius striatus; assembly: GCF_028858725.1. Taxonomy (NCBI): domain Eukaryota; kingdom Metazoa; phylum Chordata; class Aves; order Coliiformes; family Coliidae; genus Colius; species Colius striatus. The sequence continues at coordinate 1,903,316 of NC_084787.1, forward strand.
CCTCACAGCCTTCAAAAGCTGATGAGCTTTGGAGATCTCCAGAGCTCATTTCCCCACTGCTTCCGTGGCTGTTACCTCTACATAGGCAGTAGAAACCAAAGCTGGGTCCAACCTCTTCCTCTTGAGAGAAGGAGACTGTGGAGCAGAGGAGAAGCTGCATCAGGCAAAGAAGCAGCAGGAGGGTGAACCCAGCACCCAGCTGATGACCTGAGGGGAACCTGTTGTGCTCCTGCAGAGGGGATGGGGTGACAACAGGGCAACCTCACCTTCCTGGTGACCTGAACTGTGGAGTAGATGGTGCAGCTCTGGGGCTCCTGAGGTGGTCTGGGTCTCTGCTGGGGGGAAAAAGATGGAGATGAACCAAGACAATTTGTGTACAAGGGGGAGTCCTGGCAGCTGCTGTGGATTCATCAAGCCCAGGGGCTGCACAGCCAAGCCCATGGAGCAGCTCCAGACCCCCCTGCCAGCACTGGGCTGCCCTTACCTGTGCTCTGTTGCACACAACAGCATAGATGGTGTTTCCTCCCATGTTGACATCACTGGTCCCATTCTGGAGGAGAAAGCAACCCCAAGATGGTTACAGGATGCACCTGGGGTGATGGGGCTTTCATAGAATTGTTTGGTTGGATAAGAGCTTCAAACTCATTGAGTCCAAGTCCAGCACTGACCCACAGCCCTCAGTACCTCAGCTCCAGGGCTTTGAGATCTCTCCAGGGATGGGCACTCCCCCAGCTCCCTGGGCAGCCTGGCACAGGGGCTGACACCCCTCACAGGGAAACAGTTCTGCCTCAGCTCCAACCTCAACCTCCCCTGGACTAACTCCAGCCCATTTCCTCTTGTCTCAAGTAGAGAATGAACCCCAGCTTCAGCCTCCTGTCAGGGAATGTCAGAGAGGGCTCCTGTCTCCCCCCAGCCTCCTCTTCTCCAGGCTCAACATCCCCATTCCCTCAGCCCCTCCCCAGCACCCTTGTGCTCCAGCCCCTTCCTCAGCTCTGTTGTCCATCTCTGGACACCCTCCAGCACCTCAGTGTCTTTCTCAACAAGCCAGAGGTACCAAACAGATGTCCCATCCCTTCTGACAGCACGTCGAGGGGACATCCCCAGCACTCACAGGGTCTTGGGTGGGTTGAGCTTTGCCAACTTCCTCGTAGACAGTCAGTGTCTGCTCAACGTGTCCTGGGGGGGTTTGAAGGGTCTGTGTCACACAGGTGATGTGTCAGAGCTCCCAGACTGGTTGGGGTGGGGGCTCAGCCTTCAAGCAAAGCAAAGCAGAGGGAGAAAGAGGTTCCTTGGCAACTGGGAGGTTTTGCTTTGCAGCTGGCAGGAGCTGGGGAAGGATTCTCCAGCTCAGCATCAAGTCAATATCCAAACCCAAACAGTCCTCAGGATCCCACGGCATGAGTCCTTCAGTCTTGGGCTGCTGGGATGCTTCTTTCAGCTCATCAACCTGGATGGGCAAAGGCTTGACAGTGTCCAGTGGCTTATCCCACATGAACCCCAGGAGGAGGAGGAGAAGGAAGGCCAGGGCAAGCACAGAGAGCACCAGGAGCATGACAGCAGTCAGGAAGAAGGCAGGAGCTGCAGAGCCAAAACCCCACAGCTGCCCATCCCAAAAGCCATTGCCCCAACCCCAGGGACAAACCTGGGGAGTCCTGTCTTTGTGTCCTTCTGCAGTAGCAGGTGACAACGAGGGCTGTGGAGATGGCAAGTGCCAACCCCAAGGACACAGCTACTGCCCACCATGTAATGATACTGGAAAGCCCTGGGGAGGAAGAAGAAACAGGGAAACCTATGAGGCAGAGCAAACCCTTGAGCTATAAGTCTCCAGCACAACCTGCAGAGGACAGAGCTGCCAAGGACACCTCAGCCACGGTTGCCTTTCCCAGGAGGGGAAGTATATTGGCATCAGTGTGATGTCCTCTGCAGTTTCACTGGTCTAGGCAGAGATGTGAAGAGCCCCAACAAAGGACTGGAAGGGATTTGGGTTGTACAACCCCTTAAATATCACTTGGATGAAGTTGAAGGGGAATTACCTGAGGCTGCAGCACGGCATTCGGCCACGACATCGGTGCTGGCCATGCTCCAGCTCACTGGGTTGCTGGCATTGCAGCCACAGATGGAGGGTTCAGAATCCTTATGGACCCTCAGGAACAGCTGAGGATGAGGCTCTGGGACATCCCCAGGGCAGGACCAGTTGTAGGAGATGTTACCAGCACCAAGCACAGAGCAGATCAGGGAGAGGTTGCACCAGCCCTGGTCCTGGAGCAGGATTTGTTTCTCCAGGTGTGGAGGTTGGACAGGAGCTGCATGGAGAGAGGGGTGAGAAGGGCCAAGGGAATGGGGACTCAGCTACTCTGTGCTGCCAGTCAGTGAGGTCTTGACCAGCTTGAAAGCTGGGCAGAGAGGAATCTGCTGAGGGGCACCAAGGGCAGAGTCCTGCAACTGGGGAGATAACAAGCCCAGCACCAGCCCAGGCTGGGGGTGAGCTGCTGGAGAGCAGCTCCAGGAGAGAGACCTGGCAGTGCTGGGGGAGAACAAACTGACCATGAGCAGCAACGTGCCCAAGAGAGCCAATGGCAGCCTGGGGGCATGAGGAGAGTGTGGGCAGCAGGGCCAGGGAGGTGCTGCCCCTCTGCTCTGCCCTGGGGAGGCCTCAGCTGGAGCCCTGTGGCCAGGGCTGGGCTGCCCAGCTCAGGAGAGACAGGGAAGTGCTGGAGAGAGGCCAGTGCAGGGCTGCCAAGATGCTGAGGGGCTGCAACGTGTGTGTGAGGAGGAAAGTCTGTGGGCCCTGGGGCTGTTCAGCCAGGGGAAGAGAAGCCTGAGCTCAGGGGCACCTCAGCAATGGGTGTCAGGAGGATGGGGCCAGTGTTTGCTGTATGGTGGCTAGTGACAGGACAAAGGGTGATGGACACAGGAGGAGAAAGTGCTTTGGTGCTGAGGTGAGGGAGCCCTGGCCCAGGCTGCCCAGGGAGGGTGTGGAGGCTCCTTTTCAGGAGCTTCCCAAACCCCCTGGACACGTTCCTGTGCCCCCTGAGCAAGGGGAACCTGCCTGAGCAAAGGGGTTGGGTTGGATGAGCTCTGCAGGGCCCTGCCCATCCCCACCATGCTGGGATTGTGTGATACTCACCCCACACCCACACATTGAAGCACAGGGCTGTAAAAACACCCTCTCTGTTCTCAAATTCTGCCTTGTAGACCCCACTGTCATTGGTGCCAACTGGGCTGATCTGCAAGGAGAGGGTCTTCTCCTCAAATGAGACTCGTTGATGGAAGGAATTATTTGGGCTCTTGACTATGCCATTCTCAGCTGTCAGGATACGTTGGGGTCTTGAATCCAGCATCACCCTCCACTCAACCCTCACCCACTCCTTGGGGGGTTCCTCTGGCTGCAGCCACAGCGTCCCATTGACAGAAACAGATTGTTCCTGGCACTTGAGGGTTCCTAAAGTAGAGAGAGGTCAGTGAGGCACCAAGGCCCTGGGAGATGCTCCATGAGCTCACCTGATCAACAGCAAACCCAGCCTGGTTCCCCATGGCCATCTTCATTTTGGGGGTCCCCTTCTCCCTGCATCATCCCATGGTTGTGTCTCTGCCCACACCAGCTGCTTTGGCTGCAGATCCCAGAATCATTTTGGTTGGAAAAGAGCTTTTAGCTCCTGGAATCCAACTCCCCCCCCTCACCCTGCCAAGCCCACCACCAACCCATGGCCCTCAGCACCTCAGCTTTTCATTATCTCCAGGGTTGGGGACTCTACCACCTCCCTGAGCAGCCTGTTCCAATGCTTTGAGGGGGGAAGATGCTCATGCAATATCCTGTGCCCTGCCCTGAGGAAGGATGATCACAGCATCTGCTTGCTCATTTGTGCCCCAGCTCCTCCCTCACCCACCCAACCCAAACAAACAGTAGGAGTTTTGCCCACTGGACCCTTTTGAGTTTCTGGGCTCGCTTCGCTCCTTTCAGTGCAGCCCCGGATGCCGAGGGCTCTGGCAGAGGTGAGATAACAATGCCCCTAAGAAGAAAGATGGTTGCTGGGGCTGAGCACACAGTCTTGTGGCTTCCTCCTGGCTCTTTGTGGTCAGGGCAGCACTGAGGGGGCTGCTGGAGCTGTGGGTGGACTCTTCTCAGTCTTGTAGCTCTCAGCAAAGCCATCAGGGCAAGCAGCAGCTCCCAGGAGCTCAGCTTAGCTTTAGTTCACCCATCTCACAGCTCCTAAGTGGCTTTTGCCACTTTGCAATGGCACCAAGACATTGTTGGGGACCAACTGCAGAGCCCACAGGCTTTGCCATCCAGCTCCAACCTTTGCAAAGGATGCTCACCCTTAACCAGGCCCTGGAATGCAGAGGGGAACATCCCTCCAGCCAGCAACTCTAGGACTAGGAGCAACCTCCCCTGAGATAAAGGGAGGGAGCAGGTACCATTTATCCATTCCCACCCCTGATGCCACATCCTGGGACCTGCAGCTTATTATAAATGGGGCTTTTCCCACCCTTCCTGGCCTGTAAGAAACAGGAAGTTTCCAGTTTAACTACTGCACTGGAGGCAGCTCATGCTGCAAGAAATATGTTACAGCACCTGAACTCACTCATCCCTGCCTCCTGGAGCTGCCCCAGAGAGAAGGTGAGTGTGCAGAGTTCACCTCTCCCCAGCCTGGAGCTGTGATGGTAACCCAACACCTCTAGCCCTCACAGCTTCACCACACCGGCACCTGCAGGGAGGTTTTGCAGCTCAGCTGAGGCCAGGCTTGCTGCAGGCTCTGCTGCTTCAAGCAAACAACGTCCCCAGCTTCTGCACCCCTGAGGAGTAAAGGCCTGCCCCCCCCCCCCCCCCCCCCATCCCTCTGCTGTTGGGGTGAGCAATGGGGCCAGGAGATGAGTCTCAGGGTGGCAAGAGAGAGAAGGTGAAGGTGATGCTGCCTGGTCACCCTGACAGCAGGGAGGGGTGGTAGGGTGGGGGTACAGATATGGGGCTGGGAGAGCATAGAATCAGAGGATTGAGTGGTTGTTAAAGCCCTTAGAGCTCATGGAGTCCAACCATGAACCTCCCCTTGCCCAGCCCAGCACTAACCCTCAGCACCTCAGATCCAGGGCTTTGGGATCCCTCCAGTGCTGGGCACTCCCCCAGCTCCCTGGGCAGCCTGGCACAGGGGCTAACAACCCTCTCAGGGAAATAGTTCTGCCTCAGCTCCAACCTCAACCTCTGCTGGCACAACTTGCGTCTGTTCCCTCTTGTCCCATCACTTGGGAGCAGAGATGGAGCAGAGCCTCCTGTCAGGATGCTCCAGGCACTGAGGTGACCCCAACCCTGGGCACTTCTCCACTCCTGTTGCCCAGAACTTGCTGGTTTTAGGAAGAAGCCCCTCAGCTATCCCCAGCTCCACTGAAATCAAGGGGGAAAGGTGCTGTGTTTGCTCAGCAGAGAGCCCTGGCCTTGCAAAGCCACATTTCTGGGTGCAGGCAAGGTCAGGACAGGGCTCAGGGCGTTGGTGCAGCTCTGGTAAGGGAAGTGACTCCTTTCAAAAGGACAAATCCCTTGTGCTGCAAAGAGGAAGTGTCTCTGCACCAAATCCAGCCAGGAGCCCACACGAAGAGCTAGAGCAAAGCCCCCAAAAAGTGCCTCCAGCCCTGTTCCATCTCCCCAGAGACCTACAGAGCACCCGGGGATACCCCATCAGCCTTTCCCCTCCTTCCTTCATCCCTCCCACAGCATCTTCCCCCCGCTTAAAACCCTCCAGCTCATCCCTTCCTCACCTCGGCTGCTCACCACTGCCAGCAGCGCCTGGCACAGCAGCACCAACCGTGCCAGGGGGCACCGGGGAGCCCTGGAGCAGAGCATCCCCGGGAGGGCAGCTGGACGAGCTCCCTGCAGCCAGGGAGATGTGAAACCCCTCGGCAGCAGCGACCGTCTGGCAGCGATTTCCTCTCCCGTCTGCAGTCTCTTCACTCTCCCCCTCGCCGGGAGGGGCTGGGCTTTTCCCTTTTGTGTGTCCTCCCTCCTACCCTGCCCGAATTCAGGTCCCTGTGAGGTAGAGTGCGGTGAGGAAGGAGCCACTCGGGGCTGGGCGAGCTGCAAACCTCAGAGGAAACTTCATTGTAATGAGCACAAGCGTGGGGTGGTTGAGTTTTAGGGGGGAGGGATGGGGATAAGAGGGGATGGAGGGTGTTGCTTTCCCTTTGCAGCCCGTTTTCAGGTGCTGCCCAGCAGTGGTTTGTACTGTGGAGATGTATCCAGCACCCTGAGCAGCAGGATTTCGCTCATGGGAAAGCAGCAACGAGCTCCAACACCTCCCTCTGTGCCTTGGGGTCAGGGAGCTGCGAAGGGAGCTCCCAGGAGATGTAGGTGGGCAGAAGATTCACACACAGAGCTGATCTTCTCCTCCACACCTGCCCTGATCTCCCACCCCAGTTCTTATCTTTCCCTGGGACAGCTTTACAATCATCTTCCTCCTCCTCTTCTTCCTCTGCCCAGCCCGGGGTGGGTTGCAGGTCAGCTCTGCCTCACGAGCTGCAATGAGCTGTGTGCAGCCTCTGCTCCAGGTACTCACCTGGGGCTGGTGAGTTCCTTGGGAAACTACTTTTATGAGCACAACCAGAGCTGGGATGGAGGTTGGGGGTTGTATTTTCTCTCCTCTTAGCAAGCAAACAGCTCAGTGTGAGATGGCAGCAGGCTCAGGGTGAGAAAATCAAGCCACAAACTGAAGCTGAGAGCAAGAGGCACTTATTTGGAGGGTCAGAAATGCCTCAGCAGTGGAGGTGTCACTTAAATTGGGTCATTAGAAGGAGTTATTGTGAAGAATTGTCCTTTTTTTTTAAGGAAAAGGCTGCTCGACTAAGAGGAAAATAGTCTGGTTGTGAGGGTTTAACTTGCTGGAGGAGGCACAGGGGAAGACAGGGAGTGAGAGCTCTGGCAGAGCTTCCCCTGCCTTTGGAAAATGGGATTCCCTTTCTATTAGCCTTAGGTAAGAAAGTTATATTGGGAGCAAATAACCCCCATGGGTCATGGTTGGAAGTTCTCTGTTTTCTCAAGGTAAGTGGAGGTGGAGGATGAAAGAGGAGGAAATGAGCAGCTCAGCTCCAGGGTTTTGGGATCCTTAAAGGGCTGGGCACTCCCCCAGCTCCTTGGGCAGCCTGGCACAGGGGCTGACACCCCTCTCAGGGAAACAGTTCTGCCTCAGCTCCAACCTCAATCTCCCCTGAGGCAACTTGAGGCTGTTTCCTCTTGTCCCGGCCCTTGGGAGCAGAGACACTTGTGCTCCAGCCCCTTCCCCAGCTCTGTGCCCGGCTCTGGCCACGCTGCAGCCCCTCAGTGTCCCTGTGGCAGTGAGTGAGGGGCCCAGCACTGACACAGCCCTGGAGCTGCAGCCTCCCCAGGGCCCAGCACAGGGGACAATCCCTGCCCTGCTCCTGCTGCCATGCTGCTGCTGAGCCCAGCCAGGATGTCCTTTGCCTTCTTGCCCCCCTGGGATCATATTCAGCTGCTGTCACTCCCTTCCAACAGCCCAGAGCAAAGCTTCCCCTCACCCCAGGAGAGCTCTCTCTCAGGATGAGCTTCTTGCTCAGGTTTTGAGTAAACAAGGACACATTTCCCTGCCTGGTATCTTGCCCTTGCTCTGGGTTGGAGCCATCCTGATGGCATCAGGCTGTGGGGACTGAGGAGCATCACCCCAGCCTTAACTCTCCTCTCCATCCTTTACTGCAGCAACTCTGTGTCACCCCCTCATTGCCACAGATTTAGTCCCTCTCCCAACCATTTTAACTCCAGATCTGCCCTAGCTACATCAACTGAGGATATGAGGGCCATGTGGAAGGAGTAAAGTGTTATCTGGACACAGCAGCAGTTTCTTGGTGCCTTATCTACCCCTGTCTGGCAGATACCACCTCGTTAAATCACTGGTAGGTATTAATGAGCTTGTCCTAAGAGTGAGTTTATTCCAATCCAGCAGCACTCTCAGCTTTTCCTGGCATATCAGGGATACCCAAGCCCAGCACAGCCCCTCTGAGGCTGGGCATCCCCCCTTGCCCATGCCATCCCCTGCCTGGCAGCACCATCCAGGGCTGCTGGGTCTGTGGCAGCCACGATGCTGCTGCAAGAGAGCAAGAGCCCCTAATCCAATCCCTCCACCGTCTGCTTCTGCCCTCTGATCCACTGCTAATCACCTTATGCTAAGCTCATTGCCTCCATGGCAGCCCTGAGCCCTTCTCCAGCCCTGCCAGCAAGGAAACCACCTTGCCTGGGAACTGGAGGGTTGCAGGGGAGGGAGTTGGGGGCTAAGAATGAGCAGGGGCTGTGGGTTGGTTCTCCTGGAAATGGGGCAGATGGGTGGGAAAGGGGCAGATTCATAGAATGGTGGGGTGGGAAGGGAGCTCCAGGGATCATTCAACTCAAGCCCCAAGTTCCCTTCAATCAGGCTGTGGGAGAAGGACTGTGGGTGCTACCCATGGTGGGGATCATAGAATGGTGGGGGTGGGAAGGATTGTGCAGAGCTGCTGCAGCCCCAGCCCCTGCTGAAGCAGATTCCCCTCGCTCAGGGAGCACAGGAATGTGTCCAGATGGATTTGGGAAGCTCCTGAGAAGGAGCCTCCACACCCTCCCTGGGCAGCCTGGGCCAGGGCTCCCTCACCTCAGCACCAAAGGACTTTCTCCTCCTGGGCCAGGGTCACTGCTTGTGTCCATCACCCCTTGTCCTGTCCTTGGGCTCTACAGAAGAAAGTGTCACCCCATCCTCCTGACACCCACCCTTTAGGGATTGGTCAATAAGGCGCCCCTGAGCTCAGGCTTCTCTTCCCCAGGCTGAACAGCCCCAGGTCCTGCAGCCTTTCCTCCTCACACACATGTTGCAGCCTCTCAGCATCTCGGCAGCTCCCTGTTCCCAGCAAAACTCTTGGGAAAAGGCTGTGGCACAGGGAGCAGAGAGAGATGGGATAAGCTCAGCCTCACCAGTAACCTGAGCTGGTTTCCGCCTAAGGCTGCACAAGCTGATGGGTTCCTGCTCCATCACCCACCACAGCTTCAACCCTGCAAAATGAAGGGAAACTGAGGCACCACCTGGTCCCACAAGCCCAGACAGAGCTGGCTGGAGAAGCTCTGGCTGCTTTCCCTCCCCTTTACACCGGCTCCCACGGCCCTTTCCTCCCCCTCACAGGCAGAGAAGCAAAGCAACCCCAACCCTAATTAAAACCCTACAAAGGGAAACCCGACGTTTGCAGAGGTTGAAAACCTCGGCTGCAGAGAAGGGGCTGAGCCGATTCATTAGAGCTTTTGTCTGCATCTCCATTCAACATGTAGGGAACGATTTACATCAAGGGAAAACCTTCCACGGGCTGGAGGAGCTTTGCCCAGGGAGTGTACAAAAAAAAAAGGGGGTGGGGAGGAGGAAAGCAAACGGGAAGGGAATGAAAAGGAAACGTTTAGCACGTTTCAGGGAGCGCGGCAAGATGCTGCGTCCTGGAAGAGCCGCATTGCAGAGGCTGTTCTCATTCAGCGCATCAGCCGCTGGTTCTCAGTTCCCTTCCAGCTAAATTTGGCCCGGGAGAGGGAGAGGGAGAGGGAGAGGGAGAGGGAGAGGGAGAGGAGAGATTTGGAGCTGCTCGCGCAGCTGTGATGGTTCAGGGATCAGGGAGTTGTTTGGCTTGGAAAAGCCCTTAAAGCTGCTGGAGTCCCAGCCCGGCACTGACCCACAGCCCTCAGCACCTCAGCTTCACGGCTTTGGGATCCCTCCAGGGCTGGGCACTCCCCCAGCTCCCTGGGAAGCCTGGCACAGGGGCTCACACCCCTCTCAGGGAAACAATTCTGCCTCAGTTCCAGCCTCAACCTCCCCTGGGCCAACTCCAGCCCCTTTCCTCTTGTTCCATCACTTGGGAGCAAAGATTTACTCCTCTCCAGTCACAGCCTCCTGTCAGGGAGTGTCAGAGAGTGCTGCTGTTTCCCCTCAGCCTCCTCTTCTCCAGGCTCAACACCCCCATTCCCTCAGCCCCTCCCAGGCACCCTTGTGCTCCAGCCCCTTCTCCAGCTCCAGCCCCTCAGTGTCCCTCTGAGCACAACCCTGGAGCTGCAGCCTCACCAGCGCCGGTGTGTGGTTGGTTTCCTCTCTGCTCCATCTCCGCCGTGTTTAGGTTCGTTTGCTGAGGCCGAAGCAGCTGCGTGGGGCTGCTGATACTGCAGGCTGGGAGGAGGATGCTGGTGGGTGTCCCACCCGTGGATGCTGCCGCTGGGCACCTTCACAGTCCCACTCAGACAGAAAGCTTTTCAAAAGGCATTCCTGGTTGGATGGCCTCACAGCATTCCACTTGCTCCCTCCTTTTCATCCGTGGAGGGAGGAAAAGCCACTTTCGTTGTGTTTTTGGAAGGGAAACGCCGTGCCGGGCCGTGGCTCTGCCCGGGAGGTGGCAGCACGGGACCGCGCTCCGGGGCAGCCGCGCTGGGCTCGTCCCCTCGGAGCCGGGGTTGGCCTCGGCTGGACCTCCCCCGAATACCTTCCCTCAGCATCCATCCCTCAGGAACCCAGCTCCGGCTCTGGATACTGACTATAAACCACTCGGGGAAGGGATAACCGGGTGGGAAGCTTCGCTTTGGAGCGGGTCTGGGAAGGAGGATGGGTCACAAGCAGCCAGAGGGAATGATCTTATCCCATGTCTGAGCCCCTGGGTTGAAATTCCCCTGTGCTGAGGGGGCAACACCTGCAGCCATGTCCCCATTCCCAGCTGAATCCGTTGGGGAAAGAGACGGAATGCACCTGGGAAGCATCCCTGGGACCTTAAACCCGTTTCCTTTCTGCCATCCATCCCATTATCTGCCATTCTGCCATTATCCCATTGCCTTTGTCATTCCCACAAGATACTGGGTGAAGTGGGAGCTTCCTCTTCATCCTGCTCATCCTGGGGGCAGAGTCAAGCCCTGTCATATCCTGACAAACACCAGCTGCCACCTCTTCCTCCACCAAGCCCATCCCACCCACCAAGTAAGTTACCCACGAACATCTGTGTCCTTCCCTGCAGTGAGTTGTATGCAATCTGTCTCTGATAAGTGTTACCAACCACCCCCAGAGGAGTTTCCTTCCCCTTTGGAGCTCAGCACAACAGGTCAGAGACTGGATCATCTACTCAGCCCCTTAACCAACCCCACACAAGGAGGGGACATGGCCAGAGCTTGGAGCACGTTTCTCCACTGCATGTTGCTGGTGGCTGCCAGGGGTAAGGATGCTGCTGGCGCTTGGGGAGGGCAGTTTGCCATATGCAGGACTGGGATGCAAAGGCAAGTGGGTTCAACCTCTTGACTGCACCAGCATCCATCCCAAGGGATGCTCCAGAGTGGGAGTTTTGGGGGGGAGGAAGTGGAGGAGATGGAGATGATCATTCCAAGTGTCTCCTCGCAGATCTGTGCCTCTGCTGCAGCTTCCAGATCCTGACAGGGGTGGAGGGAGAGTCTCTGATCTTCCCAACCTTGGACTCTGTGGCTATGGACATTGTGAGGGTCACTTGGAGCACAGAAAATACCCACATAGCTGAGGCCAAGCCCAGGGAGATGATGTTCACCACTGGCTACCTGCCTTACTTCCGTGGCCGCCTGTTCATCCACCCCATCCACCTCTCGCTGGGGATCAGACCACTGAAGAGGTCAGACAGTGGGATCTATGAGGTGGTTGTGGACACCAGGTCTGCACCCACCAACCCAAAGAGATTTTCCTACTTGCTGATGGTTAATGGTGAGTCCAAGGCTGATGGCACCAGGCTTGGGTGGGGATGCTACTGCATGAGCTCACAGCCCCAAATCCCACCCATTGCATGCCCTCCCTGACCTTGTGCATGAGCATGTGGGCACTGGAGAAATTCCTCTTCCTCTTGTGGTGTCTGTGCTCACCAGCTGCACTCACTGCACCCAGTCCTGCTGGCACCCAACCCCCCTCCCCTCTCCAAAGTAAGGGTGAATCTCCCATCTCCAAATGAGCTGCTGGTTCACACTGTGCCCCCCACCCACAGAGAAGCCGTCAGGAGGGATCAGAGATGCAGGACACAAAGTGAGCACCGTGGGACCTCCAGGAGTGACAGAGCCTCCTGCCAGGGACACTGGGACAGAGGACACAAGGAGGGGAGAGTCCCCTGGGCACAGTGGGGGGCAGGGGGGATGTGGGCTGTGGGACAATTACTGTGTGCTGAGGGGGTGTCTCGTGGCTGCTGTCTTTGGGCCGTTGCTGGTGCTGGTGGTTGCTGTTCAGCTGGTGACCCGGGACAAAGGCAGAGAGACACAGAATGAGGTGTCAGTGGGACTGAGATTGGAGGCTGAGCTCCCCAGGATCAGCACCCCACAGAGACCATCCCCATAGCAGCAATAAGCCCAGATTCAGGTCTCTGGGAGCAGTGGTTCCCTTGCCTCAGTTTACCCAGCCTGGGAAAGCCAAGATTGCTCTAATAAAAGTGCCTGAAAGATGCAAAGTGAAACCCAGTTTCCTCATCTGTTGCACAAGCAGATGGTTACATCTGCCTGAGCCACAAAGGGCTTGGGCCACAGAGGGCTTGGGCTGCAAAGGGCTGCCAAGATGCTGAGGGGCTGCAACATGTGTGGGCAACAGGGCTGCGGGCCCTGGGGCTGTTCAGCCTGGGGAAGAGAAGCCTGAGCTCAGGGGGACTATGTTGATCAATCCCTAAGGGGTGGGTGTCAGGAGGATGGGGTGAAACTTTCTTCTGTGGTGCTCAGTGCCAGGACAAGGGCTGATGGACATCAGCTGGAACACAAACAGTTCTATTTAAACTCAAGGAGAAACTCCTTTGGTGCTGAGGTGAGAGAGCCCTGGCCCAGGCTGCCCAGGGAGGGTGTGGAGGCTACTTCTCAGGAGCTTCCCAAATCCATCTGGACACATTCCTGTGCTCCCTGAGTGAGGGGAACCTGCTTTAGCAGGGGCTGGGGCTATGTAATCCGTTGAGCTCCCTTCCCACCCCACATCCATCCTGGGATCCTGTGAAGCAGCTGCCCCAAAACATGGCACCATCTCTTCCTCCCAGAGGCAACCCCAACCCCAGGCTCAGCAGCCTCTCAGCACCTAGTGGGACTGAAACAAATTCCAACACAGCCCCTGCAACCACCTCAGCATCAGTTCTCATCACATTTAACCCAGGGACACCTTCAATACCAGGACACCCCCAGATTCCTATTTCCAGCTCTGAAGCTGGTGTGAGATCATAACTCAACATCTCCTAAAACCTTCTCTAGTTTATAAGAAGTGAATTATTTACTGGTGACCCTGACTAAATGCTGTGTGGCATCAATTATTGAGTGGCAGATCTGTCAAAAAGTTCTCATAAATAAGTTATCTGGTGCTGTCTTAATGTTCCCAGTAAATTACTCATTCAATCTCCCTTCTAAATGCTCTCCTGGGGAAATTACTCCTGCCTGCTGATTTATGAATGAGGTCTGGGCAAATAAGGATGATTAGGAAGGAGAAACCCTGCCAGGACACCCAAGGTTTTTGCTTCACTGTGACGTTTCATCCCAAGAGCATCCCTGGTGCTGCCCCATCCAACAGCCTCTGGGTACCAGGAGGGATGGATCCTGCTACCAGGATCAGGATGGTGGGCGTGGGAAGGGAGCTCTAGGGATCAACCAGCCCAACCCCTGCTAAAGTAGGTTCCCCTGGCTCAGGGGCACAGGAACGTGTCCAGGGGGGTTGGGAAAGCTCCTGAGAAGGAGCTTCCACACCCTCCCTGGGCAGCCTGGGCCAGGGGTCCCTCACCTCAGCACCAAAGGACTTGCTCCTTGGGTTTAAAAGGAACCTTTTGTGTTCTAACTTGTGTCCATCACCCCTTGTCCTGTCACTGGTATCCACAGAAGAAAGTGTCACCCCATCCCCCTGACACCCACCCTTTAGGGGTTGATCAATAAGACCTCCCCTGAGCTCAAGCTTCTGTTCCCCAGGCTCAACAGCCCCAGGGCTGCAGCCTTTCCTCCTCACACACATGTTGCAGCCCCTCAGCATCTTGGTGTCCCTGCACTGGCCTCTCTCCAGCACTGCCCTGTCTCTCTGCAGCTGGGGAGCCCAGCCCTGGCCACAGGACTCCAGCTGAGGCCTCCCCAGGGCAGGGCACTCTCTTGCTGCCCCCAGGCTGTCATTGGCTTCTTGCCCATGAGACCACATTGATGCTCATATTTAGTTTGTTGCCCACCAGCGATCCTGGAGTCAGCACCCTCTCCCATCCCCTCTTCACTATTCCCCACTGCAGGGGGGTATCTGAGGAGCTCTCCCCAATCCACCGGTGTTCCCCTAGAGCTTTAGATCCGCTCCAGCATGTCACAGCAGCCCTGGACTCTTTCCCTGTGCTTTATTACCTGCAGGCTCCAGCACACTGCGCTGGCCCTGTGTTTTATTGCCATTACACTCATCACCCAGTGAGCACACGTTGCCATTTCCCCCAGCGAACCTAAATCCTCCCTGGTAGCAGCCTAGGCTTGCTCTCCATGTCTCCAGAGCACCAAGGACCATATTTCTACCAGGTCCTGGGTGTAATTAAAGTGCTACTTGAGAAGTGTTGATGGAGAGTGGCTGAGCAGGAGCCAGCAGTGTGCCCAGGGAAGCAAGAAGGCCAAGGGCATCCTGGCTGGGCTCAGCAGCAGCGTGGCAGCAGGAGCAGGGCAGGGATTGTCCCCTGTGCTGAGCCCTGGGGAGGCTGCAGCTCCAGGGCTGTGTCAGTGCTGGGCCCCTCACTCACTGCCACAGGGACACTGAGGGGCTGCAGCATGGCCAGAGATGGGCACAGAGCTGGGGAAGGGGCTGGAGCACAAGGGGCTGGGGAGGGGCTGAGGGAATGGGGGTGTTGAGCCTGGAGAAGAGGAGGCTGAGGGGAGACAGCAGCACTCTCTGACACTCTCTGACAGGAGCCTGTGGCTGGAGGGGAGTAAATCTCTGCTCCCAAGTGATGGGACAAGAGGAAAGGGGCTCCAGTTGCCTCAGGGGAGGTTGAGGTTGGAGCTGAGGCAGAACTGTTTCCCTGAGAGGGGTGTGAGCCCCTGTGCCAGGCTGCCCAGGGAGCTGGGGGAGTGCCCAGCCCTGCAGATATTGAGACACATAGCTGAGGTGCTGGGCTTGGCAGGGTGAGGCTTGGATTTGATGCCCTTCAAGCTCTTTTCCAACCCAAATGATTCTGTGATTCTAAGATTTTTGTGCAAACTTTCACACAGAGCAGGGAAGGTGTTGCTGTGCTGTACCTGCAGAAGACAGGGTTGTGAGCCCCTGTGCCAGGCTGCCCAGGGAGCTGGGCGAGTTCCCAGCCCTGGAGGGATCCCAAAGCCGTAGTGCTGAGGTGCTGAGGTGCTGAGTGCTGTGGGTCAGCGCTGGGTTGGGCAGTGCTGTGGGAATGCTTTGCCTTGATGAGCTTAAAGGAGGTTTTTTTTCCCAGCCTCAACAGTTCTGGGCTTCTGTGATTGTTCTGGGAGCAATTAAAATAATACATTAAGCACAACTCGAGCTCGTGAGGTGATGGGCTGGGCTGGGGAAGTACTTCCCCATCAGGAGGCTCAGCCTACAACAGCAGCACTTCAATCAGTGAATTTTGGGGTGGGAGAGGAGGCAGGAACGAGGAAAACTCCCATGTGAGAGCTGGAGGTCGAATGAGAGACTGGGATGCAGTGGGACAACCAGATTTCCCCCTGTGGAGGGGTTGAGGATGGGGTCGAGTCTCCCTGGGGATGCTCCTGCCACTCCCTCGAGTCCCTCTGAGACTCCGCCCTCCTGTGCCAGTGTTTGCTTTAATAATTGAAGGCTCGTTTAGGGGGAGACACAATGATTTATTTAAAGGAAACAGCGTGTTAACAAGAGCCCAATGTAATCCCCGGTGACAGATGTCGGCTTTATTAGCACCTCTGTCCCAGAGCTCAGCCCGGGAGGCAGACAAACATCCCCGACAAATGAACTCCTCGTTAGAAGATGTGAGCACACGCCAGAAATTAGCGAGAGGGAGGGGGAAAGAAGTAAGCAAAGAGCTGCTGGCCTCAGGGCTGGGTGAGATGGGGGGAAGTGATGCTGGAGGTGAGGCTGGACCAGCCCCGGGGTGATGCTGGAGTTGGAGTTTAGGCTAAATCCATTGCTAGATGGCACCTGGCTGTGCTGAGGGTTTGGAACAGAGCTGCTGGGCACCTTCTCTCCTCCTGACTCCCAAATGTGCTCTTTTTGCCTGAGCCTGGCACCAGGGAGCATCCAGAGTTGAAAGATGGGAGGGTCTGTGGTACCCGGGGAAGAGGCATCCAAGGGAGCCCTTGATGGAGGAAACGCTAAGTGTGGTGCCAGGGAAGGACAAGCAGTGGGTGATGGGGACAGGATTAGTGCTGGCAAAACAGGCTCAGCCCTCAGCCACTGTGTGAGGCCTGGGGGCGAAGGAGGGAGAATCATTCTCAGTAACAGAGGGACACTGAGAGGCTGCAGCGTGGCCAGAGATGGGCAGAGGAGCTGGGGAAGGGGCTGGAGCACAAGGGTGCTGGGGAGGGGCTGAGGGAATGGGGCTTTTGACCCTGGAGAAGAGGAGGCTGAGCGGAGCCAGGAACACTCTCTGACACTCCCTCACAGGAGGCTGTGGCTGGAGGGGAGTAAATCTCTGCTCTCAAGTGATGGGACAAGAGGAAAGGGGCTGGAGTTGGCTCAGGGGAGGTTGAGGTTGGAGCTGAGGCAGAACTGTTTCCCTGAGAGGGTTGTGAGCCCCTGTGCCAGACTGCCCAGGGAGCTGGGGGAGTGCCCAGCCCTGCAGATATTGAGGAGACACACAGCTGAGGTGCTGAGGGCTGTGGGTTAGTGCTGGGCTTGGCAGGGTGAGGGCAGGGCTTGGATTTGATGCCCTTCAAGCTCTTTTCCAACCCAAATGATCCCATGACTCTATCCCCTTGCACAGGATTAGTCCAAGGTTCTGTCAGCGGTGTCTGCCTGAGCAGTTTGGGGTGCTGGGATGGGGTCCTGATGATCAGGGTCCAGTGCCTGTGGCCAGATCCAGAGCACTGTGCCCCCATCTGAGTGCCCTGGCTGGGCTGAGAAGGGCTGCAGCAATAGATGCCACGTCACAAAAGCCCCACGGGGACTTTCCAACACATCCCCGTCTGTTCAGTGTCCATTCAGCAAATGCCTCCACAAGGACCATCTGCAAGCTGGCACTCAGCACCAGGTTGGCACCCAGCACCCTCTAACACCCACCCTAAAACTCCTAGGGGAAGCCAGAGCGTCTGGTTCCTCCCTGGAGCTGCTCCCAGGCTGGAATCCCACCTCAACCATCTCTCCCTCTGCTCCAATAGAAATTAAAGGATGCTAAAGAGGAGTGCTCAGCCTGGTGGGGATGCTCTGGTGTCTAATACAGGTCCTAACTGCTCCCATCTCCCCCCTTCTCACCCCCATCTCCTTTATCCCTGGGACTTTGACCTGCTTCTGACATTTGATTTCAATCAGCCCAGGGCTTCAAGGAGTTGTTGGCACCGGGAAGGAGGGTGGAGAGGAGACAAAGCGAGACAGAAGTTACATCTTTCCTTAAGAAATCAAGTTTCCTGCCGCTTCTTGTTGTTGCAAATCACCATCCACCAAATGGGCAGGAGCTGGGCAAGAAGCAGCTCCTGGGAGGTATTTAATGACCAGGGGATGGAGGGCACAGAGGTAGGAGGATCAGGATGTGGGCAAAGAGGCTTCCAAGGGATTGCTTTTCAGGGAAAATAGATAAATAAAGAGTGAGAAAGAGGGTCTGAAGGATTAGGGGAGACAATTCTCCAGCCTGGCTGCTCGTGTGAGGAGGGAATTCAGCTGCTTCTCCCTGCTGAGGTGCTTTTCATAAGCCAAAAAGAGTCAGAGAATCATTTTAGGTTGGAAAAGCCCTTGAAGCTGCTATGGTCCCAGCCCTGCTCTCACCCTGTCCAGCCCAGCCCTGACCCACAGCCCTCAGCACCTCAGCTCCACAGCTTTTGGATCCCTCCAGGACTGGGCACTCCCCCAGCTCCCTGGGCAGCCTGGCATTGGGCAATTGAGGACCCAGCCCTGCCTTGGTCATCAGGACCCCATCCCAGCACCCCAGCTGCTCGCGCATCCACCCCTGACAGCACCTTGGACTAATCATGTGCAGAGGGATAGAATCATGGGATCGTTTGGGTTGGGAAAGAGCTTGAAGGGCATCAAATCCAAGCCTTGCCCTCACCCTGCCAAGCCCAGCACTAACCCACAGCCCTCAGCACCTCAGCTGTGCGTCTTCTCAATATCTGCATGGCTGGGCACTCCCCCAGCTCCCTGGGCAGTCTGGCACAGGGGCTCACAACCCTCTCAGGGAAACAGTTCTGCCTCAGCTCCAACCTCAACCTCCCCTGGGGCAACTGGAGTCCATTTCTTCTTGTCCCATCACTTGTGAGCAGAGCCTGACCCCCAGGTCCCTGCAGCCTCCTGTGAGGGAGTGTCAGAGAGTGCTCCTGGCTCCCCTCAGCCTTCTCTTCTCCAGGCTCAACAGCCCCATTCCCTCAGCCCCTCCCCAGCCCCTCAGTGTCCCTGTGGCAGTGAGTGAGGAGCCCACAGCCTCACACACTATTCAAGCTGCAGCCTCCCCAGCAACAAACACAATCTCTACAATCCTTTTTCTGATCCCCAGGGGCAGATTGGGCAGTGAAATCCCATCCCCCTCCATCCCAGCACAATTCTCCTCTTGGGGACCTCAAGGTCCTGACCTAGAGTGGAACTGGGGCCGGCTAATGAGCAGCTTCATTAAGCCATTGGGCTCCTTAACGAGGAGAGGCCGAGCTGCTGCCTCTCCAAATGGCTTCTGGAAGCTGCTGGGAGCCATGAGGGCTCTGTATAAATATCATGATGATTGTTATTATTATTGGCACAGATGGGCTTTCATGGCCCAGCACACGCAGTAGGAGATCCCTGCTCTGCCTCTGGCACTCAGCAAGGGACACAACACAAAGTGCCAGTGCCAGCCCTGGCTCTGCCTGCTGCTGGGGGGGTGGCTTGTGGATCCCCCTCCATGTCATCCAGCTGAGCTCCTCACCAGCAATGGGATGAAGGCAGGAGGAGGGATCTTCTCACCTCAGACTGTGGGGTAAACACCATGAAGGATGAGTCCAGGGCCAGCATGAAATGTGTCCCCAGGGTCTCGAAGAAAGATGTCCCCAGATCTTGCACAAAGGATGTCTCCAGGAAGGGAGATCAGTTCTGTCCCCGGGGCTGCCACAAAGAATGTCCCCAGGGTCTCCAGGAAGAATGTCCCCAGAGCTACTATAAAGGATGTTCCCAGGGTCTCTGTGAAGGGAGATCAGCCCTGTCCCCAGGGTTTCGATGAAGGATGTCCCCAGGGCTGCCAGGAAGGAGGTCCCCAGGAAGCATGTCCCCTGAGCTGCCACAAAGGATGTCCCCAGGGTCTCCAGGAAGGATGTCCCCACAGCTATCATGAAGGATGTCCCCAGGGCTGTCACAAAGGATGTCCCAAGGGTCTCCATGGAAGATGTCCCCATGGCCAGCACTTGCCACAACGAAGGACTCTCTCAACTCACCCCAATACTGAAGTTGATGGGCCAAAGCCAAGCTGGCCAGACTGTGCTGCTCCATAGGGACTTTGCCCCTCAATATGCCAAGATTTTGGGGGTTCCACACTCCCCCTGCTGCTCCTCTTCCTCCCCGGCCCAGCCCCCAGCCCTCAGCAGCCGACACAGCAGCTTCTTCCTCTCCTCCCATCAGCAAATTCCCAACCACTGCTTCTCCTCCCTGACCTCTCTCCCCTTTCTCAACACACTCCTTCACATTTCTCTCCGTGGTCATTTCCTCTCCTACTCACATTCCTCTCGGTGGGGGTGGAAGGGAGGGGGTTGCAACTCCACAAGGTCCCTCAAAGCCCTAGGAAAAGCCTCCAATGATGCTCAGGGGTGGCACAGCCACTCCATGTCCATGAGGACACAACTTGCATCGCCCACAAGCTGCCTCCTGAGGAGAGCTCTTGCTGTTGTTATGACTCTTAATAAAACATCCTTTCTTTTCATCTCTTTTTCTGATTGCAACCATCCATCTCAGCTGCTTTTGGAGCCCACTGGGGCTGCCACAAAGGCTCCTGGTGCCCCTGAGGATTTGCCAGAAGGGGTTCAGGGGTCCTTGGCTCTGTTTGGGGGAGGTCGAGGGGGAAGTTTCTAGGGATTAGTGAGGAAAAGCTGCAGCTGAAGGAAAGCTCTGAGAAACAGGAGGGAGTCTGGAGCTCTCAAGCAGGGAGCTGAGAGCCACACTCCCCAGGAGCCACCACACCAAGGCTAACACAACCACCACAACAGGCTGTGAGACCCCAGCCAGAAGCAGGATAAGAGGGGGAATAAATCCCTCCTAAAAATCCCTGCTAGAACCCCCCAAATTAGCCCCCCCCCATCTTTTTTTGCTCTTGTGGGGGATGGTTCAGCTGCCTCCTGCCCCAAATCAGCCCAGGTCAGGCAGTGCTGCTCTCCTACCCCCTTGGCAGAGCCGCCAGCAGGCTGGAGATGCAGCTGACTCAGCCTGGTGCTGGTTCCCGTTTGCAATGTTTTTCTCTCTTCAAACCCTCAGGGCCAGAAATTCTATTTAAGAAAAGGGAGAAAAAAATAAAAAGGAGAAGAAAAAAAGTCACTTAACAATAACAAGCTAAAAAATAATCCTCTCCCCCCCCACCAAAAGCCCACATCAGGAGACCTGGAGGCTCTAGGAAGGGGCTCAGCTTCCCTGTGCCAGAGCCAGTGGGCAAAAGGGGTTTTGAGGGGGCTGGGGGCTTTCAGTGGGGTTTGGGAGGGTTGGTAGTACAAAGAAAGGCAGGAGGTATGTGGGCTGGGAGGCCTGGGGGTGAGGGGTAACCCTGTGTCCTGCCCTGAGGGTGCTGCGGGGTCCCATGTGGGTGCTGTGGGTGCATATTGATACAGCCCAAGTGTGGGGACACACACACAGAGAAACATTCAGCCCTCAACCTGTGTGCACAGAGACATACACACACACAGAGGCACAAACCCACTTCATGTACATGTGCCTACACACCCCAACATGCATGTACAGACCTCAACATGCACTTACACACCCCAACATGCATGTACAGACCTCAACATGCCTGTACAGACCCCAACATGCAAGGAGATCCCCCAACATGCATGTACAGACATCAACATGCAAGCAGACACCCAAACATGCATGTGCACACCCCATCATGCAAGCAGACACCTCAACATGCATGTGCACACCCCAACCGCCTGCACACACCCCAACACGCACACACACGCAAGCGCACCCCCGGACACGCACCCGCCTGCCCAAAACCACGCGTGGCACACGCGCGAACATGCCTACCCCCCCCCCCCCCCCCGCAGCTGCAGCACACCAACACCCCCCCAGCCTGCCCACGCCCCCCCCCAATTGCCCCCGCCCCCTCCCTCCCACCCTCCCCCCCGCAGCCCGTCCCGCGTCGCCGCCCCCGCCCCGCCCCGCCGGCCGCGCACTCGGGGCTCGACGCGGAACAGAGCGGAGCCAGCGGCACTTCCCCGGCCGGGCCATGCTGTAACGGGGCCGGGAGCGGGGCAGCGGCCATCCCCCAACCCCGCTGCCCGGAGAGCGGCCGGGACGGGAGCATGCGGATCCTCTTCCTCTGCCTTCTGAGTCTCGCTGATAGCCGCGGGCAAGGTGGGTACCGAGTACCGGGCATCGGGGACGGGCTGGAGGGTCCCGGGTATGACCTATAGGGCAGCGGGTGTGTGCTGGAGGGTCCCGGGTACGGGCTGGAGGGTCTCGGGTGAAGGCTGGAGGGACCTGGGTATGGGTAGAGGGTCCCGGGCGTGTGCTGTGGGGTCCCGGGCGTGTGCTGTGGGGTCCCGGGCATGAGCTATAGGGCAGCAGGTCCCGGGTATGAGCTATAGAGAAGCGGATACCCGGAGGCGGCAGCGCGGGGCCGCCCCGAGCGCGAGTCTCAACTCCGCGGGCTCCGCTCCCGCCCGGCCCCGCGGGGGATGAGAACGGATCGGTGCCGCGGCTCTGTCCGGCGGAGGGAGGGAGGGAGGAGAGAGGGGGTGGAATCCTGCTCCGGTTCGCAGCCCCGGGGATGTTGGTAACGCGGGTCCAGTTCTCGTGGACAATTCGCCCTCTCTCCTCTCCGCCCGGTCTCTTCCCGCTCCTGCCGTTACCGGGGGGCTCTTGATGGAGCCGCGTCCAGTTCTTCCACCCCAGTGTCGCGGCTGTTCCCCTGGTTCTGCTCTCGTTGGATGCCCCGGTTTGGGGTCAAGGTCTTTCTCCTCCCCAACCCCCGACCCCATCACGGTCTGTGAGTCCTGATCCATCCCCCCCCCCATCCCGATCCCTTCCCCCAGGACTCGGCGTTACCGGAGAAGTTGGGGTCCGGGGTGCAAAGTTGGGACACACACACACACCTCAGGGTCAGTCGGGTGCTCCAGCAGTGAGGACCCGGCCGTGGTCACCCCAACTCATGGTCGGGGGGGGGGGGGAACCTGGGGCTGAGGGTGATGAGGAGACTCAGCCCAGCCGTGGTGATGCCGATGGGGAGGGGGGGCTGCCGTGTACCCCGGGGGGCATCGAGGGGGGTGTTTTTAAGGGGCAACCGGGATCCCCAACTCAGACAGCCTTTGGGAAAGAGGTTGTGGGGAGCACAGGGAACCCTCTTTTCTCTCCTTCCCAGCTTGTTCCCCCGAGCTTCCTGCAAGCTGGGGGGCAGCCCCAGCCCCCAACGATCCTCATCTGATCCCCAAAGGCTCTGCGATGCCTTCTGGGGGAAATTGAGGCATGAGGAGTTGCTTGGCCGAGTTCACACAGAGCAAAAGGAGCTAAGGAAGTTTGAGGGACCCCCGTTGCACCCCCCCAAAGCTCAGCCTCGACCCCCCTCCCGTGCTAGGGGAGCGGGGAAGCCGCCTGCCATGCATGCAATGACCTGGCCAGGGCTCAGCCCGGCCGTTGCTCTGTGCCCAGGAGCAGCCCCTGCACGGCCTCCGGCCTCATTCCCTGCTGCAAAAAAACCCCAATCTGGCTTTTAATGAAGGGGGCGGCGTTGTTGAGATGCCAAAGGAGGGGGGAGAAGCCACCACGCTACCAAAATTGAGTCGCCTCGGGGGTTTAAAAGGAGCTCACAAAGCCTCTTAAGGGGATGGGGAGGGGGATTGGGGAAGCGGGGGAGCGGGGAGATCCCAGGGTTGGGGGGGGAAGCGCTGCGGGGCTTTTCCTGCCCTCCCAGGAACAAAAGCAGCCGCTCTCCCGCCCACTGCCATGTGGATGAGCTCCGGGAGATGAGGCTCGGCCACGGGGGGAAAGAGCCGAAGGATTGAGACAGAAGCTTCGGCTGGGCTTGAGAAAGGGGGAGTTGCATCCCTTAGTGAAGGACTCAAAACCCAGCGACTCCCCCTTTTCCCATCTCAATCCCCTCTGTGCACTGTCCCCACCGTCTAAGTTTTGCTCTCACCTCAGAGAGAAGCTTGTGTGGGGGGAGGATGATGATGTTGATGATGATCCCATTGCTATTAAGGTGCCAAATTTGGGGTTCCCTCCCCCCTGGAGCCGTGTTGACCAGTGTATGTGGGAGGGGGGGAAGTGGGGAGCTGGTGCCATTCATGTGGCTGCACACCAAGATGTTGAATGGCTTTCATCACTCTTCATTTCTCCCTAAATAATTTGCTGTATCTTAGCTAAATGAAAGCCATTCTTCTTCCCCCCTGCTTCAATCACTCCTCAAATTGAAATATTTATTCATTTTCTGGCTGATTCTTCCTTTCTGTTTGGCTCTTTTCTATTCCATATTCCCCCCTTCACACACACACACACACATCCTCCCCTTTTCTCTAATGCACAACAGCAGAGAGCTGGGGGATGTGCTGAGAGAGGGGTGGTCTCATGCCAACCCCTCTCCTTGGCTCATGGGCAAGCCAAGAGTGTGGGTCTGAGAGCTGGCACACTCAGGGCAGTGCCCAGCTGAGCCCTGGAGCTCCCTCAGGAGGTAACAGCAGCTGAAAGGAGCAGGGGGTGACGTTGAGGTGGGTTCAGGTCACACTGGTTCCTTTTACTCTCAGGATGGAAGGATGTGACCCATTTGGCTTCAGATTTTAGGGGTAGGAAGGACAATATTGGGGCATCCTAGTTGCCTCCAATTTGGGATGGAAATGCTTTTTGGTGGCTTCCCAAGAGGAACAGAGGCAAAAGAAGGTCCCAGGATGGAGGTGGTGGGGGGCGTGATGGTGGGTATTGGGAGCCATGGTGGCATGATGTGGTTTGTAAGGTGAGTGTTGTCTGCCGCAGGGTAATAAAAGCCCCTGAGAGAGGTGTTCTGGGGCTGAGCTGGAGCTCAACTCAGTGGAGTCCTCACACACTCCCCCAAAGGCTGGGAGTTGTGCTGGAGCTGGTGGTGCTGGGCATCCCAGGCTGGGCATGGGCAGAGTGGGAAGCTTGGGGGGCATTTGGGGACTGGTGGTGATGCTGGTGATCCCTGAGCTCTGCCTGGTCTCAGAAGTGCTCAGACTTCCCTTGGGCACTTACCTGGGGTGACTCCATTATCCCCATGCCACATACTCCCTAAACCCTGATGCCATGTGGACCCCTGCCAGGGGTCCCTCGTGTCCCTTCTGGGCAGGAGCTTGGCTCGCCACAGTCAGACTCAACCTCCCATCCCCCAAAAACACCCTTGGTGGAGGGGCTGGAGCTGTGGTGGGTTCCTGCAGCCTCCCCTCAGCTCCATGATACCCCCAGCCCTGCAGGAAACCATTCTGGCACCTGAGATGGGGGTCCCAGGCACTGCTGGGGGGGTGCCAATGCTCCTCCCTTCTCCAGGATGGGGACAAAACCCCTTTTCCCACCCTGGGGATGCCTCCACCTTTCTGCAGGGAGCTGAGGGATGCAGGAAGGGTTCAGATCTGCCCCCAGGCTCATGGGGCCAGGGCCAAGGCAGCCTCAGGGGCTGGCAGGATGAGTCCCACAGCCACAGTCACCACATCGTGCTGGGACTTGCCTGGGCAGCCTGTGCCAGGGCTGAATCACCCACTGGGGCCCAGTTTGCTGACAGGGAGGCAGCCAGTCCAACCACAGCCCCCCACCCTCTTTCCCCAGGCACTATCCTGCCAGTTTGTCCATCTGAGGTGACCTCTGACAATCCAATCCATCCCACCAAGCCCTCAGAGGTGAAATCAGGGTCGTTGGGCACCTCTCTCTCATCCACCAGAGCTCAGCAGCATTAATTACATTCCCATCCTTTAATTCAGGCTTGGTTTAATCCCAAGCCAGCTTTCCTCCTGGCCCAGAATCCTACCTGCCCATCCCACTGAGCACATCCCTAGGGGTGTCCCACTCATGAGACAGTGGCATGGGGTGACTCCTCATCCTCCCTGGGTCCAGTTGACACACAGCACGACCAACATGGGGATTAGAGCTAACTCTCCATAAAGATTCCCCTAATTGCTTGCCTTACCTCAGGTTTTATCATCAAAGCATCCCTTATTCCCTCTCTACCCTCCTTTTCTTTTTATTATCTCTTAATTAATCACTCTAGCTTTCACACTTAGCAGATAATTACAGTCTCCTGGGCACAGAGCTCATTTTCATAACCTCCTACTCCCAGCCAGGAGTGGGCACAGAGTGAGAATGGAAGGAGAGAGGGAGGTGGTGAGTTGGGAAGAAGGAGGGGATGGTAGGACCATCCCATGCTGGCAGAGTGAGCCATGGCACTGCTCTGGGTCACCCTCTACATGGGCAAGTGGGCAGGGCCAGGTACCAGCTCATGGGGGGAAGGATGAGTTGGGTGAGGAGCATCTGGGTACAAATGGAGAGGATGCTGAGGTGAGGAGCAGCTGAGTATCGGCCCAAGGGGAGGATGCCTTGAGGAGCACCCAGGTACCAGCCCAAATGGGGAGGATGATGGGGTGAGGAGCACCTGGGTATCAACCCAAGGAGAGGGTGCTTTGAGGAGCATCCAGGTACAAATCCAAAGGAGAGGCTGGTTGGGTGAGGAGCACCCAGGTACCAACCCAAATGGGGAGGATGCTCAGATGAGGAGCAGCTGAATATCAGCCCAAGGGGAGGATGCTTTGAGCAGGAGCACCTGGATACCACCCCAAATGAGAGGATCGTTGGGTGAGGAGTACCCAGGTATCAGCTCACAGGGGAGGATGCTCAGACCAGCAGCAGAGCCAGGTGATGGGTCAGACTTCAGACTATCTAGAAAAGGGCTGGAGCTTTAGTCCATGATCCAGATTGGACTTCTTAAGGATGAATCTGTTGAGTCTGGGAGGGGAAAATCAGCTCATTCGCACTCCTTCTCATCTCCAAAGTGACTGATGTCAGCGTGGCACAGCCTGTGCCATGCTGGATGCTGGTAGTGCCAGAGTGGCTGTGGCAGAGGGAGGGTGGGAAGGAAGGATCTGAGGAGCAACCCCACTTGGGGAAGGCAAAAAGGGTGGGGAGGGGGGGAAAGAGGCCTTTTCTGCAAGGGCTGGGACATAAAGGGCTGCCAGTGCTGCCATGGCAACGGGAGGATTATGATCCAAATGGAAATCAAAATAAGGGGTGGGGGAAGGAGGAGGAAGGGGAAGGAGGGGGGGAGAAAGGGAAAGAGTGGAGTAAAGGAGGAGGGGAGGAAAAACAACTTTTCTTTCCAATCCCAGGCGGTTGTGTGTGCCTTGGAGGGGTTGCCATGGGAACAGCAAAGAAAAGGAGCCGGGGAAAGTGTGTGCGGGGTGTGGGTGTGCAAGGGGGTGCGGGCAGACACCCCCCTCCCCTGTCCCCTCCCCATCCCACCCCCGAGGCTGAGGAGGGAGGGGAAGGGGAGGGATGAAGGTTTTTGGTCCCATCCCCCATGGCTGGAGGCTCTGCAGGGCAAACACGAGGTGCCCTCAGGCTCTGACACTCACTGAGGCTCATCCTCAGTGCTGGGAGGAGGGTTTGGGAGAAGGAGGGGAGCATCCAGTTTGCCACCTTCCCGAGTCCTCTGTGAGTAATGGGAGACCTCCCCTCCCCCCAGTGCCTGTGGAGCTGAGGACAAGGCAGGTTTCAGTTCCCATCTCCCCCAGGACCTTCTGAACCCCTTTTGAGGGGAGCAGAAAGCTCCAGCTCCCTCCCCCCCTCTCCATTTCTTGCTTCCTCCCTTCTTGTTTCTTATTCCAAGGAAATCGAGCTTTCAAGTGGATTTGGTTTCAAATCATGGCTTTAAACGTTGGAGAGGGGATTTCCCATCCCAGGCCACTGCCAGATTCACTTTGGGGTATGCTGAGCTCTGTCCTGTCCCCCTCCCTTCCAGGGAGGGCTCAGGATGCTGAGCATTCCTCTCCCTGTCCTGGCCATTGGGCTACCAGGGGTTTGTGATGGGCTGAGGGAGGCAGGATGGGTGCTGTGTGTGGCTGGAAGCTGGAGCAGCCCCCCCTCTCAAGCCAAGGAGAGCAGCAGTGGGGAAACTGAGGCACAAAGCACTTTGCTTTGCCCCATCAGTGTGAGTAAACCCCTGGCTCTGCACACAAGGATGTTGTCTCCCCAAAAAAACCTGAGGAGCAGTGAGAAACAACCCCCTGTAAAGCTAAACTCTTCCCTCCCCCCCCCCCCCCCAAAACCCACCTTCCAGCCCTTTCTGTGGGTCCCAACCCCCTGTGAGCATGGGGAGCTGAGGGTTAAGCTCTGGCTTTTCTTTCTCTCCCTCTTCTTCCAGAGAGCCTTGGCAGGAAATTCCTCAAATTCCAGGCTTGTGGGATCATTGCTGGGCTCTGACCGCAGAGCTGGAGCCAGGGCTGCTCCCTCCAGCTTCTGAACAGGATCTGCTGAGCCCCACACGGGAGGGGAAGGGCTTTGTACCCACCAAAAATCAACCCCCATGCTCCTAAATCCCCTCACCCCAAGCCGGGAGGACCCCAACACCCAGCTGCTCATCACCAAGTCACCTAGTTGGGCTCAAACTTCCATGAGACACCCCTCAAACTCCTCCTTTAGGTATCTCAAGTGAGAGGACACAAGAAATCTCTCTTGGGGGGTCCCAAGAGTCCCAAATCCTCGTGGTGGAATTGGGATGTGATGTGGCAGCTTGGGGGGGTGATGTGACAGCTTAGAGTGTCCCTGCATGGTGTGAGAAGCCCTGTGGGATGGGTGGGCAGCTTTTTAGGGAGTCCTTCCACCCCGTTGGATCCCTCCCACTCCCAACCCAGAGCTGTAGTGGGATGATGAGTCCAGAACCAGGCAGATTTGGGGAGGAAGGAGCCAAAATGGCTGCTATAGGAAGGGGAAGGGAGCAGCCAGATGTGGGGGGGACAATGTGTGGTGCTCAGTGTATTTGGGATTCAGCCAGAGGCAGATGCCACCCTGCACCCCATCCTCGGGGAGTTCTTTTGGCCTTTCAAAGCCATTTTCCCCTGCATTAGTGGAGGGTTTGTTTTAATCAACCCTCTTTCCCAGGGGAGTGAAAGAACCAACTCAGAGCCATCAAACAACCTCCCTCCAGCTGCCTGTGGGGAAACTGAGGCACGGCATCAAGCCACACTCACCCCATCCCACTCCCACCTCTCCCAACCATCACCTAAGAAGAACTCTTGGGGTGGTTGAAGGAGGCTGAAGGCTTCTCCTCTGCCTCATCCTTCCCCTCCATAGGGTGGGACCCAGCCTTGGCTCTCCCAGATGCTGGGGAATTCAATGGCAATGATAATCCCGTTATTAAGAGCTGTCTCATTAAGACATCTGTAAGGAGAATTCTTCCCAGCAGCTTGGTGGAAAGATGCCAGAGCTGTTGAAGTAATATTATGGGCTGGAGAGGGGTTGTTTTTACCCTCCCCCTTTTATTAATGATTAAGGATTTTTATTCCCTGCTTCCCCCCTGCTCCTCTTTCCCCCCCCCCCCCCCGCCAAAGAAAAGCTCCCTCAACCACCACCCCCCCCCCCCCCGCACACAGAAGTCTTAATTAGCCATTGTTCCTAACAGGGATATTAGACAAATTAATTAAACTCAAGCCAATAAACAGCCCAGCTCTAGAACTGTGACAGCCCCAGGAATGAAGAGGGAATAACAAGGGGAGAGGCTCTGCCAGCTCCTTCTGTCTGTTAGAGGAGGGGACTTGGCAAAAGGAGGGAGTGGGTTTCTTGGGGAGGGGTTGTTGGGGGATTTGTTGGGTGCTGGTGGATGCTCCTGGGGTGGGTGGGATGGGGTGGGTGAGGGGCTGCTGCCCCTGAGTGGGCGCAACATCTGTAGCACAGGCTTTTGTTTGGCAATGGTGGAAAGGGCAGTGCCTGGGGGGGAGGAAGAGGGGGGGAAAACACAGCCAGTGTGTGCCCCCTGCATTGCTCTGTGTCCTCTCCTGTTGCCATATGGCCCCTACATCACTCCCTGCACCCCACAACTCCCTGAACCCCCCTGTGCCTGCCACCATCACCCTATGCCCGCACAACCCCCAGAGCCACCCTGCAGCCCCCCATGCCCCCCACCATCACCTCATGGCCCCCACAACCCCCTGAGCCCCCCCATGCCCCCCCCACAACCTCCAGAGCCACTCTGCAGCCTCCTCATGCCCCCCACCATCACCCCATGCTCCCCCCAGCCCCCTATGCCCCCCATGCCCCCAGCATTGCCCCTCTCAGGGTTGGCTGAGCCCTTTGTCTTTCTGCCTGGCTGCTTCCTTTCACCAGCAGCAGAAAGGGGCTGAGTCTCACCAACTTTGAGCAGCCACCAGCTCCTTCTCCAGTGTGTGTTGAGGGCACACACAGCCCCTCCAGCTCTGCCTGCATTGGAGGGGGCACAAGCAGGATGTGGGGAGGGGTAAATCCCTGCTAAGACTCCCCCTCCCCCCAAGAAACCAAAGTCCCCTTGGTCCCTCCTCACTGTGATGTGCCCCAAGCCCTGTGGTGCAGCTTTTGGTGGGGGATTTGAGCCCCCATTTAGTCCTCCCACTCCCCTCCCCAGCCTATCACACTTCATTTCTTCTCTCTTTTCCCTCCCAGCGTTGGTTTGTGGTTTATTGGCATCTTTGCAGGGTTGGAAGTACCATAATGAGCAGGGGGAATGTGTCTGTGTGGGTGCTTGAGTTGGGAGTTCATTGGCTTTGTAGCTCTGGCTGTTGTTATTAGTGTGATGATTATTAGGTGAGGGAATATTTCAAGCTCTTTGGGAAAGGAAACTAGAAGCCAATTGACATCACAGCATCATCTCCCCTTGGTATTGATACCTCATCCTGATAAGGTTCTCAGTGAAAATGCTTTTGCCTGGTTCCCCCACCTTGTGTTGGGGTGTTTTTTACCCTGCCCCTAATGCCAAACCAAGGGTCTGAATGGAAAATTTAAGGGCTGCTTTTGCCTTTGCTGCTGCTTCTCATCTCCCTTTGATCTCAGTTTCCCCACGAGGATGCCCCAACAAGTTGTGGCAAGCTGAGGATGGGGAGTGGTACCAGGGGTACCCCAATATCTTATGGGATGGGATGGGATGTGCCATGGGAGTGACGACAGGGAATAACTGAGGTGGAATGTTTGCTCAGATGGGAAATGAGCTACTGGGTTTGCTGTGAGCTTGGTGTTGGCTGCTGGTGGCACCTGGGATGAGAAAGGAAGGATGGGAAAGGAGGGCTGGGGATGTGATGGGTTGGGTTGTCAGGGCCAGGAAGGGATCATAGACTTGGGGTCACTTCAGTGGCACAGAGGGGATGAGGGAGCTCCCATCCTACATCCCCAGTGCTGGGGGGTCAGGGTCATGGTGAGAGAGAGCCAGAGCTGCTGGAAGTCGGGGAGAGGAGAAGCTCTGTGTCTGTGGGAGGGATGCTGTGGGGCTGGTGGAGGGAAGCTGGGGGAGGAAAGCTGTGAGGCTGGGGGAGGGATGCTGAAGGATGCTGTGGGGGTGAGGGAGGGATGCTGAGGGGAGCTGTGGGGCTGAGGGAGGGCTGCTGTGAGGCTGGGGGAGGGGAACCAATCTCCTCCTCATTTGTTTTTCTAATTTTTGCCTTTTATGAAATGAAACCAACTGGAGCATCCTTTCCCCTAGAGCTTCCCTCCCACCAGCTCCAGCAGCAGGGACAGAAAAGGGGGGGAGGCTGAGGATCCACAGCCCCGGGGGGAAACTGAGGCACAACACAGACAATGCTGGGGGGTAGGGGTTGGTCCCTGGGTGATTTGTGAAGGTTCCTGTACCCCTACATTTGGTTTCTTCGCTCTTGGCAGGGTTTGGGGTTAAAATCATGGCATGTGCAGAAGTGAAAGGGTCAAAGTGCAAGGGGGGATGGAGGAAGGGGGAGGGTTGAGGCTGGATGTGGCCCCTCCCAGCCCGATGCCTCCCAAGGCTGGGTGCTGGGCGCTCGCCAGCGTCAGATGATGGGGTGGAAATAGTTTCCGTTGCTGCTGGCCTGGGAAAAGGAGCTGCCAGCAGGGGGAGAGGAGCCAGAGGCTGGGCACAGGCACCCAGACAGGGTTGGGGACGAGGCAGGAGGAGGAGGTGGCACAGGAGGGATGGGGATGGGGATAAGTGGCTGCTGAGGATGGTGACACAGGAGGGATGGGGATGTGGTGGCATGAGAAGGATGGGGACAACCTGCTGTTGAGAATGGTGGCACAGGAGGGATGGGATGGGGACAGGTGGCTGCTTGGGGTGGTGACATAGCAGGGATGGGGACAGAGATGTGGTGCCACAGCAGGGATGGGGACAGGGGTAAGTGGCTGCTGAGGATGGTGGCATGGGAGGGATGAGGATGGGGACATGTGGCTTCTGGGCATGGCAAGGATGGGGATTGGGATGTGGCGACATGACAGGGATGGGGACAGGACCATGGTGGCACAGCAGGGATGGGGACAGGAATGTGGTGACATGGCAGGGATGGAGACAGGGATGAGGTGGCACATCAGTGATGGGCATGGGGACATGGTGGCACAGCAGGGCTGGGGACAGGACCATGGTGGCACGGCAGGGATGCTGCCAGCTCCCTGCACATCATGGAGCAGCAGCTGCAGGATTCAATTAAGGAGGAATTAAAGGCCACTAATATTCAATTAATGTCAATCAGCAGGATTAGAGCTGAGAGATTTTGGTCAAACGGGGTCGATGCCTTTTGGAGGAGGAGCAGGATGAGCCAGGAGCTCAAACAGCTGAAGCCAAACCGCCCCCCCCCCCCCAGTCCCCCCTCTCCAAGCCCCCCCAACATCAGGGACACCCCAGCACAGGGTTTCCTTCCCCACACCAAACTGTATCTTTGCCTCATCCCCAGAGCTGAGCCCTAAGAATTCACTATCAGGGCTTTAGCTCCTCATCAACAAGGGGCTGATGACAAAGCTGGGATGGAGGGGGACAGAGCTTTGATCCTCCCCTCCCTACCCTGGCATGGAGACAGCCTCAGCATCCCCAGGAGACAGCTTCAGCGTCCCCAGGTCAGGATTGTTCTCCTGGGAGCTGTTTCAGCTTTGCCACCCCCTCCCCATCTAGACACGTTAGTGTTAAAAAGCCATAGAGGGAAGAGAAGAAAATAGAAGAGGGCATTGAGTGAGTTGGAACGAGGAGAGGAAGAGGCTCCTCGTGCCAAGGCTCAGCCTGTTGTGCCGGGACTCAGCCAGGAGAGGGAGGTTCAGCAATTGCTGATGCCAACAAGAAGCCTCTCGAGTAAATCTCGGCTGGGAGCTGCAAGGGAATGTGTTGAAGGGGCCGTGGGGCTGCTTTGGGTGAGTCTCCATCCTGCCAGGATGGAGGGATGAGGTGGGAGAGGGTCCCTAAAGTGAGGATCTCCCCTCCCCTTCCCCTCCAGCACTTGGCTGCTCAGAGCCCTGGGGTGAGGATGGTGCCCCCCTGCCAGCCTAGACCCCCCCACTAGGGGAGGAGAAGCAGGGGGGTCAGTGGTCTCATGGCCACCCCCCCACCAGCCCCTCCCGTCCCTGCCCTGAGATGTTTCTGCTTTGAGCTGAAAGCCCCAAATTGCCAGAGCTGAAAATAGCCCCCGACGCTGAGCAGGGCTGGGGGTGGGGGGGGATGGGGAGAGGAGGGAGGGATGTGCCAGGGCTGATCACATCTCAGTGCACATCCCCCCAGCGAGGCACCACACCGTGCTACCAGCACCCTGCAGGATAAGACCCCGCAGGGCTGCAGCTGGGGCTGAGCTCAACCCCCCCCAGCCCCCCTCCCCTGCCTCAGTTTCCCCACGCAAAGTGAGGCACGGGGGGATGCTGCAGGGTCCTCTCCATTACCAGCTCTTGTCAGGTTATTTCAGGACCAGCTGTAGCTCTCAGGCTTTTGACTTTGTTCCATCCCATTGCCCCGTGTTCCTAGTGACGAGTGGCTCCGGGCGCCGGGGCGGGGGAGGGGATGGGGACAGCGATGCTCAGTCCCTGGCCTCATCCTGCCCTTCTCTTCCACAAGGAAGCCAAATCCTCTTTTCTACCCAGTAGAGGAGGGTTGAGGGGTTTTTCTTCCCCTCCCTCCTCCCTCCTCCTCCCTCTCTGTCTAATGTGATGGTGTTTTTCGGTATAAATAGAAGTGAAACAACTTGGGAAGAGGAAAAGGGGAGAAAGGCTGAAATTTAAAAGCAGGGAGGAGGGAGAGAGATAAAATAATAACATAAAAAAAGAGAGAGAGAGGAAAAAACCTCCAGTGCAGAGAGATTTAGCTCCATCTGAAAGCTGTCAGAGCAAATAAAAAGCTTTGCTTTGAACCCTGAGTTTAATAGCGAGAGGAGAGAGAGAGAGAGAGATGGGAGCCTGAGCCCCAGGGCAGAATCAGCACAGTGGGTGAGAAATAGAGGGAGACAGAGGCAGGAGTGGGGGTCCTCCCCTCCCCCCCCCCCCCCCAGGAGTGTGTCCCTGGGCATGCAGACACATGTCTGGGCTCTGTGTCTGTGGTCCTGGGTGTTGGGGTGCAGGATGCTGTGCTCACATGGGTGTTTGCACACATATATGTGTCCTCCTGCACATATGTGTTCTGCTGCACGCACATTAATTCCTCTGCACTCATGTGTGTTCTGCTGCATACACATGCTCCCCTGCACACTTATGGATGTTCCCCTGCACACATGGTTACTCTCATGCACACACGTGTTGTGCTGCACACACATGCTCCCCTGTACATACATGTGTGTCCTGCTGCACATGTACTCCCTTGCACATGTGAATTCCCCTGCACTCATGTGTGTTCTGCTGCACATATGTGCTCCCCTGCACACACATACACTCCCTTGCACATATATGTGAGTTCCCCTGCACACACACATGAATTCCCCTGCACACATGCGTTCTGCTGCACACACATGCTCCTCTTCACCCACATGCACTACCTTGCACACATATGTGAGTTCCCCTGCACACACATACATGAATTCCTCTGCACACACACACATTCCCACCCACACACGTGTTCCCGTGCACGCAGGGAGTGAGGGGGGTGATTGGCACGGCGAGGCAAAAGGGGAGGAGGACGCAGCGGGGGGAGGGCACAGTGATGCTGAGGAGAGCACAGGGACAAGTTTGAGGAGGAGGAGACAGCGATGATGGGAGTGGGTGGGGTGGGGGACACAGTGAGGATGGTGGGGCACAATGGCAGGTGTGGGGAGGGCAGCTCAGCCTTTGCCTTTGAAGCCTCCAGCCTTTGGGAAGCCACCCAAAGTCTCCTCGGCACAATGTCAAGGCTACCACGACACGGAAAGCCTTTCAGCACTCACTGTGCTCTGCGCGACGCTTTCCCTCTCCCTCCCCCTTCCCTCTCCATCACCCGCTGGGCACCGGATCGCCCTCCTCCTGACTAAACAGCCCTTTGCCAAGCGGGATGGGCAGCGGGGAGGGGGGTTGCTTGATGCAGGGAGACAGTCAAACCACCACCCCCACCCCGCCCAGGGGCAACGGGCAAAGCCCCTTCGAGGAGATGGGGGGAAAGGGAAGGAGGTAAAAGCCCACCTTGGCTGGCATGGGGAGGGGGGTTGGCACTGGTACCCGCTATTTTTTGCCCTGGGGAGCTGCTGTGTCGGGTGCTGAGGTGCAGGAGGGTCCCATCCGTGGGTGTTTTGGTAATGGGCACAGGGGAGGTGCGGGCTGGCGGTGGGCACATCCCCTCCACACCATGTGGGTGCCAGGGACATCCCCAGCTGTGCCAGGAAGCTGTGGCTGGTGATGGGAGGGCAGCTCACAGCCTAAATACCCGCAGCAGCCGGGATTTGCAGCCGAGTTGGACTTTGCCAGAGCTATGGGCAGGGGCAGTACCGGGGCCCGTGCCACGGCTGGAGGAGGGAGGGAAGAGGGTGGGCAGAGCATCCAGAGCGGGCAGCTGCCTCTTTGCCACCTTCATCTGCCACAAAACTTGTCCCACGCTGTGCCTCCGCCAGCTCCGTGCCAGGTGCCATGGGGCGGGCAGAGGGGCTGCGGGTTCCTTTCCCTCCCCCTCCCCTCGCTGTCTGCCGCCGCCCCGGCTGCTTCCCGCGGCTCCTCCTGCCTGTCTCGCTCCTCCTTCCCCGTCTCTGATCTTCCCTCACGCCCACCTCTCTCCAGGCACCTTCCTCTTTGATCTCCTGCTCTGCTTTTTCCTTCCCCCTCCCCTCATCCCCCCCTCATCCTGCTCCATCCTTCCCCCGTCTCTCCCACTATCTCCATCCCTTTATCTCCCAGCTCTGTCTTCCCCCAGCTCCCTGGGGCCACGGGGCTGGCAGAAGGGGGCTGAGGGGGTGGCACAGGGTTGCTCCAGGGGGTTCAGGAGCAGTGACTGTCCCCAGATCATGGTTATGGGCTGTAGGTCCTCAGTGGTACCTGTCTGCTGCACCCTGATGTGCTGGGGATCCCTGGGTACCCCATCCCAGGGAGCCTGGGGTGCCTGAGCCAAGGGTACTCCATCCCAAGGATCACTGGGTACTCCTTCCTTAGGATTTTTGGGATCCTGGGATGTCCTGTCCCAGGGATCCTGGGGTGTGTGATTTGGGGGTACCCCATCCCAAGGATGCTTGGGTATCCTGGGGATCCATGTGTCAGTGATCCCAGGTTACCAAGTCCCAAGGATCCTGGGTGCCCCATCCTGGGGTGATTGATCCAAGGGGGTACCCCATCCCCAGGATCCTTGGATGCCCTATCCCAGGGATTTTGGGGTGCCCCATCCTGGGGATCCTGGAGTGTGATTCAGGGCTACCCCATCCCAAAGATCCCTGAGTACCCCAACCCCATCCCAGGGGGTTCTGGGGTGCCCCATCCAGAGGCTCCCAGGGTACCAGCTCCCAGGGATCCTAGAGTGCCCCATCCTGGGCTTTTGGGGATGCCTGATGATGACCCTTTCAATGCAGGTGTTGGCACAGGCTGGCACCTGGGGATGCTGCATGTGGGTGGTGGGATCTCTCCTCCAGACCCTGTGGATTGCCATACCCCACATATCCTGTGCCAGGCCCCGTGGGCAGCTGCCATGTGGGGACAGTGCTGGGGACTTAGTGGCTTCGTTATCTCCAGCTCATCCCCAAAAGGGATTTCTGCCTCCCCCTCTCCTGCATGAAATCATCTGAATATTTTAGGGAAGAAAAGGCTTTTAAGGGGAAGGGAACTGCCAGGGGAGAGGTCGCTCCTTCACCATGATCCTCCCCTCTTCCCCC
Source organism: Colius striatus (assembly GCF_028858725.1). Classification (NCBI taxonomy): domain Eukaryota; kingdom Metazoa; phylum Chordata; class Aves; order Coliiformes; family Coliidae; genus Colius; species Colius striatus. The sequence continues at coordinate 1,939,770 of NC_084787.1, forward strand.
ACAGCCCTTCTGGGGCCATGAGCCCCATCCCCTGCCCCAGGGCCAGCAGCACATGTGGGTCCTGGTCGATACCCATGTGATGGGACTGTGTCAGGGCACTGAGATCAATGCCAGGGGCTCAAGGGTGGAAGAATTCCTTACCTGTTGAGCTGAGGGAGCACTGGAAGGGGCTGCTCAGATGGGCTGTGGAGTCTCCTTCTCTGGAGACATCCCAAACCCAGCTGGATGAGTTCCTGTGTGCCCTACTCTAGGTGGTCCTGCTCTGGCAGGGGGGTTGCACTGGATGAGCTTTCTAACCCTTGAGGTTCTGTGACTCTGTGGGTGCAGCAGAGCCTGGTTTGGGTTGAGGGGGGGATCCCACCTCAAACTCTGGCTGATCCCTTCCCCCCTTTCCTCTGTCCACAGTGGCACAGACACGGTTTGTGGAGGAGCCAGAGGATCAGACGGTGGTGGCCGGGCAGAGGATCGTCCTGTCCTGTGTCGTGCTCAACTACTCTGGGATTGTGCAATGGACCAAAGATGGCCTGGCCCTGGGCATGGGGCAGGGGCTCAAAGGTATCCAGGGGGTAGTGGGTGGCACTAGGGCTGCCACTGCTTGGGGAGATCTCAGGGGGGTGGGTTTTTATGGTGGTGTTGCCTTTCACCCTGTTTGCCACCTCCCTGCTCGTGTGGCATCCCCAGCTGCTGCAGGGCTGCTGCCATGGGAGTCCCTGCAAGCAGCAAGGATCCCATGTGCCCCAGAGATCCCACACGTGCCCCAGGGATCCCATATGTGCCAGGGATCCCACATGTGCCCCAGAGATCCCATGTGTACCTCAGGTACTCCACATGTACCAGGGATCCCATGTGCTCCAAGGATCTCACATGCCCCAGAGACCTCTCCTGTGCCCCAGGGACCCATCATGTGCCAGGGATCCCACGTGTGCCTCAGGGATCCCACATGTACCCCAGAGACCCTTCATGTGCCAGGAAACCCACATGCCCCAGAGACCTCACATGCCCCAGCTCCCTGCCAGTTGCCCACATTCCCACAGACCCCACACAACCTCCCTGCCAGCTGCCAGCCCCCCAGCTCACTCCAGGCTGAACCCAAACAGGCAGGAGCCGCTTCCCCACGAGCCTGGGGCAGGGGGTTTGATTCCCTTCTACCCTGTTTCTCTTCCCTGAAAGAGAATTCAATGAGCCTCCTTGCTAACCCCCCTCCTTCCCTGGTGTTGCCCCCCCAGCCTGGCCACGCTACCGCATCGTGGGCACAGCAGACTCTGGGCAGTACAACCTGGAGATCAGCGGGGCCGAGCTCTCCGATGACGCCGTCTACGAGTGTCAGGCCACCGAGGCTGCGCTGCGCTCCCGCCGGGCCAAGCTCACCGTGCTGAGTGAGGACAGCACCCCTTCACCCCATCCCTGCTCCTCACACACCCCCCTAATACCCCACTGATGGCAGCTAAACTGGGAGGGTGATGCATTGAGCTGCCAGGCAGGGAGATGTGGAATTGGGCAGAGAGGAACGTACTGAGGGGCAGAGAGTCCTGCAGCTGGGGAGGAACAAGCCCAGCACCAGCGCAGGCTGGGGGTGAGCTGCTGGAGAGCAGCTCTAGGAGAGGGACCTAGTGGTGCTGGGGGAGAACAAACCGACCCTGACCAGCAACGTGGCCTCGTGGGCAAGAAGCCAATGGCAGCCTGGGTGCAGCAAGAGTGTGGGCAGCAGGGCCAGGGAGCTTGTGCTGCCCCTGTGCTCTGCCAGAGCTGGGGAGGCCTCAGCTGGAGTCCTGTGGCCAGTGCTGGGCTCCCCAGCTAAGGAGAGACAGGGCAGTACTGGAGAGAGGCCAGTGCAGGGACACCAAGATGCCGAAGGGATCTTGCCTTCCCTTCCATTTCCCTCCCACCCTTCCCCTTTCCCTCAGGCAGCCTGGATGTGCCATTATCTTTAATGCCTCCATCTATATTCACGCTGTGCCTGAGCTGGGGCCTACCAGTGCTGTAACTGATTTCCCTGACTTTTGTGTCTTGTGAAAAAAAAAAAAAACAAGCAAGCAAGCAGGAAAAAAGGAAGAAGATGCCAGAGCTGCAGCAGAAACGTCCCATGAATGGGGGGTTTTGGGGAGGATTTCTTCCTCCTTCTGCCCCTGGCATGGAAGTGTCCATTAGAAATGTGGGAGGTAAAAGAGGTGTGAAGGGGAGACGTGGGTGAGTTTTGTGGCTCTCCCCATGCTGCAGTCACCAGAGCATCCCCCTGCTCCCCCCAGGCAGGGGACCTGGGGACCCCCAGCCCAAAGGGGCTATGTTTGGTCCTGGGAGGGTTGGGAAATGATGGGGATAGTCTTGGCTGAGGGTTTTAGGGTGGCAGTGCCAAGGCTGGGGGTACTCAGGGTCCCCAGCGTCCCCTGCCAAGCTCAGAGGGGTCTCTCTGTGTCTCTTGAGTAATATGAGGCTTAGCTGGGGCAGGGCAGGGGGTCCCCAGGCAAGGAGTTCTCCAGGCATGGGGGTTCCCAGTTAAGGGGGTCTCCAGGCAGAGAGGTCCCCAGTCTGGGGAAGGGGGGTCTCTGAGTATGAGGTACCCTGGGCATGGGGATCCCCAACATGGAGATTCCTGGGCAGAAGAGGCTCCTGTGGCTCTTGGAGTCCCCAGACAGAGGGGACTGTCCCCCTGTACCCATCCCACTACCCCATCCCCATTTCCATCATCACCATCAGCTGCCCAGGGTGGTTCACAAACAGCTGAGGCCAAACCAGCCCCAGTCCCCCCTCTCCAAGCCCCCCACATCAGAGACACCCCAGCACAGGGTTTCCTTCCCAACACCAAACAGTGTCCTTGCCTCATCCTGAGGGCTGAGCCCTAATAAATCAGTATCAGGGCTTTAGCTCCTCATCAACAAGGGGATTAACAGACAGGCAGTGCCAGGCCAGTTGACACTATACTCTCAGGCGGCAGGGAGGAGACGTGCCTCAGCTGCCCTTCATCACTTGGATGAGGAAGAAGTTTTTAACCAAGGGAGTTGGTGGGCTGCCCAGGGAGGTGGGGAAGTCCCCAGTCCTGGAGATACTGAGAAGACACTTAGCTGAGATGCTGAGGGTTAGTGCTGGGCTGGGCAGGGGGAAGTTAATTGTTGGATTCCAGGAGCTTCAGGGGCTTTTCCAACCCAAATGATTCTAAGCTGCTTGTGCAAACTTTCACACAGAGCAGGGAAGGTCTTGCTGTGCAGTACCTGCAGAAGACAGGGATGGGATAAGAGGAAATGGGTTCCAGTTGCTCCAGGGGAGGTTGAGGTCAGAGCTGAGGCAGAACTGTTTCCCTGAGAGGGGTATCAGTCCCTGTGCCAGGCTGCCCAGGGAGCTGGGGCAGTGCCCAGCTCTGGAGGGATCCCAGAGCTGTGGAGCTGAGGTGCTAAGGGCTGTGGGTCAGTGCTGGGCTGGGCAAGGGGAGGTTCATGGTTGGGCTCCATGAGCTTCAGGGGCTTTAACAACCCAAAGGATTCTGTTGGTCGTCATATCAGAGCAGCACAGATTTACAGCAGGGCACGGAGCAGGGCACGGGCTGCCTGTGGCCAGCAGCACGCACCTCACATCCCCTGTCCCTTCTGCAGTCCCACCTGAGGACCCCACCATCGATGGAGCCCCTGAGATCCTGCTGAGGGCTGGCACTCCCTACAACCTGACGTGCCGGGCACGCAGCGCCAAACCAGCCGCCAGCATCGTGTGGTACCGCGACGGGCTGCAGCAGGACGGAGCCGTCACCAGCACGGTACTGGCAGCACCACATCCATCCCTTCGGGGGGGGTGTGTGTGTGTCCCCAGCACTGGGATCTCAAGGAGGATCATCCCTTTCTCCTCTTCAGGAGGTGTTGGCTGATGGCAAAAGGGAGACCACCATTAGCCTGTTGGCCATCAACCCAAGCGACGTGGACATCGGGAGGGTGTTCTCGTGCCGCTGCACCAACGATGCCATCCCAGCAGGCAAAGAGACCTTTGTCAAGCTCAATGTTCACCGTGAGTCAAGGGCAAGAGGGGGGAGATGAGTTCTCGGGGTGTCTGGTTGTCCCAGGGGGGAATCACCCAGCTCAGGGTGGTGGGGATGTGCCCTGTGGCAGCAGCCGGTGCCGGGCTGAGGGATCAGGTTGGGATTGAGTGGTGAACACCGACCTCCAGTGGCTGCTGCTGGAAGGGTCTGCCCTGGCTCAGCATCCACTGGGGATGGGATGTTGGTACCCACAGCTGGGTGCCCACAGCAGGCAGCTGCAGTGGATCAGGGTGCTGGGTGCCCATGGTGAGCACTCATGCCAGGCAGGGATGCTGGGTTCCTACCCATGCTGAGGAGAGGTGCTGGGTGCCCATCCTGGGAAGGGATGCTGGGTGCCCACAGTGAGTACCCATCCTGGGAAGGGGTGCTGAGCACCCACAGGAAGCACCCATAATGGGTAAGGATGCTGGGCACCCATCCTGAGAAGGGATGCTGGGTGCTCACAGCAAGCACTCATGCCAGGCAAAGATACTGGGCACCCATGGTGAGCACCCACCCCGAGAAATGATGCTGGGTTCCCACCCTGAGCACCCACACTGAGAAGACACGCTGGGCACCCATCCTGGGAAGGGTTGCTGGGTGCCTACAGCAAGCATGCACACCAGCTTAGGCTGCTGAGTGCCTAAAGGGAGCATCCACACTGAGAAAGGATGCTGGGTGCTCACACCAGGAAGGGATGTGGGTGCTCACAGCAAGCACCCGTGCCAGACAGGGATGCTGGGTGCCCATGGTAAGCACCCATCCTGAGAAGGGCTGCTGGGTGCCCACAACAAGAGCTTTAGGGATCTCTCCAGACCATGGGCTATGCAGTGTGGGGAGAGGGCGATGCAGGCAGCCTGGGCAGTGGTGGGCAGGGGGGATTCTGCCTCTGTCCCCTCCTCCTTTGCCCATGGCAGCACCCATGGCAGCTCTGTGCACCCTCCCCACAGATCCCCCGACTGTCACCCTGTCCATCCAGCCCCAGACAGTGCAGGAGGGTGAGAGGGTCGTGTTCACCTGCATGGCAACTGCCAACCCCGAGATCAAAGGCTACAGGTGAGTGTCCCCCACAGAACCCCATGAGGGTCTCACCCCAACCTCCTGCCTTGTCTTCAGCATCGCACCATGACGGGAGCAGAGGGGAGATTGAACAAGCCCCCCGTGTCTACTCCCTTCTCAAATGTGCCCACCTTGAGGTCTTTGCCCATCTGCAGGTGGGCTAAAGGGGGAGTGATCATCGAGGATGCCAAGGAGAACAAGTACGACACGCAGGTGGATTACACCTTCTTCACAGAGCCCGTCTCGTGTGAGGTGCACAACGACATCGGCAGCACCAACGTCAGCACGCTGGTGGACGTGCACTGTGAGTGGGGCAACCCCTTGGCACCCCCCAAGGGTTGCTGTTACCCACCTCATCTCTGCCCTTTCATTCTTTTTTTCCTCTCCCTACCCTCTGTGCAGTTGCTCCTCGCATCGTGGTGGATCCCAAACCCACCATCACTGACATCGGATCCGACGTGACGCTGACGTGCGTGTGGTCAGGTAACCCACCGCTCACCCTCACCTGGACCAAGAAGGAGTCCAACATGGTATGGGATGGCTGAGGGAGCTTGGAGGGTGAGCTGAGTGATGAGGGAGGGGGAATGTCATTGCTTCATCCCCTGCTGTCCACCCAGGTCCTGAGCAACAGCAACCAGCTGTACCTGAAGTCTGTGACACAAGATGACGCGGGGCAGTACGTGTGCAAAGCCATCGTGCCACGGATCGGTGTGGGAGAGCGTGAGGTCACCCTCTTCGTCAATGGTGAGTGAGGGAGGGAGCTCCCACTCCAGTGCTACCAGCTCCTCAGGGATGTGGTTGGTGTTAAATGTGAGCCAGCAACGTGGCCTCATGGGCAAGAAGCCAATGGCGGCCTGGGGGCAGCAAGAGAGTGTGGGCAGCAGGGCCAGGGAGCTTGTGCTGCCCCTGTGCTCTGCCAGAGCTGGGGAGGCCTCAGCTGGAGTCCTGTGGCCAGGGCTGGGCTGCCCAGCTCAGGAGAGACAGGGAAGTGCTGCAGAGAGGCCAGTGCAGGGCTGCCAAGATGCTGAGGGGCTGCAACATGTGTGTGAGGAGGAAAGGCTGCAGCCCTGGGGCTGTTCAGCCTGGGGAAGAGAAGCTTGAGCTCAGGGGGACCTTGTTGATCAACCCCTAAAGGGTGGATGTCAGGAGGATGGAGTGACACTTCCTTCTGTGGATCCCAGTGATGGATGATCACAAGGGATGATGGACACAAGTTAGGACACAAAGGTTCCTTTTTAACCCAAGGAAACTCCTTTGGTGCTGAGGTGACAGAGCCCTGGCCCAGGCTGCCCAGGGAGGGTGTGGAGGCTCCTTCTCAGGAGCTTCCCAAACCCACCTGGACACATTCCTGCGCCCCTGAGTGAGGGGAACCTGCTTTAGCAGAGGGGTTGGGCTGGATGAGCTCTGCAGGGTCCCTTCCAACCCCCATCATCCTGTGATGATTCTGTGAAGTGGCTGTGACACCCTGTCCCCTTTCCTCCCACAGGACCCCCCATCATCTCCAGCCAGCCCCTGCAGTATGCGGTGCGCGGCGACCGTGGCAAGGTCGAGTGTTTCATCGGCAGCACCCCACCCCCAGACCGTATCGTGAGTGCTGGGGAGGGGTCTGAGGGGGTGCTGGGGACCACACTGAGCTGTGGGTGCTGACACAACCCCCAATCCTTTCTCCAACCCCCCTCGGGGCCAGGCTTGGGCCTGGAAGGAGAACATTTTGGAGGCAGGGACGTTGGAGAGGTACACGGTAGAGCGGACGAACACGGGCAGCGGGGTCCTCTCCACCCTCACCATCAACAATGTCATGGACGCCGACTTCCAGACCCGTTACAACTGCACAGCCTGGAACAGCTTTGGGCCAGGAACTGCCATCATCCAGCTGGAGGAGAAAGGTAGAGCTGGCACAGTACCATGGCCACCCAGCCATGCGTTGGGCAATGCGAGCAACGGGGCTTTGGTGGGGGCATGGGCCTTCCTGCTGTGGTCATCTCCTGGCAGTGCCCCTGTCCCTTGTCCCCAGCTAACATCTCCCCATCTCCTGTAGAGGTCTTGCCTGTGGGCATCATCGCTGGGGCCACCATTGGGGCCAGTATCCTCCTCATCAGCTTCCTCGTGGCACTCGCCTGCTTCCTCTACCGGCGGCGGAAAGGAAGTGAGTGGGGTGCAGGGAGGGTGTGAAGCTGTGGGAGAAGGACTGTGGGTGCTACCCATGGTGGGTATCATAGGATGGTGGGGGTGGGAAGGGTACTGCAGAGCTCATCCAGCCCAACCCCTCTGCTAAAGCAGGTTACCCTGGCTCAGGGGGCACAGGAACGTGTCCAGGTGGGTTTGGGAAGCTCCTGAAAAGGAGCCTCCACACCCTCCCTGGGCAGCCTGGGCCAGGGCTCCCTCACCTCAGCACCAAAGGACTTTCTCCTCCTGTGCCAGGGGAACTTCTTGTGTTCCAGCTTATGTCCATCACCCCTTGTCCTGGCACTGGGTGCTACAGAAAAAGGACCAACCCCATCCTCCTGACACCCACCCTTTAGGGGTTGATCAATAAGATCCCCCTGAGCTCAGGCTTCTCTTCCCCAGGCTGAACAGCCCCAGGGCTGCAGCCTTTCCTCCTCACACACATGTTCCAGCCTCTCAGCATCTTGGCAGCCCTGCACTGGCCCCTCTCCAGTATTTCCCTGTCTCTCTGCAGCTGGGGAGCCCAGCACTGGCCACAGGACTCCAGCTGAGGCCTCCCCAGGGCAGAGCAGAGGGGCAGCACCACCTCCCTGGCCCTGCTGCCCACACTGTCTTGCTGCCCCCAGGCTGCCATTGGCTTCTTGCCCACGAGGCCACACTGATGCTCATGTTTAGTTTATCAACCATGGGGATGTGTCCCATGGGCTGGGGGTGGGAGGATGATGCCAGCAGCCGCCTCCATCCCCAGTGCAACCTGTCCCCAGGCCGCAAGGATGTCACCCTGCGCAAGCTGGACATCAAGGTGGAGACGGTGAACAGGGAGCCCCTGACACTGCACACAGACCGTGAGGAGGACACAGCTAGCGTGTCCACAGCCACCCGTGTCATGAAGGCTATCTACTCGGTAAGGGACATGCCAGGCATGGGCATCATCCTCCCCAGGATGGGTGGGATGATGGAGGAACATGTGTGTCTCTTTCCTCCCCTCTCCCGCAGTCATTCAAGGATGACGTGGACTTGAAGCAGGACCTGCGCTGTGACACCATTGACACCCGGGAGGAGTATGAGCTCAAGGTGTGCTGTGATGCCAGGGCGTGGGACGTGTAGGAGGAACAGGTCCTGGGCTGAGTGGCTGTGGGTTTCTTGGTGGAAAAAGGATCATGGAATCGTTTGGTTGGAAAAGAGCTTGGAGGTCATTAAATCCCAGCCCTGTCCTCCCCCTGCCCAGCCCAACACTGACCCACGGCCCTCAGCACCTCAGCTCCACAGCTTTGGGATCCCTCCAGAGCTGGGCACTCCCCCAGCTCCCTGGGCAGCCTGGCACAGGGACTGATACCCCTCTCAGGGAAACAGTTCTGCCTCAGCTCCAACCTCAACCTCCCCTGGGGCAACTGGAGCCCATTTCCTCTTATCGCTTGTGAGCAGAGCCTGACCCCCAGCTCCCTGCAGCCTCCTGTGAAGGAGTGTCAGAGAGGGCTCCTGTCTCCTCTCAGCCTCCTCTTCTCCAGGCTCAACACCCCCATTCCCTCAGCCCCTCCCCAGCCCCTTGTGCTCCAGCCCCTTCCCCAGCTCTGTGCCTGGCTCTGGCCACGCTGCAGCCCCTCAGTGTCCCTGTGGCAGTGAGTGAGGGGCCCAGCACTGACACAGCCCTGGAGCTGCAGCCTCCCCAGGGCCCCGCACAGGGGACAATCCCTGCCCTGCTCCTGCTGCCACGCTGCTGCTGGGCCCAGCCAGGATGTCCTTGGCCTCCTTGTCCCCCTGGGCATGCTGCTGGGTCCTGCTCACAACCCCTCCATAGCCATGCTGTGATTAGGAAGTGCCGGGACTTAAGAGCCGGGACTCATGGCTCTCCCTTTACATCCCTCCCACCTCCCATCTCCCTTATCGTTCCTCCCAGGACCCCACCAATGGCTACTACAACGTTCGTGCCCACGAGGACCGTCCGTCGTCCCGCTCCGTGCTCTACGCCGATTACCGCACGCCAGGCCCAGCCCGGTTTGACACGCGCCCACCCTCCCGCCTGTCCCACTCCAGCGCCTACGCTCAGCTCAGCACCTACAGCCGTGGAGGCCCCGCTTCTGATTACAACCCTGAAGCAACAACAGGCCCAGGCCAAGCTCCTCCTCCTCCTCCTCCTCCTCCTCCTGGTACAACGGGAGGGGAGACGACGAGTCAGCTCTCGTATGAGAACTACGGGGGGCACGCGGCTTTCCCAGGCGGGGCCGGTTATGCCACGTACCGGTTGGGTTATGGGCAAGGCCCCCCCAGCCTGGAGCGAGCTCCTTACGATGCCTACGACCCCATGGGCAAGTACACGAGTGCCACCCGCTTCTCCTACACCTCCCAGCACTCGGACTACGGGCAGCGCTTCCAGCAGAGGATGCAGACACACGTTTGAAAGGGGGATGGAAGTAGATGGAAGGGGGGTCCACAGGTACCTCATGACTGTCCCCTGATATTCAGGGGCTCATCCTGACCCCCCCTTCCCCCTCCTCGTCCTCATTTCCTCCCTTGGCCTTGTTTCTCCTCTCGGCGGTTGGATTCCAACCCCCTCACGCCGGGGTTTGCTGGCGGTGGGGATTTGCCCTGAGTCTCTTTGAGCTTCCACTCATTCAGTCCTTTCTTTTTGGTACCTTCCCAGAGGAGGGTTTTTTAAGGGGGGTGGGTTCATCCTCCCTCACTCATGCCCACCCCATCCCACTCAGCCTCAGCAGGAGGCTGTCGGGGCAGGCTCTGCAGCCTCCGCTCTGGTCCTTCCCTCCATGGGTCTGATCCTTCCCACCATGGGTCCCCAGCACCCATAACCTCTACAGGAGCGAGAGGCTGCCTCCCAAACCCTTCCCACACCCCATCCAGCCCCCTCCCAGGAGCAGGGAGCTGCTGTGTGTGTGTATATACGTATCTGTATACAGCCACACACACAACAGCCACCTTCTGGTTCTGCCCCCCAAAAGCCCCCATCCCACCTCATTCCCTGTGCCTTGATTGAAGGGACAGCCCCCAGCTCGGGGCCCTTTCCTTCCTCACTAGTCCCACCTGCCAGAGCTACAAGTGAAGGGGATCTCAGGGGATTGAGACCACCCCCCCCAGTTCAGAGCAGCAGAGCCCCCTCCTCACATCCACGTGTCCATCCCTTCCCTCCCCAGCACCGTATGCACATGGATGTCCATCCCACTGCTGACCCCAAGCAACAGCCTGTTGGGTGTCCATCCCACCAGCACCCACTGTGAGGATGTGACAGGGGTGGGTGAGGGTGAGGGCGATCCCTCTGATGAATGTATAGCAAGGTGTAGATAAGGGGTGGAAACACCCTGCAAGCCACCAGCAAGGGTTAACTGCAGCCCCATCCCAACCCCGAGGGTTTGGTGAATGTTTTGGAGCCAGTGGCTATAAACCAAACCAGTCCTGGGGAAAGGGAGCTCAGTCAGTCCCCCAGTTCTGTGCACTGGGAGGCACTGGGCAGGGGGAGATGAGTAGTGGAGGGGGCTGATTTCATTGCCCATAGGGACGACATTCAGCTGGCTGCTGCCTCAGCCGTGGATGGCGTGAGTTTGGGGAGGGATTCCTGGGGCAGGGTGGGTTTGGGGCTGTAATCCCTTGGGTTTAGGTACGAAATACAACACCTCACTGTGTGCCCACCCTGTGAGGTCTGTCCCTGGGATGGAAAGGGAGGGGGTGACAGATTTTGCTGCCCCATCCCACTCCCAGACCCTGGCAGAGTCGGACACCAGTGGGCTGGATCCAGCCCTGTCCCCAGCAGGTACGATTTGGAGAGGGTTTGGGAAGGGGTTTGGCAGATTCAGCCTCAGACAGGGGGGGTCTCCTGCCTCTCCCCCCACTCCTTTCCCCCTATAAAGGTACTATCAGGACAGGCCAAACCCTGCAAGGTGCTGAGCCCATGCCCAGCCTGAGCCTCCAGTCACAGGACTGTGTGCCATTCCTTTGCAATGGTGCCTGACGTAACCCCCCCCACCCCTTACACACACCTCCTCCCCCCGACACCCCCCTCTTCCTCACCTCACACCCCCCAGCCCCCTTTTAGGGGATGCTCCCCCCCTCCAGGTGCTGCACCCCAACCCTTATTCTCCCCACATCGATAGCAATAGTCCTGCCCCAGCCATCCCCAGGGAGGGGTGAAAAAGGGGCCAAGAAGCAAAGCTGAAGCTTTAATTTCAACCCCCCCTCACCCTGGGGTGGGATAGGGACCCCCCTAAGCCCCCTCCTCAAAGGCAACGGGGTCTCTTCCTTAGCACTGGCTGGTTTAACCCTTTCTCTTCCCTTTAGAGACACATATCTGTGATCCCTCCCCGCCTCCAACCCTCCCATTTTATTTTATTGTTCATTTTTCCTTTTGGGTTGATTTTGTTTGTATTTTTTTGTTGTTTTTAAATATTATGTACTATATTTTTAGTCTTAAACACAATATATTATATATATTTAATTTTTTTATATATATATATATATATAAAAATATAAATGTTACCAAAAAAACCACCCCCAAACACTTGTTTCTCAGGTGGGCATAAGGTTGGTGGGGTGGGAACAAGGGATAGCCCTCCTTCCTCTCCACAAAGAAGCTTGTTTTGGGGTGTTGAGATCTTTCCCTTCCCATCCTCATCCCATTTTGCCCCCATCCCACCTCATTCCCTGTGCCTTGATTGAAGGGACAGCCCCCAGCTCGGGGCCCTTTCCTTCCTCACTAGTCCCACCTGCCAGAGCTACAAGTGAAGGGGATCTCAGGGGATTGAGACCACCCCCCCCAGTTCAGAGCAGCAGAGCCCCCTCCTCACATCCACGTGTCCATCCCTTCCCTCTCCAGCACCGTATGCACATGGATGTCCATCCCACTGCTGACCCCAAGCAACAGCCTGTTGGGTGTCCATCCCACCAGCACCCACTGTGAGGATGTGACAGGGGTGGGTGAGGGTGAGGGCGATCCCTCTGATGAATGTATAGCAAGGTGTAGATAAGGGGTGGAAACACCCTGCAAGCCACCAGCAAGGGTTAACTGCAGCCCCATCCCACCCAGGGCAACACTTGAACTGGTTGCACTGGGAAAGATGAGAGGGGGTAACCTTCAGGACCCCAGCCAACCAGCCAGGAGAAGGCAGGATGCACTCCCAAGCTCTGATGACCTATTTTGCCAAAGCTCCTTTTTGCTGGTGGTGCTGCCAAGAGGGGTAAGGGGAGGTTTGTCAGCTTCTCCACCCTCAGCTTGCCTTGGTTTTATCTCTTTCCCCCAGGAAACAGGCTCACTGAATGATTCTGTTTCCCTCCAAAGGTTGCCCATGACTCGGGTATGTTTCCACGCCTGGTTTATTATGCATGAGCCAAAGCAATTTGCCTCCCTGCTCCCAGGGAACCCATCTTTAAACCAACAACAAAGAAAGGGCGGAAAAGGGAAGTAAAGAAGGTGCTTTGTCATTCACAGTGGCATTTGCTGGAGCAAGAAGGCAGATGGAAGCAGGGAGAGATGGGCAGGGAAAAGGAGAGACATGAAGTTGTTCCTCTGGAACCCCTCAAACTGCCACTGTGTAAAAACCGAGTCAGGGCGCTTCAAAGAGATCAGCTCAGCTCCAAAAAACCAAGCCCAGCAGGGGCTCTGCCTCACTAAAGATACAGCCTTCCTCTCCCTGGGAAACAAATCTCATCTTCACCATCCAGTTAATTTATTCCAGAGCTGTATTCTAATTCATTCCCCAGGATGGCAGCACTGAAATCCCAAACTGCCGCCTTCCTCCTCCTGCTTCCCTCCTGAGGCTGCAGTCACAGGGAGGAGGAAGAGGAGGGAGAATGTGGGGAGGGCTGTGGGATTTTATCTTGCTTCCATCCTCACCATATCTGCCCTGCACATGGGGGAGGAGGATGGGAAATGTCCTTGCTGAAGTTTGGGGAAGCAAGTGCAACCCCTGCCTCTCATCCCCACGTTTGTGTGGATCCAGGGACCCTCAAACCCCAGGATTTTCCTTCCAGATCCCCCCAGTGCCAGTAGAACTGACAGGCAGGGAGAAAAACACAACCCCCTGAAAAACCTAAGTGAGGTATCCCTCAAGTAAACCATCATTTGTGTCCCAGTTCGTTATGTACCCAGAGATACGACTCATCCTTTCCCTCACCCCTGGCTGCTAGGCTGCAATTTCATCTCTCAGCCCTCCGTTACCCTCCCTGGTGATAAAACACAGTTTGGTTTTCATCCCTAATAAATCACAAGCTCTTGGAGACAAAAAGAGGCAGAGAGAAGGCTGAGAGAAGGATGAAAACAGGGCAGCTAAGGGTTTGGCATCAGCAGCCACCCCTGAAGTGGGCAGATGCAGGAAGCAGAGAAGCAAAGCAGAGGTTGGGGACACGCTGCCTAAAAACCTCAGTGTCCTCACACACCTGGGGTTGTCACAGGGCCAGGTCAGCCCTGGAGCAAACCAGGAGGCACTGACTGAGATAGCAAGATACTGAGGGGCTGGAACGTGGCCAGAGCTGGGAAGGAGCTGAGGGAATGGGGGTGTTGAGCCTGGAGGAGGCTGAGGGGAGCCAGGAGCCCTGACACTCCCTGACAGGAGCCTGTGGCTGGAGGAGAGTAAATCTCTGCTCCCAAGTGATGGGACAAGAGGAAAGGGGCTGGAGCTGCCCCAGGGGAGGGTGAGGCTGGAGCTGAGGCAGAACTGTTTCCCTGAGAGGGGTGTCAGCCCTGTGCCAGGCTGCCCAGGGAGCTGGGGGAGTGCCCAGCCCTGGAGGGATCCCAGAGCCGTGGGGTGAGGTGCGGAGGGGTCAGCGTTGGGCTGGGCAGGGGGAGGTTCATGGTTGGACTTCAGCAGCCTCAGGGGCTTTTCCACCCAAACTGATTCTGTGATTCCACAGCCGACTGACGAGAGCCACAGAAGAGCCCAAACTTGGCGTTCACAGAAGCCTTCAGGACACCGAGCTCAGGCTTCCCGAGCCGACCTGGTGCATCGACACGCGTCGCACCCGCCCCGCCCCCTGCCCGCCCCGTCGCGGGGCTATTTATAGCCTCAGAATCTCGCGAGATTTGGGGTTGCGGTGTTGGTCGTGTGCCAACGAGGCGCTGGTTGTTACGTCATCACTGGGCGCCCAGAGCAGGGATGGGATGGCGCCGGTTGGGGCCTGCAGGGTCCCCGGGACCCCCGGGTTTGGGGCTGGAGGGAGCTGGGGGTGGAGAGAGATCCGGTGGGGCTGTAGGGCACCAGCGAGGGAGTGAGGGCGGCCGGAAGCTCCAGAGGTGCTGGGGCCTGGCCTCAGTTGGGGCTGGCGGGGGTCTGGAACCCCCGTGACCCGGCTCGGGGCACAGAGGAACCTGCTGAGGGGCGGCAAGGGCAAGGGCACGCCAGCCTCGGTCGTGCACTCGGGATGTCTCTAGCCCCGGGAGCAGCTTCTCCCCTTCCTTCCCTCCCTCTTTCTTTCCCTCCGTGTGTGAGAAGTGACGATGTACAGCCCCATCGAGCCGAGTTCTCAGCAGTTGATGTGGTTTGGAGCGATCCCTTCCCCGTCCGTCCCTCCCTCCCTCCCCGTCCCCTTCCCCACCGCCCGCTCAGCTCCGTGCAGTGGGACCCCGTTCTCCCTCTTCACGGCAACTCGCTGCTTCTTCTCCCCTTCCAAAACCCAGCCGGTGAGCACGTAGGCAGCTCCAGCTCTGAGCTCCCTGCGCCTTTTCCCCACCTCCCTCACACTGCTGCCGTATCAGCTTTGATTTAATCGGGTCTGGCAGCAGCCTGTGACAAGGTTGGTCCCCGGGGCCATGGGGCTCGTCGGGTCATGTCCTGGCTTCTTCAGGATGTAGCCCCAACTTTTTGCTTGCCGCCAGAGCCCCTCCTGGGACAGGAGGGCAACAGGGAGGAGCTGTGTGTGATCTCTTTCTTGTTACAGACCCGCTGCCGGACCTGGAATGCAGCGCTGGCTGCTTTTGGAGAGCCCCATGTGGTTCCAGCTCTTGCTGCAGTGGCACGTACCCATCGACTGGGTGATGAAACCCCGAGGGGAAGAGGGAAAAAGGGGGGCTCAGGGTGTAGCCTCTCTGCAGCGGTGTGCTGTGGGTCGGAGGGTGCAGCCCTGGTCCCCCAACACCACCCTCCCCTCCCAGGTTTGCTCTGGAGGATGGGAGCTGATCCGTGTCCAGGAGCAGAGGTGAGGGTGGCACAGAGGGATCAAAGGGGAGGGTGAGGGTCTTAAGGGGTCTCCAGGCACCCATGAGCACCTTCCTGCCCTGCAAAGGCAGCTGAGTGTACTTCACTGTGGTCCTTCCCCCATGACAGGGGATGGATGGCATCAGGCCTTGCTACTGGACCAGGGTGCTGCTGTGCCATTGTGCTGGAGTTACCCCCAGTCCCTTTGTGGCACCATCAGTGATGAAGAGGCACATAGTGATGGCTCAGGCCTCCATGGCCACCTTTGCTGACACTCTCAGCTTTGCACTGGCACTGCCCAGCTGCCCCTTGGGCCAACTCATATAATCAGAGAAACATTTTGGTTGGAAGAGACCTCCAAGATGACCAAGTCCCAGCCTTTACACTGCCAAGCCCACCACTCACCCAAGGCCTTCAGCAATATCTCCAGGGCTGGGCACTCCCCGACCTCCCTGGGCAGCCCATTCCAGTGCTTAGCTCCCCATTCCTTGGGGACATCCCTCACCAGGGACATCCCTCATCCAGCAAGTGCCAAGAGCCACAGCTCATTCCCACCTCCAGCCACTCCCAGGCACAGGGAGCAGCTCTGGCTCAGCAGCACATGCCAGTGGGGATGCCAACCTTGGGACTGAGCCCATGTCCTTCCCTTGGCTTTCGTGGACATCCCCAGATGCTGCCCAGCTCCTCAACACGAGGAGTGTGGGAGTGTCTGGCACAGCCACACTTCACCTCACCAGGGATGTCCCAGCCTGTGAAACCCTTCAGTGCTAGAGCATTTGGCAGGAGATAGCTGCTGCTTTGCCCTAGAGCCAGTGTCATCCCCAGCTCTGTCCCCTGATGAGTGGCCTTTGTCCCATCCAGACATATCCTTCTCCTCTTCCTCAGGCTCTTGCAATTTCCCCATTAACTGGAAATTTTAACTCAGCAACTTTCATTTCCCTTCCTTCCTTCGAGATGTGGGAGGAACTGAGTGGGCAGCCTATCCAGCCCCTGCTTTGCTCTTCCCTCTCAGTTTTGGGGCATTCACTGGTTGTAAACAGCCTGTGACCTTCCCCTTACCAGCCTCAGTTTCTCCAGGATCCGGGTTGGAAGGGAAAAGGGATGGTGTTAAGTCTGCTGCTGTGCAAGGTTCATGATTTCGCTCAGCAAGTTCTGTCCTGCTGCAGGGTGAGCAGCTCTGCTGCAGGGGCTGCTTTCCTCCCCTCCCCTCCCCTCCCCTCCCCTCCCCTCCCCTCCCCTCCCCTCCCCTCCCCTCCCCTCCCCTCCCCTCCCCTCCCCTCCCCTCCCCTCCCCTCCCCTCCCCTCCCCTCCCCTCCCCTCCCCTCCCCTCCCTGTTTTCCACTTCGACCTGCTGGAGGTTTTAAATAAGAAAGAAGCTTTCTGTGCTGCTAATGGAACGAGCTTCCTCCCAGCCCCAGCCCCCGCTCGGGGCTCCAAAATCCTGGCTGGGAGGGCTCAGGGGGAGCTTTTCTGCAGCCTCCCTGAAGAGGGGAGATGTGTGAGGGATGAGGGGGATGTGAGGGGGGATCAGGGGGAACCCATGGGAATCATTTGGTCCATGGCTGCCTTGGCATCACATCCTGACCCTGCCAGGGCGTCTATTCCTCATCTGTATCCCTTGTGATTCAGCCAAGACCTCACATCCGCTCAGAACGTCACCTGCTGGGCTGTTTTCTGCCCCATGGGGTGCTCAGGTACCTCCTGTACCCCATCACCCCAGCTCCAGCATGTTCCTGCTGCCCTGATTTCTTGAAGACAACATCCTTGCTATTTTGTAGCCTCATTCCAACGTGCCCTTGCTCATCCGCAGCACCAGCGGGAGACCTGGCAGAGCTGTGCCGGGCACTGCCAGCGTTAATCCGGGCACCGCGCGGGGCTGACGGAGGATGCGGCAGGGTCGGGGGTCAGCGCCAGCCCCCGCTGCGCTCGCTTCAACATCCTCAGCGGCTCAGGTCCTGCGTATTTCACACCTACCCCCTCCCACACACACACACAGAGACACACATTTCCCCCCTCTCCCTGGGCCGCCTAATCATTTGTGGCGAGCTAATTAATGAGCCGCCTATGCCCCGCGATGCTCGGCTTCTTACGGGTTGCAACGAGAGGCGGCTTCGCTCCTCCCCATCTCTCCTGCCGCTGACTCTGCCCACTGAAAAGCCGCACGAAGAAGCCGAGGAGGAGAGAAATGGAGGGGGAATTGGGCAGGATCAAAGGCCGCCTGCCCTCGCTGCTCTTGGCGTTGCTCGGCCTCGGGCCAGGTGAGTGCGTGGCTCAACACGGAAAAAAAACACGTCCCGCGGGAGCAAAGTGGCAAAGCGGGTTGGCTGCGGGGTGAGTTCGGCGAGCAGGGATGCTGACCCCATCCTGCCTTCTTCTTGCCTGCTTCGGGCTTCACTGCAGCCCACCCCGACCTCTGCCCCCTCCATCTCTCAGCGCTCCCTGGCATCTCGGCTTTAACGAGACGTTTCGTAACGAGGCGACGGCCGGGTGACCACGGACATCCCTCCCCCTCCCTTCTTCCCACTCCATCAACCCCACCGGGGTCCCGTCACCCCTATAGTGGCTTCTGCCATGTGCCGCTGTCTCCCCACCGAGCCCTTTAACCCCCCCGGGGCTGTGCCAGATCCGGCTGAGAAGCGGCTTCTTATGTAAAGCGGGAAGGAGGAATCCCCTTAATTCCCGGCGTGCTAATCCACACATTCAATAACTCCCCTAAACCCTCCGATTCCTACAGAAAGCATCTAATAGTCCGGCCAGATTAGCGGGGGGTGGGAGGGGGTAGAAAGGGGGGGATGTGGGGGGTTTATCTGCCTACCGATTAATTGGCTTCACGAGCAAGACGGGCTGCTGCCAGCCATGGGGCTGTGGCACAAGGTGCCAACCCCGCCAGGCTGATGACAAATATCTGACCCAGCTAGATGGAAAATAGGCTGTTAATGATGCTTCGGAGTTTTCCAGCTGCTTTCTTTGATCAAAGGGATTTGATATCAAAGTGTAAAGGGGGGGGGGGGGGGGTGATGAGAAAGAGCAAAACCTGGACTCGTGGGTGAATAAACCCAGGGCTAAAAATCAGCCCCGGAGCTCGGTTTGGTTGATCTTGTCGGGGTGCTGAACGCATTCTGATGCGTTCAACATCGCGTTTATCCCTTTTGCCTCTCCTCCCAGCATCAGGGCTGCGGAGATTCGGGCTCCCCGCATCCCGGAGTAAACAGGACGAGCGGGGAGGCGAGGCGCTGGCTGTGCCTGGCCGAGCCCTGGCACCAGTCGCCTTTTCCCAGCCCTCATTTCCTCCAGCTCCTCATAAAATAGCTCGGGGGGGGCCGGAGGGGACCCCTCCTCACACACCCATCCCACGTGGGACTTCGGATGTCCCGTGGGAGGCTGGAAAACGCCGGGAGGGGGTTGAAGGGAGGATGATGCCCGAGGGGTGCTGATGGACAGACGGACGTGCCCCTCCAGGCCTTGCACGGACACAGCGAGGGATGGGGCGAGAGCATCTGCTCAAAGTCCTCTGTGAGAAGCCTGATGAGCTTCTTCCCAGGTCCTTTGTGCTGCTTGAGGATGATGTTTGTTCACATCTGTCCCCATCCGGACCCAAACCCCGGTGTTTTGGGACTCTCATCCTCCCTCTCACCACTCCTTTGATTTCCCCCACGGCCTCCGACTCCCACGCACGGGCTGAGCATCCTCCTTCTAGGCTCGACGAGAACCACGCAGTGATGGTGCCCGCGGCCAAAGCAGCTTCCCAGGGTCCTGAAAACTTCGCGCTCACCCGGGGAAGTGTCAGAAATGCGGTGGGCTTTAAGATTCATCTGGAAGCACCAGGAATGGAGCCTGGGATAAGTAGGATCAAAGCATCAAAAGCTCCAGCGACATGGAGCACTTCTTATAAAGCAAAGCAAAGAGGCAGCTTGAAACGTGGGGTTGTTGGAGGGTTTTATACCAAGGGAACACTCGGATGTCTGTGTTTAATCTCCTTTAATATCAAGGCACATCTGCTTCTGCCTCCCGCGGGTAGGGGGCGAGCGGAGGGGGATGCACCGAGGTGATGCAGGACCCGGTGGGTGATGGGACCCATCCCAGATGGACTGGAGGCAAAGCTGCTGGTCCCGACTTGGCTGAACATCCCAGTTTCCACGTGGGATGAGGCTGGGGGAGAAGGGGACGTTGTTATCCCATGGCAGAGGGGCGTGGGGGGCCGCGGGGGCCGGGAGAGGAGACAGCTTGTAGGTAGGCGGGAGCTGCCAGGAGAGAGGGAGGTGCTGCCAAGCTGCTCCTGGCGTGGTGTGGGGTGGTTTTTTTTGGTTTTTTTTTTTTTTTTTTTTTTTTTTTTGCAAGAGAGCTGTCTATGCTGCCAAAAAAATGTGAAATCTCATGATGGAAGCTCAGATGGGGCGGTTGAAACGTGCCCTTCGGGCTCAGGGGGTGGGTTAGAAGCAGCAAAGCCCATCCCTGCAGGAATCACCCAGGTGCTGAAGCGGCGAGGAGGTGGCTCTATCCCTCCTGCCCATCCCCTCGGCCACCCACTGCTCTCCCCCATCACTTTAACCCCTTGTTGGTTTTCCGTAGGGATCTTGGCCGAGACACATTTTAAGGAGGACAATGAGCTTTTGCAGCTGCTGGCTAGGAACTCCTCCCAGACTCTGTTGGAACGTTGTTCTGGTGAGAGCCCGGGGGCAGCCCCGGGGTCGGCAGAGTTCAGATGAGGCACCTGCATCTGAACTAGTAGATGCTTGATGGATATCTTTTAGCACCTAGTGTCCAAGCCCTGGCATCTTTCCCTCCCTGACGGAGCAGGAGGCGGCTCTGACAGCATTTAAGGACTTTTATTGGGTGGGGACACATCCCAGTCCCCAGCCTGGAGAGGGACCAGACAATAGAGAGGAGACCAAGAGACTTCGTCAGGGCAGGGAGATGCTGCTTCTTTCCTTCCAAAAAGGGATCCATCCCCCAGGGTCCTTCAATCCCTTTCTTGTTCCTGATCTCCCTTGTCCCCAACACATCCAGTGACTTTGTGCCTTGTCTGCAGAGCTACTCTTTGGCCAAGCTCGAGCTCAGCCCCAGCAAGTGAACGGTGTCCTGGGGGGGTCTGTGTTGCTCTCCCCAACTCTCCCCCCCAACAAGACAGTGAAGGAGATCGAGTGGAGCTTTGCAGGCGGTGCTGGTGCCACCATTCAAGTGGCAGAGTTTGGCCCAGGTGGCTTTGAGAGGCCTGACCCCAAGGATCGCTTCAAGGAGAGACTGGAGATGCTGAACCAGACGGTGCTGAGGATCAGGGCCCTGGAACGAGGGGACAGTGGGGTCTACGGGGCTCGGCTCAAGCTGCACCCAGCACTGGTGGAGGATCAGGCCTTCAACCTCTCTGTCTACGGTGAGTGGCTGCACCCTGAGCTTTGGCAGAGGTGCTGGGGACAAAACCAGACAGCTCCGAGTGCAAGGGCTAAGCTGTTTTTCCGGTGGGGAAACTGAGGCACAAAGGAGTGCTGGTGGTTTAGACCTCAACCTTTGCACCCTGGTGTGATCAACCCCTTAAGTTATGTAAAAGGCCAAATCCTGCCACCCAAGAGTGGCTCTGTGTGTGCTGCTGGGGACAAGGGTGATGGTAGGGATGAGTAGGGTGGGCAAATCCCTTCTGTCTCACACTCATCTGCCCCTTCCATTGGATACAGAGTCAGTGCCAAGTCCAAGGACCCGCAGCCAACTCTTGGCCAGCACCTTGGAGTGGTGCAACCTGACCTTGCAGTGCCAGGGTGCTGGCAAAGGAGCTGTGAATGTCACTTGGAAGAGGGACAACATCATCAGGGACCTGACCTCTGACAGCCACCAGCTCTCATCGGATGGGACCACCCTAAGAGTGGCCCTGCCCCCCACTGCTGCCAACGTCACCTACACCTGCACTGTCAGCAACCCTGCTGACCAAAAAGTTGTCCTCTTTGACCTACAAGCCATCTGCCAAAGTGGAGGTGAGACCCTCAGGGGTCCAACTGGAGCCGAGGAAGAACTCCCCCGAGAGGGTTGTCAGCTGTGCCAGGCTGCCCAGGGAGCTGGAGGAGTGCCCAGCCCTGGAGGGATCCCAAAGCTGTGGGGCTGAGGTGCTGAGGGCTGTGGGTCAGTGCTGGGCTGGGCAAGGGGAAGTTAATGGTTGGATTCCAGGAGGTTCAAGGACTTTTCCAACCCAAAGGATTCTGTGATTCAAAGATGCTTGTGCAAACTTCCTGCACAGAGCAGGGAAGGTGTTGCCGTGCTGTACCTGCAGAAGACAGTGACAGGACATGAAGAAATGGGTTCAAGTTGCCCCAGGAGAGGTTGAGATTGGAGCTGAGGCAGAACTGTTTCCCTGTGAGGGGTGTCAGCCCCTGTGCCAGGCTGCCCAGGGAGCTGGGGCAGTGCCCAGCCCTGGAGGGATCCCAAAGCCATGGAGCTGGGGTGCTGAGGGCTGTGGGTCAGTGCTGGGCTGGGCAGGGTGAGGTCAATGGTTGGACTCCAGGAGCTTAAATGGCTTTTCCAAGTCAAACATCTCTGATCCTTTGATCTCTGCCCTCCCAGGGAGTCAGACCTCCTTCTCAAAGTCAGGCTACATCGTCCTGACCCTCATCCTGCTGGCAGTGAGCTTGGGGGGAGCTTTCTGGTGCTGGCGAATGAACAGTGAGAAGGCTGCAGACCCAGGCAAGTGAAGCTCCCACCCTTAAGGAGCTGGCACAGCTTGAGGGAGGGACCTGAGGGGAGTCCCAGTCCCGGTCCCTCTTATGCCACCTCACCCCACTGCAGCTGCCACCCCCACGGTGCCCGCTGAGGAGAGTCCTTCTGACCCCCAGTATGCTGAGATCGTGCGTCGCAGCCCCCCGGAAGGTAATGATCAGGTGAGGCCCCCGGGGAGGCTGGGGGCTGCTGCCTGGGGAGGGTCTAGGGGGCTGCCTGAGAATCCCTGCCATGCTGGGAGGGGTCCTGATCACACTGGGAAGTCATAACCGCATCGTCCCAACCCCACGGGTGCAAGTTGGGCTTTGAGCCAGGGCTGAGCGTCCCACCGAAGCTCCCTGGGGGCTGCCCCATCCCTCAGCAGCTTCCTCCTCCCTTCCAACACCCCCTAATTTCTACCACAGGGCCTGGGTCACCCCGAGAATAAGCAGGAGCAGGGTTCAGCTCAGAAAGCACCGGTGAGCACCGTGTACGAGCAGATCCGACGAGCGCCAGAGGACACGGCCGAGGAGGTGACGTAGCGCTCAGGTGCGGGGAGGGGCTGCCCCCAAAAAGGGGGATGGCTGCTCCATGGAAAGGGCGGGGGAAGAAAAGGGGGGGAGGTTTCTATGTGAGGAGGGTCTCCCCTCGCAGCTGAAGGGTTCCTCTCTCCCGCAGGCAGCCGTAGAGCCGGAGGAGTTGCCGCAAGGGCTGTGACAGTGCGTTGTGCCAAACCCGCCCCCTCCAGCCCCCGTCGCGACTCCGGCCGTGGCAGGGACCATCCCACGGCCACAGCCGGGCGGACACTTTGCCCTTCTCCCCCCACCCTCTCTCCATCTCCATCCTCCTCCCTCAACGTCCCACCTCCGGTTTCTCTCCAAACCTCCTTTGTCTGACGCCCTCTGAGAGTGTTTTGGGGAGCGGGAGCCCGGGCTGAGGCAGAGACAAAGGGTGGGGAAGGTTTGGGGGGAACCCTCCGTGGTCCTCGGGATGCTCCGGGATGGGGGAACCCCGGCGTTCAACTCCCACGGGCTTGGCTGGGGGCATCAGGGAGGGCAAGGAGCACATCCTAGTGCCAGCCAGTGCAGGATGAGACCCCCCTGGGGCAGATTGAACCCACCCTTGCTCCTTGCAGCCCTCCCCACTTCCCCTGGGGCTTCACAAGGATCTTCCGTGGGGAGATGCCCACTCGAGGTGCTGCCACAGAGACATGGAGGGGACACACACATATACACACAGAGGGATGCAGAAGGGACAGTTGCCCATGGAGACCCACAGAGAAGCTCCCCCCATCCCCTTCCCCACCCCCCTAAAATCCCACTCCCATACACGGAGGAGGTGTCTCGCTGCCTGCACGTCCAGCACCCACTGCCACGGGGCCCCTCGCTCGGCCAAAGCTCCCGCCGTTGTGAACCAAAAGCAACCAAAATAGCAAATAAATGTCGGTGAGATGCCAGGGGGGAGGTTCCAGGGGGGTGGTGCCGGTGGGGAGGTGCCGGGGGCGTGGACACGCGTGGGCGAGTGTGGGAGCGCAGGTACCGCGCCTTTTTTCTCTCTTTCCGCATCCACGTCGCGGGAAAAAGCATCACGACGTGCAAACCACGCAAGTTTCGCCCCCCCCCCCCCCCCAACATCCCACCTCCCACCACCCCCATCCATCCATCCCCACGGCCCCTAGAGCCGGGGAGCCGTCCCAGCCTGACTCCTTCCCAGCCGGGACACGGTGGGGGTCCCGAGGAGGGGTGACACCGGTGGGGACGGGGCTGAGCTGTCCCTAGAGGGTTGCTCTTCCTTTACGTGTTTCCTCCTGCTGCTGCGGGGGGAGGGAGGGATGGAGGGAGGGAGCGGGACTGATTCTGGTTCAGGGAAAGTTTCCCAAGCCAACAGTTTTGCTGCTGGTGAGGAGAAAGAGGCCGAGACCCCAGTGGGAACCGCAGGCTCGGGGCGGGCACCAGGAGCATCCTGGGGAGAGGGGGGCAAGACCATCCCAGGAAGAGGTGGCGGGAACATCCCGGGCAGAGGGGACAGGAATATCCTGAGGAGAGGGGACAGGAGCATCCCGGGGGTGAGGGACAGGACCATCCTGGGGATAGAAGGGCAAGAGCATCCCAGGGAGAGGTGGCAGGAGCTTCCCGGGAGTGAAGGAACAGGAGCATCCTGGGGATAGGGTGGCAAGAGCATTCCAGGAAGAGGGGGCAGGAGCATCCTGGGGGTGGGGGACAGGAGCATTCCAGAAGTGTAGGACAGGAGCATCCCAGGTGCTGGGAGCCCAACTGGAACATTTCCAAGCTGATCGGGACCCCTGTCCCCTGGATGTAAAGCCAGACAACCCGAGCCCAGCTTGGCCTCGCACTACGAACAAAGGCTCCTTCTTCTCGCAGGGGTGCTCAGCACCACGCAGGCACCTATCCCAGCTGGCATTATTTACCCAAGAGCGGGCAGCAACAGGCAGCATCCAGCTCCTCCCTTTATTACCAGGGAGAAAACAAGGGCTGGGCAGTGGGGACCAAGCTCGGGGGCTTCATGAACCAGCACCAAGCCCTTAGTGCAGCAGAAAGGAGAGATCCCACTGACCTCAACCTCTGGGTGGGTGAACTCCGCCATGTCCCCTCGTCCCGTCCCACACTCGCCACTCCCCTGAGAAGGTGCATTGCTCAGTGTGGGGAGATTTGCATGGTCCCTCCACTCCAAGCCGGTACAGAGAGCTCACGTCGGGGCTTGGAGAGCTCGCAGCGTTGCAGGGAGGGGGGATGCTACCTGGCTGCCCACGTCCCCGAGACCTCTGGCTTCTGGCTCTCCTGGTGGTGGCAGGTAGGGAGGGCAGCAGCCAGGCTGGGAGGGGAGACCACGGCTGCTCTAAGGCCTGTGATCTCCCTTTTATCAGCCATCCTCCTTTATTTTCTCCCCCTTCCCCTCATTTATCAGCCACTCATTTATTTTCTATCCCCTCCTCTCATTTATTAACCACCCTCATTTCTCAGTGAGCCCCATTTTCAGTGCCCCCCCCATCTCTTAGCTCTCAGGCAGCTGGGGGAGGGCAGTTTTGGGTCCCAGCTGTAGCACCAACCCCAGGGGATTAGAAAATTCCCTGGGATATTAGAGCAGGGGATGAGAAGAGGATTTTCTCTCTGCCAAGGTGCCAGGAACGGGGCACTGAGCACCCCGAGGTGGGGAGGGAGGGGAGAAGGGGGGGGGAGCTGGGGCTGTTTGTTTGCAGGAGAGGGGGAAGTGATGTGGGGTGTTGCTCAGCCTCTTCTCCTCTCATTACTGCTGGCTTTAAATCACACCCCCCCCCCTTCCCCCCCGCCCAGAGGTTTATAGGCTGGGAGCCCGGGGCTTTGCTTTGCTACTGCAGCTCGAGAAGGGAGGATGAGTTCTGGTGAGTTTTGGAGGGAGACAAGGATGGACAACGTCCTCTCTTCCTTTCCCCGAGTGCTTGGGTGAGGAGGAAGAAGGAGGCTGAAGGGTGACTTAACCCTTTGCAGCAGCATCCCCGCTACAAACCCGGGTCCTCCGTGAGGGGGTTTTGCATCCCGCAGCTATCAGAGGCACCTGGAACGAGTTGGGCAGGGGCTGGGAGCTGCCAGGGGGCACTCAGGAGCTTGGAGGGCTGCTGGATCCAACGCAGCACCTGGGGCAGCGGTACCCAAATCCCTCCCTCCCTCCTTCCCTCCTCTACCACGGAAGCACATCCCCCTGAGCCAGGGCTGGGGGGGGATGGTCCACGGCCGTGTTCACATGATGGGCTGACGACCCTCCCTCCCCCTGCTGCGGGTCAGCGTTCGCTTCCCTCTGCCTTCCCCTTCCTCTTTGCAAACCAAAGCGGCTGCAAAGAGCTGGGGGGGGGGGGGGGGGGGGGGCGCGGTATTGAGGCCAGAAGCCGCCCTGAAACGTGCAGAAAGTGAGCAGCAGGGCTCTGTGGTGTGGGGATGTGGCCGTCTCACACCTCCACCTCTCTCCCTGTACCCTGGGGTGAAGCTGCTTCAGCATCTCAGAGCCGTGTCCCCCAGCCTGGGTGGTTTTGCTTCTGGCAGCATCTCCCTGTTACCCCAAAGGAATTAAGGAGGCTGCACTCCTAAAAGCTCAGCACTGAGCAGCCTCCACAGCTTGGGGTCATCTCCCTAAGGTTTCACCTCAGACCTGCCACAGTTTGAGCCCAGCTTGGTGCAGGGGTGGTGGAGGGAACGTCCTCATCCTCACCCAGCTGGTCTGGAAGCCCAGGCTGGTCCCTGTGATGGGGATGACAGTGTGGGGTGGCACTGGGACAATAGAGGATGATATTGGGAAAGCCCCAGCAGCAAGCCAGTATTCTCCCAGTGCAGGTGGGATGCCCAGCTCAGTGTGTGGTACCCAGCAGCTGGGGATGCTGCCAGGGGAGCTGCTGGCTGGAGGATTAAATGAATCATCTCAGGTGGGCACCACACTCTTGCGACTAAGGCAGGGGTGGGCAGATGCCCACAAGTACCTGAGCTGGGGGGCTGGGGGCAGGAATAGGGGGTTCTTGGTGGGGGGCTTCATCCTCTAGATGATCCCTGTCCTGCCCTAAAGACTTCAGCTGCACAGCCCCAGCGAGTCAATGGCATCCTGGCAGTGTCTGTGCTGCTCTCCCCAACTCTCCCCCCCAACAAGACAGTGAAGGAGATCGAGTGGAGCTTTGCAGGCGGTGCTGGTGCCACCATTCAAGTGGCAGAGTTTGGCCCAGGTGGCTTTGAGAGGCCTGACCCCAAGGATCGCTTCAAGGAGAGACTGGAGATGCTGAACCAGACGGTGCTGAGGATCAGGGCCCTGGAACGAGGGGACAGTGGGGTCTACGGGGCTCGGCTCAAGCTGCACCCAGCACTGGTGGAGGATCAGGCCTTCAACCTCTCTGTCTACGGTGAGTGGCTGCACCCTGAGCTTGACAAAGGGGTTTTCAGAGGGACCATCCCGCAGGAGAGCTGAACCCAGAGCTGTCAGTGCCAGAGAAAGGGGAAGAGAAAATGTCTCTTGTTGCTGCCCTGTCACAGGGTTTTTCCTGGGTGTGTGACACTGATCCACCCCCAGCTGCACTTCCCCTTCCCGTCCAGTGGGAGCAGTGGGTGAGCCTGAGGGGCCAGAGCTGATTTTAGCATGAACTTTGTGATGCCAGGGCTCAATTTGGCTCACGCCAGGGCAGGGCTCCAGCTTCCAGCTGTCCCCTCCAGCTGCTTTGGTTGAGGGTCCCTCCATGTCCCCAAACTCCCCCATCAGGGAAGATGCCAGGAGGGGACACCGAAAGACACTTTCCAAAGCCACCATGTCTCTGGGGGTTCACCCTGGCTGGGGGGTGGCCACAATCCTCCCAGTACCAAAGTGCTGGTGGCTCAGGGTTGGGGGTTCTCCATGTTTTCTGGCCTTTTAGCAGCAAGACCATCCCATCACCATCTACGGCCAGGTGAAGGCAGCCACAGGCAACCAGGATGAGCTTCTTGGTTAGTCTGGTGTGTGCCATCAGGGGGACTCTGTCCCACCAATCCCAGGAGGACTCAGCTCTCTCCCCCACACTGACTATCCCCACTTTGTCCCCAAACAGGCCAGAGCAGCAGGATGGGGACCAGCAAACCTCCAGGAGTGGCCACCACATGGGCTGAGGGACACTTGTGACCACTCATGATATCTCCTCCTTCCCTGCTCAACATCCCCCTCCTCTCTGCAGTGGCATTTGGGGGGTGGCAAAGCTGCCACATCCCCTTCCCCCAAACCCCAGTGGGTCTGGGACAGGCAAGAGAGGGAGGGTCCAAACCCCCCAACCCTTTGGCTTACTGTTGACTCCAATAAAGTGGCTGAAGATGAGGTGTGGGTGGATTTCTGGGGGGGATGGATGGATTCCTGCACAGCTGGGTGCCTGTGTGACACACCCCTCCCCCAGAGCCCCAACACACATCTGGATCCCAGTACCGCTGGATCCTGGTACAGTGTTGTCACTCCCACCCTGCACAGCTGGATCCTGCTGCAGTGTCCCCCTCTGCACAGCTGGATACCATTGCACTGGCTTCCAAGCACAGGTGGATCCTGGTCCACTGTGTCCTCCCAACTCTGCACAGCTGGATCCCGCTGCAGTGTCCCCCTCTGCACAGCTGGATCCCGATAAAACGACCCCCTCCAACATCTGGATCCCCTTACAGCCGGCTCCCAGTGCAGTGTCGTGTTCCCCTACCACACACAGCTGGATCCCGGTGCAGTTTGTGTCCCCCTCTGCACAGCTGGATCCCGACACCGCTCCCTTCGCTTTCCGCCCAAGTTTGTCCCTCGCCGCGCCCCGTCTCGGAGCCGCGATGGGCGTGGCCCAAGCGAGCGGGCGTGGCTTGACCTGAGGGGGCGTGCCCTCGCCCTCGCGCGCGCTCTCGCCGCGGCCGGAAGCGGAAGCCGCGTGGGCGCGCGCGTGCCCGGAAGTGTGTGGGCGGTGGCGGCGGTTCCGGTTCCGGCGGCCCTGTGCGGGGGAGGCAGCGGCGGCGGCAGCGACGAGCGGAGCGCGGCCCGTTCCCCGCATCGGCACCGCGGCCCGGCCGCGCTTCCGCCGCCCCACCGCACACCCGCTTCGACCCGCCCCGGCGTCGCAGACCCTCCCCTTCCCTCCTTTCTTCCCCCCACCTTCGCTCTCGCAGGTGGGTCCCGGTAACGGGTGCGAACGAGCCGCCGCCGGCTCGCTGCGGCCGCTAGGCCCGGGGGGACACACACGCACAGGCGCGGGGGTGCGGCCGGTAACGGGGGCGGCGGGAGGGGGCGGCGGGGGGAGAGGGGAGGGCTCCGTTACCGGCTCCCGGGGGGCTTCGGGACTTGAGGCGGAGCGGGGAGGGAAGGGGAAGGAGAAGCGAAGGGAGTGGGGGGAGGGGAGCGGCCGTGCCCCGCCCGGGGCAGGGGAGGGAGCGGCGCGGCCGGGGCGGGCAGGCCGGGGCAGGCCGGCGGCGGGGAGGGGAGAAGGAAGGAGGAGAAGGGAGGAGGGGGAAAGGCGGTGCCGCTGTAACGGGAGCCCGGCACAGCCAGGCCCGGCCGCCGGCGCGGCGCCGCGGCTCCTCCCGGCAGCCATTTACATACTTTGAACATTTCAAAGGAGGCGAAAAAGAGAGAGAGGAGGGGAAAAATAACCCCAAGCGAGGAGCCGCCAGGGCCCGGCTCTGCCGGGGGCTCGTCTGGCTCCTCAGCCCCGGGGGCCTCCCCTTTCCCTCCCCCTTTGGTTACCTTTTAGGGGGCGTGGGGAACCCCCTGTTTAATCCCCACCGTCTCTTTTCCAGCCCAAGCGCTGGGGGTTGAGGAGCTGAGCTGGAATCCCCCTCCCCTTCCTTTCCCCTCCCCCTCTCCCTGGTGCATCTGGGCGAGTTCAGCACTTTGTGTATTTTGGCAGCCGAGGCCGTCTAGGAACAGAAGACAAACTGTTTGGCTTGTTTTGTCTGTCTGCCGGCCTCAGCTCGGGCAGTTCAACACCCACTTTTCCCTTCTTCCTCTCTGCTTTTAATGATGATGGAGTGAAGAAACCCAACTCAGGCTGATGATGTTGGGTTGTGTCACCCTCCCCTCCCCTTTCCTTCCCTCCCTCAATTCTGGGTGGCACTGATACCACTTTCCTTGTGTTTTCCCCAGTCAGCAGGAGGGACAAAATGAAAGCAGGCTGCAGCATTATGGATAAAGCAGAAGGAGGAGGAGGTAAGGGAAGCTGAAAGCTGAATCCTTCAGCTCCTTTGGGTCACTCCCAGTCCCCTTAACAAGAGGTGGGGGAAAGCCCAGAGCCACCAGCCATGAGGGTATTAGGGGAGTTCTAAGATTTCACCTGTTGAGAAATGATCTCAGGGATGGAGTTTGGGATTTAGAGGAAGGAAGGAAGTTGAGGTGGAGCCTTTCTTTTGGAGGCTGGCTCAGCTCCTGCCTTGAGTTTGTCTCCCTGGCAGCCTGGGAGAAGGGGGTGTGGGTGGCGTTGGAGCGTGATGCCGCTGCTGCTGCTCCTGCTGCTGCTGCTTAAGGAGATTGTGGCCATGAAGGGGGGGGGGGGGAAAAACCAACCCCCTTCCAAACCAACCCCTCTCCAAACCTCCAGCTTCTGGGGAGTGGGAACTCAAGAAGCCCCCGCTGTGCTCTGAGAGTCACTGATTGCTTCCCACCCTCATCCCTGCTCCCCCACCTCCCTGAAGCTGCACCTTTTCCCCCCTTTCAACCACCTGGGAGACAAATTGGTGCCATTCCTGCAGCTTTTGGCTTCTATTTCATGTGCTTTCCCCACCGTTGGTGGTGGCTGAGGATTCCCCAAGGAGAAGCAGCTAAAAAGAGGGAGAAAAGGAGCTGAAACCAACCAGCACTGAGGCTTTGTGCCCACGGTTGACCTTTAACCCCCCTGTCACCACCTTCAGTGACTTTCTTTCTCCTCTTTTTGTACCCCAAGGTTATCATTTCCCAGAGTGGGCTTATAAAACAGAGTCTAGCCCTGGCTCCAGACAGATCCAGCTATGGCATTTCATCCTGGAGCTGCTGCAGAAGGAAGAGTTTCGTCACGTCATCGCTTGGCAACAAGGAGAATATGGAGAGTTTGTCATCAAAGACCCAGATGAAGTGGCCAGATTGTGGGGCAGGAGGAAATGTAAACCCCAAATGAACTATGACAAGCTGAGCAGAGCTCTGAGGTGAGCACAAATCCTTCCCTGGAGCTCAGGGGGATTCAGGAGAAACTCAAATCTCCCTGCTCTGGAGGTTTTTCTCCTCCCTGCTTTGGTTTTCGAGAGGGTTGCTGTGAAATCTGAGGCTCTGGGGGATGTCAGAGGGTTGAGGCAATGTCAAGAGAAGTGGATGTTGTCCTTTTTAACACTTCCGTTTCCATCTGATCACAAAATCACCTTCCCCAAGCAGTCTCAGGCTTGTCCCACCTTCATTTGGAACACGGGGATTCTCCAAGCCACGAGGCTTCCCTCGAGCTTGAACCCTTTGGGGATCTTTTTAGTGACTCCCTCAAGCTTCAGCAGCCTCATTAATGAATTAATCAGCCTGAACAATTAATTCTCAGACATTGCTTTTGCTTATTCCAGGGCTGCAGTGTAGAGAGCAGTTCACTTTTGGGCAGGGTCTTGGCCATTTGGCTGCACTTCATTTGGGTTCATCTTCATGTTAAGAACCCCCTTGGTTGACTAATGGAGCTACAGTTGTTATCTGCCTTTCTCTATTTCTCATCATTTTTAGTGTTAATATCATCATTGAACCTATTTCTGGTAATTTTTAGGATCAATATCATCGTTTACTGCCTGTCCTTGGGTATGAGTAGAGACAGAGACAGTTGATCAGACACACACAGGGAGTCTCTGCTCCACCACACACTTCATTTGGCTTCAGAATCATCTTCACAACCCATTTATTGGACTAATTCACTCACATTTTGTATCTATATTTACCTATTTCTCTGTTTCTTATAATTTTTAGCATCAATGTCATCATTTACTGACTGTCCCTGGGTGGGATTAGAGACACAGACTTGATCAGAGGCAGAGATAGAGTCTCTGCTTCACCACACACCTCATTTAGCTTCATAATCCTTTTAAGAACCCACTTATTTGACTAATTCACTCACATTTTATGTGTCTATTTCTCATCATTTTTAGCATCAATATCATCATTTACTGCCCTTGCTTGTGAGCAGAGGGACAGGGGAAGGAGCCTCTGCTTCACCACACACTGTCCTGCATCTTGGTGGGCATTTCCCCTCTCTTCCAAAGCCTCTTCTTTAGACTCTTCCCAAGCCCTTTTCCTCTATTTAGACTCTTCCCAGGCCCTTTTCCTCTTCTTTAGACTCTTCCATAGGCTTTTTCTTTTCCCCTCCTTGATGGAAATCAGCTAGTTGAACCCCTTCACATGCTTCTCTGAGGTCTTTCAGCATTTCAAGCTGCAGGAGTGGCTGATTTTCTGACAGCTTCTGCCTATTATCAGTGTGGTAAGGTTGGACTTCGCTGCCTTTACGCCCTCTGATACCTCCGGGGTGGAGCCGCCCAAGACAAACAGGGGCAGCAAACACGAGAGTCTCCCATTGGAACAGGAAGGAAACGATCAACTGAATGGCATGGGAGTGAAAAACAGGCTCCACCTGCCAGCACTTGGTCACCTCTTGGCATCTTGAGTGTGACAGCAGAGGGGCAAAAGCTGCAGCCCCTTTATTTGGGGGGGAGCTGTGGCTCCTTTCCCTTGCTCTGTGGCGACAACCAACCTGCGTTTAACCCCCCAGAGTGCCGAGAGCAGTGGTTGTGATCCTCCTGGAACACCCTGGGGATGTTACACCAGGCTGAGAACAAACAGTGGGTGGGAGGAGGATTAAACCCACTGGCTCTGGGGCTCAGTTCTCCTTTCCTTTGATGCCCTGAGGGTGAGGAAGGTGCTGGGTTGGCTTTGAGTCCTGCCCTGGGAATACAAAGGGGTGGTTTTCATCCAAATGAATGAGCAGAAGGGAAGCAACAGGTATGAGAGCAGCAGCAACCAGCTCTTCCTGGGTGCTCTCACAACCCCCTGAGCCTCAAACACAGCACAAGCAATCCCCAAGTCTCAGCTTCTTTGTCTCATCTGGGCTCTTTTTGCCCAGCTCCATCGTTGTGCTGAGCTTTATCCTACGCCAGCCTCAGGATACATTCCCATCCTTCAGCTTCAGGGTCTTGGCAGGGGTTCATCTGTGTTTTGCCTCTTCTCCTGGGTGCTGAGACCTTGCCCTTTGTGTCTCTGTGTGTTTCCCTGGCCATGGGACCCTCAGGAGCAGGGACTTGGTGCCCCTGGGGTGCTGCACAAGAAGCTCCAGCCCTTGGTGCTGGTCTCAGTTTGAAGAGGGGTGAGAGCAGCAGGGACAGACCTGTCCTTCAGCTTTCACCTCACCTTTTCCTCCACCCTCTAAGGATGTTGAAGTGCTTTGAAAACTAAATGATGTGTTAGAAAAGGAGTTTCCTTTGCAAACCTCCCCTTCCATCTCCTCGTGGTAATGCTCTGAGCCCCTTTCTGTGGCTCCATCAGAGGTGGGTACTTAAAGAGACCCCCTCCACGTGTTTCAATGCATCTCTTTCCCTTTCCTGAACAGATATTATTACAACAAGAGGATCCTCCACAAGACAAAAGGCAAAAGGTTTACTTACAAGTTCAACTTCAACAAGCTGGTGATGCCCAACTATCCCTTCATCAACATTCGGCCCAACGGTGAGTGCAGCCCTTGGGGCTTCCTTTCCT
The DNA here is from genome assembly GCF_028858725.1 of Colius striatus. NCBI lineage: Eukaryota > Metazoa > Chordata > Aves > Coliiformes > Coliidae > Colius > Colius striatus. The sequence continues at coordinate 1,972,992 of NC_084787.1, forward strand.
CCTCCCATGGTGCCAAACAGGGACCCCAAAACCCCTGCAGATCTGCCCCCCCAATCAACCACCTCCTCAGGCCAACATCTAGACCTTGATCAAGCTTTATCTGAAGCCTTTTTCCCCCTCGGATTTGCCCCAAACTTGTGGGGTTTTGAGCCTGAGGAGGCTTTTCAGCTTCCCGTTTGATTCTCTTGGGACCTGTTGGATTGTTTCTCTGCATGCCAGGGATTGGCTTGGCTTTGCTTTGCTGGCCAGGGGTGGGTGGCCTTGGGATAAGAGGGTTTGTAGTTGTGTTGCAGGGTTCTTGCCTCACTCACATGTTTGCTTTATGGGGCCATATAAAATGTTGACCCTTCTCAACAAGCAGCTTTTTCAGATGGTCTCCGTGTGAGCACTATCAGAAGGTTTCACAGCTTTGACAACAATTCGCTGCTCTCCTCCCTTCTGCCTCTTATTTGCTTCACTTCTGCTCCTTTGAGATGAAGAAGGAACTTTCCTTCAGCAGCTTGTGTCCAGAGCTCAGAGTGAGCACCAAGACCAGAGCAGTAACTCCTTTGAGTTTGCCTAAACTCTCAGGTATTTCTCCATTCTCCCTCAGGCAGACTTTGGGAATGGAGCATAATTGTTCCTTTCTCATGCACAAAATACCCAAAAGCAGCCTTTTGAGTCTCTTGCCAGGAGTTTGCTCTGGGTTTATCCTAGGCCCTGTGCTGCTGGGGAAGCTCCTTTGTTCCTGAGGTGGATTAAAGTCCCCTCAGCTCTCGCTCTCCCCAACTGGGCTGATCGTGTCCATTACAACACAAACAGCACCCAGCCAGGGAAATGAGTGACCACTGAGTCCATCCAAAGAGGAGAAAACCCACTTGTGGAAGTGACTGCAGGGAGAGCAGAGGCTGCCAAAGTCTTCTGAGCCAGCCTTTCTCACGGCACCCTGCTCTTAGTTCTCACCTCCTGAAGAATCCCCCAGGGCAAGCACTTGTAGATTGAGTTAGAGAGACAGAGAGAAGGGGAAAGTAAAGCTTGAATGTTAACTCTGATACCCTGAAGGCTGAGAAAAAAAACCCACACAAACCCAAGTTATGAGCAAAGAGTTTCTCATCAGTGCTCTCCTGCAGCCTGCTCCTTGATCTGACCACTTGATGCCACCCACGTCCTTTCCCTTGTCAAGCCTCCGTCAGGCACAAATGACATTTAACCCTTCCAAAATAACCCCCACCAAGGCTTTGGGAGAACAGAATTATTCCTCCTTTACCTCTGGGAGACAGGGAAATGTGTTCTCCAAGGAGGTTTGAAGCAAAGCACGGGGGTGGAAGCTTTAGTCCCAAGCTGCACTGCAGAGCTATAATTACTCGCAGTAACGAGTCTGGGCAGTTCCCAGCTTCAATATTGCTCAGTGCTGTTCCTTTGCCTTTTTTTTTTTTTTGCCTTTCCCCCTGTTTGCAGCCACTCCCTCCTATCTCTGGGGCAAAAAAAAAAAAAAAAACCACAACCCCAGCAGTTTGGAGAACTGGAATGCACTTGGTGTAATTACAACCTGTTTTCTTGCCTCCTGGCTGGGGGTTGGGATGTGAAACTTGGCTTTTAAGGGGGGAGTGGGCACTGGAATCAAGGTGCTTCTCTCTGCCTCGTTGCAGTTTGGAAGGGAAAGGAGGATTGGGGGAAGAGGTGAGGGGGGATTGTATGATTCTCTGATGATTGAGGAGGTGGAGGGGGAGGGTTTTGCCTGGATCTGGCACGTTGTGGCACGAGCTGAGTCGTAGACAGGCGGCTCCGTAGGCACAGCGCTGGAGCAAGAGCCAGGGGGAGCTGGCAGGGTTCCTGGCACACAGGCTGCAGGGAAGATGCCTTCCCAGAAAAGCACAAAGCAGTAAAACCTCGAGCTCTGCCTGGAGAAAAACCCCACCAACCCTATCCCTGGGTCTGTTTGGAGCACTGTTGCTTTTAACCCCCTCCCTACCAAAGAGCTGTGGTGGGTCAGTCAGAAAGAGGAGGGCAAGGGGAGGGAAATTTTCCCTCAGTGGCACTGAAGAGTCTCAAAAGCTGGGCTGGAGAGAGATGAGAAGATTCATCCCCTGCAGTGCTGAGGTGTTGGGGTGGGCAGAGGCTTTAGGTCTGCAGGGGAAGGGAGCAGATGGGGAAGGCCACTCCCCACTAATCTTTGGGAGCACACTGGGATTTGCCTCTTGCTTTCCCAAACAGCCTGAGGCTCAGCTCCAACAGCAGCTCCACCTGGGACTTAACTCCCTCAGCACCTGCACCCTGAGCTCCCTCCTGTGCTGTGTGTGGCCAGTGCTGGGCTGCCCAGCTCAGGAGAGACAGGGAAATGCTGGAGCGAGGCCAGTGCAGGGCTGCCGAGATGCTGAGGGGCTTCAACATGTGTATGAGGAGGAAAGGCTGCGGGTCCTGGGACTGTTAACCCAAGGAGAAAGTGCTTTGGTGCTGAGGTGAGGGAGCCCTGGCCCAGGCTGCCCAGGGAGGGTGTGGAGGCTCCTTCTCAGGAGGTTTCCAAACCGCCCTGAACACGTTTCTGAGCCCCCTGAGCGAGGGGAACCTGCTGTAGCAGGGGCTTGGGGCTGGATGATCCCTGCAGGGCCCCTTCCCACACCCCCACCATTCTCTGCCCCCCCTGATTCCTCTCTCTCTCCCCTCCCTCTCTCAGGTGTTGTGCCCCAGAGCGCTCCCCCCGTCCCCACGGCCTCGTCCCGTTTCCACTTCCCTCCTCTGGACAGCCACTCTCCCACCGAAGACGCTCAATCCAGTCGCTTCTCCGGCGCTTCCCTCATCCCATCCAACGCAGAGCCTTTGTCTGATGGCTCTGAGAGGAAAGCTGAGGTGCCAGAGCTGGAGGATGGCTCCTCGGAGTGGCGCCGAGGGGTTGATGTGCTGGGCACCCGCCCGGCCGTGGGCTCCGGCGCCGCCGCCGCTGCCCAGAAGCGCAAACCCGACGTCGTGCTGCCTCTGTTCAGCAGACCAGGGATGTACCCGGATCCTCACAGTCCCTTCGCTGTGTCCCCTCTGCCAGGTCGTGGTGGAGTCCTCAATGTCCCTATTTCACCTGCTTTATCCCTCACTCCCACCCTTTTCTCCTACAGCCCTTCCCCCGGGCTCAGCCCTTTCACGGGCAGCAGCTGTTTCTCTTTTAACCCCGAGGAAATGAAACACTACCTGCACTCCCAGGCTTGTTCTGTATTCAACTATCACCTGAGTCCGAGGACTTTCCCTCGTTACCCGCTCATGGTGCCACCACTACAGTGCCAAATGCCCCTGGAGGAACAGCCCCAGTTCCCCATCAAGCTGCAGCCTCCTCCAGCCGGCAGGAAAAACAGGGAGAGACTGGAAAGCGCCGAGGAAGCGGCAGCCCCTCAGCTGGCAACTCCTCCAGCCAGGGTTAAGCTTGAGCCCACCATGGACAAGGAGAAGGAAGCTGAAGAGCCACCAGCTGCAAAAGGCAAAGACAAAAGCGAGAAGGAAGAAGGTTCCAGACTGGCTGAGGAGAAGGGGCCTGTGTTTGCCAGACCAGCTGCCCCGGCGTGGCACCCGGCCCCGGCGGCACCGGGCCAAAGCTCTTCCGCAACCGAAGAACTCCCAGAACAAGGAGAAAGCAGCGGGGAAAAACCCTCCAGAGAGTCAAGTGCTGAAATGGGAGCTCAGGAGAAGAGAGAAGACGCCCTGATGCCCCCCAAGCTGCGTCTCAAACGCCGTTGGAACGGTGACCGGCAGCCGGACGGCCCCGAGGAGAGGCCCAACGGCCGCCTCCACTGCAACGGGGCTCTGGGCAGCCCCCCATGCCTGGTGGCCAGTCCTAAAGCTGTGGTGGCTACCGTTGCCTCTGACACCTGAATCCCCCTCCCTGCAGCCCCTTTGTGTGAGGAGGGGAGGGGGCTGAAAAACCCACCCATCTGTGTATTTATGTAGCAAGGTTGCGGGGCGGGGGGGGGTGCTGGGGCTAGGCTGGTTTGGTTAAATTCTAGACATTTAGGGGGCTGGAGGGGGGTGTTGGGGGAGGGGTGTTGGGGGAGGGGTTTTGGGGATAAGGGGGGGAGGGGTTGTGTTCTTTGTTTTCCTTGTTGAGTTGCAGGTGAGACGGGGTCTGGCTCCTCTGGGTTGAGGGGCAAAGCGGGGCCCGGGCCTCCGGAGGGACTTGAGACACACACGGTCCAGGTTTGAACCTGCTCTGGTTCAGTCCCAGAAGCAGGAAACGTCTGAATTCATCTAATTAATTCCCTTTTAGTTTATATCTATCTCTATCTGTATATCTAATGGATCTAAGTGGAGCCTGGTGTGATGGTGGGAGAGGATTTACTCCCCCTGCCCCATTGGGAGCCACAGGGAAAGGAGGGGGGAAGCTGAGGGGAGTCACTGCAGCATCTGCAGAGCAGGGAGAGGTGACAAAAGGTGACAAAACCCCCTCCTTAAACTTTGATAGAGGGGGGTGAAAAATCCCCACCCCAATCCCCTGTGCAGCAGGAGGGAGAGGGGGAGGAGGGGAAACTGCCTTCTCCTCTGGGGAGCTGCAGAAGCCATGAGCAACAAAACCAGAAACCTCTGGATTTTTCAGGGAGAAAGGAGAAAAAAAGAAGCAAAGAAAACAAAAAAAAACCAGACACTTAACCTGATGCCTTTAAACAGACACATGAAAATGTAACCTGGGGGGGGTTATTCCCTCCCCTTCCCTTGGATTGTTCTGGGTGGGGATTGGGAGGAGATGGGGGAGGCTGGTGGTGATTGTTGAGCTCACACAGGAGTGACAGGAGCTTTGGGTAAATGGTGGTTTCCTTTCTTGTTGCTTTTCCTCCCTCCCTCCCTCCCCATCACTTTGACTCATGCCTTAACTACGTGGACACTTTATAGGGGGTTGTGTTGCCAGGAGCAGCCGTTTAACCCAGCTTGTGGGGGGGAGTTTGTGTTGGGTTTTGTGGAGGTTTTGTGTATTTGTAGAGGGGGCGAGGCTGCTGGAGAAGCCCCAGAGCGTGCTGGTGGCTGCAGGAGGTGTGAAGCATACTCTGGTTTTGCTCTCAGGCTGCTCTTGGCTCAGAAGGTTGGATGGACTCGGGCTCTGAGGAACATGCTTGGGGCAGATCTCCTGGATCCTTGGGAATGAGGCACCTGCCCTGGGTTTGGGGCAGCTGGAGCCAGGGAGAAGCTGTAACTCAGGTGCTGTGGGGTCAGATCCCCTCCCAGGCTCTGGGGAAGGGTTGGGGGAGGAGGGAGAGAGAAGCAGCCGTGAGCACAAGCTGAAGCTCTGGGGGGTGGCACCCGGAGCTTTAACCCCCTTCCCTGGGCAAGCTCAGCCCTGGCACCTCCCTGGAAAGAGAAAAGGTGGGGGGAAGGAGCCCCTGAGTCTCCGTGTGTGTGTGTGTGTGTGTGTGCGCGCGTCCCCTCCTCAGGTTGGGGAGGGGGCTCAGTGAGTGAACTCAGGAATTAGCAACACGAGGCCTTTCCCATCACATATCGTCCCCCCAAGTGCCCAAGTCATGGGGGTGGGAGGGGATGGGGGGGGAAATGTCCCCTCCTCCCCCTTCACCCCCCCCCCCAAACCAACCCCCTCCCCTGATGATTTGGCTTTTGTAAATCACTTGGAAGGAGTGGGGGGTGTTGTCTTTATAGCCATTGCACTGCAGAGAGCTCCACGTTCAGGGATTAAAGGACTCAGGACAACGGACCAGTGAGCGGGTGCTGGGCTCAGTGTGTCCCCTCCCCCCTTAAACACCATCCCCAGCCCCCCAAAATCAGTGTGGGGGGGGAGGTGTGTGTGTGTGTGGGGGGAGTTTCTCCCAACCAGCCTCAGCAGCAGCCTCGGAGGAGGGAGCTTAGAGATGGATTGGAAAGAAGAAACGAGGCAAAACCACCCAAATTAAGCCCCTGGAGTGTGGGACTCCGAAAGGGTGAAACCTGGGGGGCAGCTGAAGGGGCTGGAAACGAAACCTCCACGTCCACCTGTGTCAGTGACTGAGCAAACCCAGCAAGAAGCATGTTCATGTGTTGAAGCATTTGTTGTATTTCATTTCTTTTGGTTGTTTTGGTTTTTGCTTTTGTTTAGTTGTAGAGGAACCTGTAGGAGAGAAAAAAACCCAACGAAGAGACAAAAACAAGAGACTTGGAAGGGGACAAAACCCCAGGATGGGGAATGGGGGGTGGAATGAGGATGAAGATGAGCCCTGGAGAGGGTTTGAAACCTCTCCGACCCCCACAACAACCATCGAGGATGAGGAGCTGCAGATTCCCTCCCCACACACCCCTTTACCCCGGAGGATGAGGAGGAGGAAGAGCCCCTGTGCAGAAGCATTAACCCTCGGCGCTGGGGAAGCTGTTCTTGGCTCCTTCCCCCCCTTCCCCTTGGTGGCTTCTTTGGTTGAGATTTTTCTTCTCTTTTATTTATTCCATAATTATGGTTTTTAAAGGAACTTTCGGGGCTTTGTTTGGGGTTGGTTTCAGTTTGTTGCAGTTGATGGATCCCGGTGGCTTTTCAGTTCTTTTTAAACCACATTAACCACCCCCCCCAAAAAAAAAAAAAAACAAAACCAAAACAAAACACAACAGCGATTTCTGCCGGGTTGAAAGAATCAGATGGTTGGAAGGAATCGATGGGTGTTGTTTTATAGTGTTTTTAAGGAGAAAAAACACCCCCATTTACAGCTGGAACTGGGGGGTGGGGGTGGGACAAAGGGTCTGTCTGGGTCGGTTTTCTGTTTTAAATCATCGAGGTGTGTTGTTTTTTGACTTTCTCTGCAGCAGGAATTGGTGGAAGGGCACACGGAGGGGGGAGAAGAAAAGGGGAGGGTTTGAGGGGAAGAGGGGGGGGGGTCCAGAGGCCCCTCCCCTCGAGGCTGTGAAGGAGGAAGACGGTGCGCGTCGCCCGGCTTGGCCAGGAGCACGGGAAGTAGGTTGTAATTGCTCGTTGTGCAGTGCCTTTAGACGTTCCACTTTAAAACTTTATGAAGTCCTAAAAGAAGCAAAAAAAAAAACCCCAAAAAGAGGAAAAAAAAGAAGAAAAACCCACAAAAAAGATGGCATATATATATTATATATATATGATGTAATGATATAGAAATCTATGTATAATATACATATTTTTTCCAGGGGTATCTGATAGCTCTGTATTTTGTTATGGAAGTTGAAAGAAAACAAAACAGATAAAAAAACAAAGAGTATTTTACCTCAAATTAATAAAAAAACGTTAAATAAAACCTTTTCCATAAGCAGCTCTGAGCAGGGAGTTTCTCGGAGGGGGTTAGGATGGATGTGGTGGGGTTGAAAAGGGGTTTGCTCAAAGGAAAAGGGAGCCCTGGGGTGGGGAGATGCTGGGAAACCCTACCATTGTGTGATTGAGAGCACAGAGGGGATTGGGGGAAATTTTTGACCTGCTGCTACAGGAGAGGGACCTGGCAGTGCTGGGGGAGAACAAGCTGACCATGAGCAGCAAGAGAGTGTGGGCAGCAGGGTCAGGGAGGTGCTGCTGCCCCTCTGCTCTGCCCTGGGGAGGCCTCAGCTGGAGTCCTGTGGCCAGTGCTGGGCTCCCCAGCTCAGGAGAGACAGGGAAGTGCGGCAGAGAGGCCAGTGCAGGGCTGCCAAGATGCTGAGGGGCTGCAACATGTGTGTGAGGAGGAAAGGCTGCAGCCCTGGGGCTGTTGAGCCTGGGGAACAGAAGCCTGAGCTCAGGGGGACCTTACTGATCAATCCCCAAAGGGTGGGTGTTAGGAGGATGGGGCCAGTGTTTGTTATATGGTGGCCAGTGATTAACACTAATTAACCACTAATTAAATAATAATTAAGGACACAGGTGATGGGGGGGGGATGGCCTGGCAGCTGCCCCATTCTCCTGCTGGGGGTTTAGCAATGAGGTGTGAATTCAAGCTCCTGTTTTGGCTGCAGCTGGGCTAAGGCTTTGGCAAGGGAGGTGTGTTGGTATTTCCAGGCCAATCTTGGGAGGGGTTTAAACCCATTTTCTAGGGGGGGAAGCAGGTTCTGTTTAGCACTTTGTGGTTAAAAACACCCCCATCTCCAACTTCTGTTGCACAAAGAAGTCATCACCCTGTCATCAGCCCTGGGGGTGCTGCTGCCTCATGAGCAGGATCAGACTCTGCCCAGGGAATGAGGAGGGAAATAAGGGGGGAGGGGGAGAACCCACCAAAACTGCATGTAGTCTGTCAGTCACCACTGTGCTGCCTTTGTAGCAGCTTTCCTGTGGGAGCTATCTCCAAATACGTGCATTTTAGCTCTTCAGGTCCTATTTAAAATATAGCCTGCTGCTGCTCAGAAACATGCCACTGTATATGGGAGCTACAAGAAAGCAGATAAGCAAACTCCACCTACTCTGGTACGTAGGCCCCCATGTAGCTTATCAGCCAGCACTGTGCCACCTTTGTAGCAGCTTTTCTGTGGGAGCTATTTCCAATCCCATGCATTTTGCCTCCTCAGCTCCTATTGAAATTATAGGCTGCTGCTGCTCAGAATCATGACACTGCATCTAGTAGATAAAAGAAAATAGATAAGCAGACCTCACGTACACTGTTATGTAGGTCCCCGGGTAGCCTATCAGCCAGCACTGTACCACCTTTGTAGCAGCTTTTCTGTGGGAGCTGTCTCCAATCCTGTGCATTTTGTGTGCTCAGCTGCTTTTGAAAAAATAGGCTGCTGCTGCTCAGAGACTTGTTACTGTCTCTGAGAGCTAATAGAAAGCAGGTAAGCAGATCTCACCTACACTGTTACGTAGGACCCCGTGTAGCCTATCAGCCAGCACCGTGTTATCTTTGTGTCAGTTTTCCTGTGGGGGCTATGTCCAATGTCATGCACTTTACCTGTTTAACTCCTATTGAAAATACAGGCTGCTGGTATTCCACTGAATCTGGGAGCTATAAGAAAGCACGTACGGAGATCCCATGTATAGTGGCATTTAGGTCCACGTGTAGTCTATCAGGCAGTACTTTGCTACCTTTGGAGCAGCTTTCCTGTGACAGTTATCTCCAATCTGCATTTTGCATACTCAACTCCTATTGAAAATACAGACTGCTGGTAGAAGTTCTGCCTCTGCATCTGGGAGCTGCAAGAAAACATGCAAGCAGACTCCACCTATAGTGGTATGTAGGTCCCCATGTAGCCTTTTCTCCCTTTTCTTTTTTTTCCTTTTTCATCCCCTTGCAGTCATTCCATCAGAAAATGTTGTTACACATCTATTTGTTTTTTGCCATGCTGGAGATTTTGTGGTCAGAATTGGTCTTCTCTTTTCTTAACTATGGTTTTAACTGCCTCACGAGCGATAACAAAGTTTAGAGGAACAACACTTAAGAGAACAAAGTTTAAATCCTTACCCCATCACATCAACCATTTTCAGAATGCTTTTGTACTAGGGAAACAAACCTCTTTTTCTTCAGGTAGGAGAACTTTTTTCCACATAATGCTTCACACACAACAATCCAAAGACAGAGAAGAAACCAAAGGGCTCTTCCCCTAGAAGCCTTTATGTGTGCCGGCACTCGCTCCTCCCCTCTCCCAGGTGTCAGCATTCAGAGCACCGGGGGGTGGGACTGGGGTATAAGAGGCTCGGCCCCTGCCGAGGGAGCTCATTCTGCTGCTGGGTGACTCTTGAGTAGGTGCTTTGGCTCTTTCTCATGAGTGCGCTCAGCTGTTTGGGTAGAGGCTTTTTGTTGTGGAGATAAGCAGAAATAGCTGCTTGGAGTTAAGTATCTCATAGAAACTGCAGTTCAATAGATATTTTCAGGTCAGCAATTTTGCATCCAGCATTCAGAGGTAGCAAGAGGATTTTACAACATGCTTTGTTTTTCTCTCAGGTGTTTTGCATTTTCCTGGACCTTTTGACTTCAGTGAATACAACACTTTATTTTCTTCTTTGTTTTAAGCTGTGTAAGCTGCTGATATCCTTTCCTTTAGCGGGAGAGAAGGTGAGATAGTCTCAACAGTTTGACAATGAGGAACTCCTATGCACATGTGCCTTTTTGTGATCTACTCTCTGAAGTTCTTCTCTGGCAAGGAGTGGGGCTACGTGATCTTTTGTGATCCATTCCAACCCTTGTGATCCTGTGAAAGCAGAGAGCAGGTAAGGTAGAGCTCCTGTCAGCGTGCAGGAGAACAGCTCTTGTTCTTTCTGCATTGTTCAGAGACCCCTGTCACTCTCAGAACTTGTTCAGCAGCTTGCAGAAGACTCCTCAGAGATGGACCGATGTCAGAAATTCATTTCCTTAGTGGCTTCTGAGCAAGACCCAGAGTCCAGAGGAAGATGGAAGATGAGAATCACCCGCAGACCCAGTCAGAATAACACAAAGTTCCGGGCTGTGACCTCCAAGGACAGGGGTGTTGGGCAGGAGCGGGTTCTTTTCCTGAGAGATCGGAGGAGAAAAAAAGCTTTTCAAGTTTGGAGGCCCAGACGCAGCAGGGGAAGGAAGGTCACAGGCTCCGGGTGTGGAAGGAGGCGAGCGGACGGCCACGACCCTTCCCAGAAGACGTGCGGTAGGAGGGGCCGGTGCCAGAGATGCGGCCCATGGGTTTGGCTGCGATTTGTGTCTTTTTTTTAGGTGTCTAAGAGGAACCCGGTGACATCTCAGCTGATGTGGTCAGAATCAACCCTTTGGCCCTGTGAAAGCAAGGTACCGAGAGGGGGAGATGGGGTCGGGGATCACAGTTGAAGGTTTAAAGAGAGCGGAGGGGAGAGGCCGTTCGGGAGCCATCTCCTCCGGGCAAGGAAGGGGAGAGGGTCAGCTTTTAGCAGGCAGCCAGCGTGCCCCAGGCAGGGCGGCTCCAGCCTCTGTGTGTCATATACCAGAGTCTGTTTTCTGTGTCTCGGGACTTCCTCGAGTCCCCTAATCCTCTTTGTGCTCAAGACTCGGGTATCATCGCTACCGTCTCAAAGGATGATTCTCAGCATTCTGGTGCCGATCTGGAGCCGCTTTTCTTGCATTAGAAGCTTAAACCTTGGATCGATTTTTGTCTCTTGAAGCTTTCTGTCGGTCCTGTTCCACAGCGTCGGCCGCTGCGCTTCCGAGTCATCCTTTTCCAGTCTAGTTCCTTCATCTTCACGTTCTTCAGTCTTGAAGCCAGAGTTCTCATGCATTCATCATCTCTCTGGACAGGAACTTCTCATCCCAGGCCATTACCTTTGGCTCTGCATGGGGCTGCCCTAGAGCCTCCTCACTTTACCATCACAGCCCCACGGGCCTTTTTGCTCAGTGGCATTTCCAGTTCGGCGTTCTGTCGCCAGGACTTGTCTCCTATTGTATGTCAGCGTGCACGTTCCCCGTGGTGTCGGTCTCAGCACGTGGGTGTCGGTCATGGAGCCGCTCTGCCTGGGGGGTGTGAGGCCCAGCGTTAGGAATTTGCTGTAATGACAGGCTGGAGTTGAATTCTGAACAGCTTTGTAGAGCGTTGAGCTCTGGAACTGTCTGTGGTTGTGCCTCTGGGTGATTTGTTTCATACCTGTTTTCACAGATGCAGAGTATAAAGCTGCACTCTAGAGAGTGACCCGGGGATCATGCGGATCGCCGAGAGAAGGTGGGCGATGGCGTGGGGCAAGAAAGAAAATGGGGATGGGCGGATGCACCGCTACATGATGCTGTGTTTTGCATTCCGTTTTGAGGGTTCAAAGGCACAATGGAGCCAGGTCATTGGCACCGGGGAGGACTCGGCCAGGTGAGCAGAGACCAGGGGCTAAAGCAGCTGTTTTTGGGTGATTGAATTTACCAGATTCTCTTGTTTGTGTCTCACAGGAGGACCCTCAGCCTGATGCAGCAGGACCACGTGAGCCAGGTGGAGGGCTAGAGGCCAAGGTAAAGGAGCCAGAGATGGGGATCCCTGTGGGTTGGTTCAGTATCTCATTATGTGTTTTAGTTTCTTATTTGTGTTTTTTTGCAGATGCCATAAGATGCCTGGAGGGGTGAAGCCACACACCGAGGAGGAGGCTGAAAAGGTGAGGCAGATGTGATCCCTGATGGTGTTTAAAACTCTCTTGCTGCAAGGCAGTGAATTGTTTTTCTTGTTTTTCAGGGGCCGTGAGGGCAGCCTTCAGAGCATTTGCAGTGAGCCGGGCCGGTAGCGAGGAGCGTGTCGGGGCCGGTGCATTGGAAGAAGCGCCACAGTTATTTTCTGTCTTTGAATCTCAGGCACATAAGGGATGACGACAGCCTCGTCGGACTCTGGAAGGAGCAGGTGAGCGGAACACCTCTGCCTTTGCAGGGGGTGGTTGTCAGAGCGGAGGTCGGTGTAGGCTGATGCAATGCTCACCATTTGCCCCATTCGTGGGGTTTCTTTTGATCAGGTCCCTGACCCCCAAGAGGAACGTGGCACCCGAAGAAAGGCCTCAGTGAGCGACGTAATTTCCATGGAGATGGACTTCAGAGCATCACACAAGTTAAGTTGAGAGAAAGGATCGGGGAGGGGCAAGGAGGGGCAGGTGACGTTGAGAATTGCAGGATGGGGTTTTAAGGGTAGCAGTAGAGAGAGGTTGTTTGGGAACCCTCTCCTTTAGGCAAGGAAAGAGTTAGGGTTAGGTTTTAAGAGGCAGCCAGGATGTGCCAGGCAGGGCGGTTCCAGTTTCTGTGTGGGGTGTCATGTTGTCTGTCCTTTCCATCCCAGGATTTCTTTGCACACGAGGACCACGGCACGTGACTCGGGTCTCAAAGAACAAATGTCATTATTCGGTGCCGATCAGGCACCTCTTTTCTTGCATAAGAAACTTAAACTGTGGATCGTCTTCACATCTTGAAGTTCTCAGTCATTTCCTCCAGTTTCCTTCCAGGCTGCATCAGCAGCTCTTCTCAGTAGGCATCCCTGTTCTGAGATTCGGTCTCATTCCTTCATCGCTGCATTCTCTGAGAGTCACAGTCAGGCTTCTGCGCATCCATCATCGCAGTCTGGACAGTAACTTCTCATCCTGGGCCGTTCCCTTTGCCTCTTTGCGTGGCCGCCGTGGAGCCTCGCTTCTTTGTCACAGCCCCGTTGGCCTTTACTTTAGGACATCTCCAGTCCCGGCATCGTGTCGCCGAGTCTTCTCACTTCTGTGTCGTGTCATCTGTGTTCTGTGTGGTGTCGGTGTCTATATGTGTGTGTTTACCTTAGAGCTGCTATGCCTGGGATGTAGAGTCAAGGGCAGGTGGAGGAGCACCGAGTGTATGTCACTCTGCTTTTGGCACGTGGGCTTTGGGGGTTTTGTGGAGCGAGCGGGCTCTTTGGGGGTTTTGTGGAGCGAGCGGGCTCTTTGGGGGTTTTGTGGAGCGAGCGGGCTCTTTGGGGGTTTTGTGGAGCGAGCGGGCTCTTTGGGGGTTTTGTGGAGCGAGCGGGCTCTTTGGGGGTTTTGTGGAGCGAGCGGGCTTTGCATCTGGGTGACTTGTTTTGTTCTGTTCCCAGAGACTGAAGCTGTGCTCCGAATAACGACACGAGGGGCAAGCAGAGCACCTCGGTGCTGCCACCGTGCGGACACAGCGCGGTACCGCAGCTCGGGTGCAGCACATTGCAGAACTCTTGGAATCGGACCTGCGGCTCTTTGTGAGTTAAGTACCGGGATAATGCCGTACCGGGATAATGCCGGGCCCGGGGCCGGGAGGAGGGGACAAGGTTAAGAGTTACTGGGAGGGGTTTTGTGTAGTGCCTGGGCTTTTGAGGTTTTGGCTTTCAGGGGTTTTGTGTAGTGCCTGGGCTTTGGGGTTTTGTGTAGTGCCTGGGCTTTGGGGTTTTGTGTAGTGCCTGGGCTTTGGGGTTTTGTGTAGTGCCTGGGCTTTGGGGTTTTGGCTTTCAGGGGTTTTGTGTAGTCAGTATGGTTTTGACCTTAGACTTTGGGATTGTGTTTAGTTGAGTGGGCTTTTTGGGTTTTGGCTTAGGGGTTTTGTTGAATGAATGTGGTTTTGCCTTTGGTGTTTTGTTGAATGAGCTGCTTTTAGCTTTGGGGTTCTCTTCAATGAACGGGCCTTTTGGGTTTCGGTTGTGGTGTTGAGCAAGTGGGATTTTTGGCTTCAAGGTTTGTGTAGGACTGGGGTTCTGTTTAGTGAGCGTGCCTTTGGGCTTTGGCTCAATGACTTGGCCGTGGGTGAAGTGACTGGGCTTTGCATCAGAGTGACTTGTTTTTTTGCTGTGTTTTTGAGCTTCTGTTGTGTTTGCCAGTTAAGGACAATGCTGTGTTGGGGCTGGGAGGAGGGGATAAGGTCGGGAGTCACAGGGAGGAGTTATAAAGGTTATGTAGAGGAATGTTCCATAGCCAGTCCCCATGAGGCAAGAAAAGGGAGGAAGCTCTTAGGACAAGGGCAGCGTGTGGGTGGCAGAGAGGCTCCAGTGTCTGTGTGGGGTGTCGTCTGTCCTTTCCATCTCAGGAATACCTCGAGTCCCAAAGTCATCTTTGCACTCGAGGACCACGGCACGTGACTCGGGCACCTTCCCCGAGGTCTCAAAGAACCCTCATCATTCCGTTGCAATCGGTTCCACTTTTCTTGCATAAGAAACTTAAACTGTGGATCATCTTCACATCTTGAAGTTCTCAGTCAGTCATTTCCTCCAGTTTCCTTCCAGGCTGCATCAGCAGCTCTTCTCAATAGGCATCCCTGTTCTGAGATTCAGTCTCATTCCCTTCATCACTGCACTCTCTGGACTTGAGTCAGGCTTCTTGTGCATCCGTCATCCGGTCTCAACAGCAACTTCTCATCCCGGGTCGTTCCTTTGCCTTTTGCGTGGCTGCCGTGGAGCCTCGCTTCTTTTTCACAGCCCCGTAGGCCTTTAAGGCATCTCCAGTCCTGCATCGTGTCGCCAAGTCTTCTCACTTCTGTGTCATGTCGTCTTGTGTTCTGTGTGGTGTTGGTGTCTATATGTGTGTGTTTACCTTAGAGCCGCTCTGCCCAGGGTGTAGTGTCAAGGCAGATGGAGGAGCACCGAGTGTATGTCACTCTGCTTTTGGCACGTGGGCTTTGGGGCTTTGGCTACTGGCTTGGGGCTTTTTTGTTTTTGGCACTTTGGTTTTGTAAAGCAGGTGAGCTTTTTTGGGGTTTTGGCTTTGGGGGTTTTTGGGTGTAGTGACTGGGGGTTTTTGGGTAGTGAGTATGGTCTTGGGCTTCAGTGGCGACTGTTTTTTGCCATGTTTTGAAGTTTCTGTTGTGTTTGCCAATTAAGTACAGGGACAATGCTGTGTTGGGGCTGGAGGAGGGAACAAGGTTGGGAGTCACAGGCAGGTGTTTCAAAGGTTGTGTAGAGGAGAGCAATGTTCCATAGCCAGTCCCCATGAGTTAAGGAAAGGGAGGCAGTTACTTCTCAGGACAATGGCACCATGTACCGGGCAGAGCGGCTCCAGCCTCTGTCTCGTGGTGTTTGTCTTTCTCATGTCAACTTCCTCGGACCTCCCCATTCATCGCTCTTTGCTCTTCGACGGCAAGGTCTGCATCTTGGGCAGCATCCTCAGGGTCTTGAACGCTGTATTCACTGATGCAGCGTGAGTCAAGCTCTTCTTGCGTAGCCATCCTTAAGTGTAGATCCATCTCGCACCTTGGAAGGTTCCGGACTGTACTCTTCTGCGGTACCGCTTCTGGCCACATCGGCTGCTCTGCTCTTCAGCCATCCCTTTGCATGGACCCAGACTTCTTCCTCACATCCTCAGGATCTCGGGTCCGGGGTGGTCCTCTGGTGCAGGCCCGGTCCATTACATCTGCCCTCTTTGGGGAGGCCACTATAGAGCCTTCTCCCTTCAATGTAGCGTCCTGTAGGTCTTTCTGGTTAACATCATCTGCGGCCGGGGCATCTCTGAGCCCAGTTCCCTGTTGTCTTTGTTGTCTATGTGTTCTTTCACATGGTGTCGGTGTTTGCACACGGGTGTGGCATGGAGCCGCTCTGCCCGAGCATGTAGGGTAAAGCAGAGAGCGAGGTCAGCGTCAGGGGCCGATTCGGGATTCCCGGGGAGAGCGCTCGTGTCAAGCTTCTTGGAATCAAAGCAAAGCCAAGGGTTATGGGGCGCTGACGTGAAGCAGCGTGTCACTTGGTTATTACTTTGAAGCCTGATGCTTTGGCCTCAGACAGAGCTGTGTAGCATCAAGGCTGTGGAGAAGGGTGTAGTTGGTAGAATGTTTAGGTGTTGGTGTGACAGAACTGTGCCTTGTTCTTGCCTTTAGGGTGTGTATGATGAAACCTATAGTAATGAAGCTGCTGTTGGATGGGGTTTGTTTTCTCTTACCCTGTATGTAGTTGTCTCAGTTGTGGCTCATTTGAGGTGATGTTTCCAGCCAAGGCTTTGGCAGGCAGGACCCCCTTCGAGGCCCTCGCAAACGATGTTTCCGGGGAGTGACGTAGCTTTGAGGTGCCATCGTTGCGGGGTGGGCAGGAGGAGGGTGGAGTCGAGGGAGGGTTTGGTGGGGTGGGGGGGAGGGGGTATGGGATTTGAATTGCAATTTGAGATTGTTTCTCTTTCAGGTTTTTCAAATTTTACATTTTTTAGTAGAATAAAAAATCCCCAGCCGGGGGGTTTTTTTTTTTCCCTCCGGCTGGGGTTTTTTTTCCTCGGTCCCGGTCGCTCTGCGAGGCGACGATTCATCGCCAAAGTTTGGGCTCGGAGCGACCAGGGGCCGGGGTTTTCGTCAGGCAGGGACATGGATTTTCCACTCCTTCGGGAACGCTGTTCCCGAGGAGCATTTTCCTGGCAGGTGTATTGTCGGAGGGAAGCCGGCTCGGGATGCAGTCCGGAGGAAGGGCCGTGGGCGTTGGTAGCAAGACGTAGAATTGAGCAGGAGCAGATATTGAAGGGAGATGGCACAATTTCTAGGAACCAAAGCTTTTGCTGTGGGTGTTGTCACTTCTGAGGTAGTAATATCGCTCCATTTTTGTTTCCCTGCAGAGGTATGGAAACGGAGAGCTTCCAGAGTCCAGGGGAGACGGGGCATCTTCATCCAGAGATGGATTTTCAGATGATATCGTCTTTGAAGAAGGAAAGAAGCATCAAGGGTAATATAAAGACCGGCACGTGTTGTCAATTGCTAGGGAGGCAGTTGTAAAAAGGACTGTTGATATATATGTGAAACTGTCTGTAACCTTTTAAAAATGTAGATGTGGTTCTGGATTTGCGCCTTCTGTAGCGAGGTTTGTGACCTCTGTATTGCATTTGCAGCCTTGGTCTCGGTAAAAGGAACCGGCTATAATAAAAGTTTCAATAAAGATGACTCGGGGGCAGCGGGAATAAAGGTGGATTTGCTCTGTCGTGTGCTGTGTTTATTGGCGTATGAGTCTCTTATTTGAAACATTCCCTTTGCAATGTGCCATCTGTGTTTTTGTGGTGTCTGAGACCTATTGTGTCTGTGTATTGTCCAATGTGGTTTTGTGTTTGTCTCTGTCTTTGTCACTCTCTCTGTCTTGGTCTCTTATTTCCTTCTCTCTTGTCTTAGTCTGTTTTCTCTTTCTCTCTCTCCCTGTCTCACTCTAGTCTCTTTTCTCTCCCTCTATATCTTAGTATATTTTCTATATTTCTGTGTCACTTAATCTCTTTCTCTTTTTCTCCATCCCAGTCTCTTTTCTGTCTCTCTCTCTCTTTTTTCTGTCTCTCTCTCTCTTTTTTCTGTCTCTCTCTCTCTTTTTTCTGTCTCTCTCTCTCTTTTTTCTGTCTCTCTCTCTCTTTTTTCTCTCTCTCTCTCTCTTTTTTCTGTCTCTCTCTCTCTCTTTTTTCTGTCTCTCTCTCTCTCTTTTTTCTGTCTCTCTCTCTCTCTTTTTTCTGTCTCCTCTCTCTTTTTTCTGTCTCCTCTCTCTTTTTTCTGTCTCCCCTCTCTTTTTTCTGTCTCCCCTCTCTTTTTTCTGTCTCCCCTCTCTTTTTCTGTCTCCCTCTCTTTTTTCTGTCTCCCCTCTCTTTTTTCTGTCTCCTCTCTCTCTCTCTCTTTTTCTCTCTCTCTCTCTTTTTCTCTCTCTCTCTCTTTTTCTCTCTCTCTCTCTCTTTTTCTCTCTCTCTCTCTTTTTCTCTCTCTCTCTCTTTTTCTCTCTCTCTCTCTTTTTCTCTCTCTCTCTCTTTTTCTCTCTCTCTCTTTTTCTCTCTCTCTCTCTTTTTCTCTCTCTTTTTCTCTCTCTCTCTTTTTCTCTCTCTCTCTTTTTCTCTCTCTCTCTCTTTTTCCCCCTCTCTCTCTCTTTTTTCCCCTCTCTCTCTTTTTTCCCCTCTCTCTCTTTTTTCCCCTCTCTCTCTTTTTTCCCCTCTCTCTCTTTTTTCCCCTCTCTCTCTTTTTTCCCCTCTCTCTCTTTTTTCCCCTCTCTCTCTTTTTTCCCCTCTCTCTCTTTTTTCCCCTCTCTCTCTTTTTTCTGTCTCTTTTTTTCTCACTTTGTTCCTGTGATTTCAACAGAACTTTTAAATTTAAAAATTACATTTAAATTAAAAAGCAGCAGAAAATGGCCCCTCTCTGGGAGTAAAAAAAAAAAAAAAATTAAAAAAAAGAAAATTACTCCCAGAGAATTTTTTTGGGCCATTTCTGCTGCACCAGACTTATTATTTTTCTTCTTTGTTTCTACACTATATACCCCACACCTGTCCCCAATTACTAATCCACACCCACATGAAAAACTACCAACCCCTAAGCCACAAACACTCCCCCAACACCATCACACCCAACCTCCCATCCACCACACGCAAAACAGCTCCAACCAGCCACACCCACACACCACACCCCAAACTCCACCCCCTCCACCAACCACACACCCATCACCACCTACCAACACCGCCACACCCACAACCCCCTCCCAACACATGGCCAAACCCCTCCCCCCAACCAGGCCACACCTGCAACCCCACCCCCCCTCATTCTACCACACCCCCCTCCCATTCTGCAACACAACCCCAAACTCCACCCCCAGCACCAGCCCACACCCCCTGACCTAGCCACAGCCCCTCACACCAACACCACACCTCCTCCAACCACAACCACACCCCCCAGACCAAACCACACCCACACACCCTCCATGGAACATGCCACACCCCAAACCCCACCTCCCTCATCAACCACACTCCCAACACTTTGACCCCCAACTTTCAACCTCATGACCTTAAACCCACATAACCTTTGACATCTTAGCCTCCAACCCCTCAACCTCTGAACACTTGCCCTTTTGACCCTTGACCCCGACTTTGACCCTTGACCTCGACCTTTAACCTTTTGACCCTTGACCTCGACCTTTGACCTTTTGACCCTTGACCCCGACCTTTGACCCTTGACCTCCGACCTTTGACCTCTTGACCCTTGACCTCGACCTTTGACCCTGGACCTCGACCTTTGACCTCTTGACCCTTGACCTCGACCTTTGACCTTTTGACCCTGACCCCGACCTTTGACCCTGACCTCGACCTTTGACCCCTGACCTCGACCTTTGGCCTTTGACCCTTGACCTCG